>NC_090440.1:89144579-89454412 GCF_031143425.1 Pleurodeles waltl | reverse complement strand
TGTGTTTCGAATTGTCCAATGTGGCTGTGTTTTGTGTATTTTGAGCACGGCGGTGTGCACCGCCAATGGAATACCGCGGTTGAAAGACTGCCGCGTGGATTCGTGTGTCGTGATAGTGTGGGTGTATTTCTGTTGGCGTGACGGTGGAGGTTTTGTTATCGCCAGTTTATCACTGACCTTTGGTGTGGCGGACTTGTGTGGGTGTCTGAATTTTGGCGGATTCCGGGCTGTGGGTCATAATAGCTGTGGTGGATTTCCGCGGCCGCGGCAGTGTGTTGGCGGTCTTCTCCACGGTGGTAAGCAGCTTTTACCGTCAATGTTGTAATGACCCCCTATGTGCTTACAAGAAACCAATTTCACCAAGAATGATAATAATAAACTTTTTCAGTTGGGTTTCAGAATATTGGAGGCTATGATGCAGGATAGACCTGGTGGTTGCCCTTCTGAGTAAGCAATACACACGACCCTGTACTAACAGCTTGTGGGTAAGCAATACTCATGGCCCTGTTCTAACATGAAATTTGACTCTCAGAGGCAATGGCTTACTTTCATAATTACTAAAACTGGAATCTCTTTTACTGTATGTGTTACATATGCATCTATCTGTTTACTGAGTGGACTTTCTGGAAAGAACCACTGCTTTTGTGGATATATTACTCTGCCTGTAGCACCCCTTATCAATACATTAAGATCTACTACACCCTTTCAAATGAGACGTTCAAGGACTGTTTCACTGCATATTATGAATGTCTAAGGTGTAATTGATGGCCCTAATATTCTAGGTTTTACATTTTATTCTGTTTCTCATAGAGTAAGTTCAAGAATTGATGTGATGTTGGCTGATCAAAACCTTATGCACTTTCTGTATGATGCTGAGCCCCTGGGTTATACCTGACTACAACTCAATCACTCTTTTTTTATCTTCAGAATATTCCAAAGAACACTTGCCCATAAATTCCTTCTAGACTCAAGCTATTGCAACTGCTTGACTGAAAGTTTATCCAACTATGTAACAACAATGAAGGCTCCCCTTCTCTAATGTTGTATGGGATACCCTGAATGCTGTGATTCAAGCTGTTACCCTTAGTAATACTATCCAAGGGGATAAAAAAGCTAAAATTGAAATTGAAACACTAATAGAACATCTGCTCACTCTGGAAAGGGAGCATGCCAGATATAGGAACAACAATGTAGAATCACATGAAACAATTTTGATTTTTAGACTAACTACCCTTAAATTCCTGCTTAAAAATAGACTTCGGGCTCAGCCAATGAGATTCACCCCATCAACTACGCAGTCGCTGTTTGGAAAATAGCAAAAGCATGGAGCAGTTGCCAGAATTTCAAGTCAAGGAGCTAGCAGGTAGCAACTTTATCAAACCTACTTTTAATTTACAAAGGGCTGAAGTTACAGGAAGCAATAATTGAGTTTTTTTCATAATTATTACTAATCTCTATACAAAGATGATTGTCTGTTTGCAAAAACAAGTTGAATCACTGGGAGTGAGAGTTGTCTCCTACGCGGATGATATGCAGCTCCTTCTTGCCTTTCAGGACAAAGAGCCCTCTTCACTTTTCTCTCTCCAATTCTGTCTTAAACCTGTGGTGGACTGGATCAATATAAGCTACTTGAAGCTTAACTCAGAGAAGACTGAGATCCTTTTTTTGGCAGCAAGACTGTCCCTGACCCCAGCCTCTTGTGGCCTTTGGAAATGGGCCCCTCCTTTCTGACAGCAGTAGTTAGAAATCTTGGGGTGAAGTTTGAATCACACCTCACTTTGAAGCCCCAAATCAAGGCATTATCTGCCACCTACTTTTCTACTCCTAATTATTTAAGAAGGATCCTTCCTTTTATCCCACTGTAGTTCCGCAAGACAATTGTTCATCCCTTGATCACTTCCAGGTGGGATTATGCCAACAGCTTGTATCTCGGACTGCCTGCTTTCCTGGTACAGCATTGACAAATTATTCAGAACGCTGCTGCCTGGCTAATTTTTTAAGTCCGCCCACGGATTGCGGTGTCTGGCCATTTACAACATCTACACTGGCTTCCGGTAAAAAACAGGATGCACTTTAAGGCACTATTTTTGCCTTTAGGCCTTACTACCTTAAGGCCCTCCATCTCAGGCACCACTTCAAGCCCTATGTTCAGGAGAGATCCCTTAGATCCAACAAACTCAAACTCTTCCAGCTGCTTCACATTCATAAGTCCAGAAGAGGAGGTATATCATTTGTTTTTATGGCCTCTAAGCTTTGGAATGCTCGTCCTCTAGACCTGCGACTAGACTAGAGGGACTATTTTGCAGGTCAAACCTAATGGTCAGTAAAAGTATTCCAACTTCTAATTTAAGTAGTTTTGGATGTTCCCTAGTAAATTCTTGTGGACTTGTCAATACTGTATATGTTTTGCTACTACTAGACTTTGTATTGCCAGGGCATGGCTTGACTCACACCCTCTCGATGTTAGAGAGTGATGGGCTGAATTTATTTGTATATGTGGGCTGGAGATATCAATTTTACAGAGCTATGGAAAATCTGGTGCCTTTTATCTGCTGTGAACACACTTACCGGGGTATATGAGAACAATTGCACTGTATTTAATATTTCAATCTAATTGCCATCATTCTTGCATTTCACATAGACTGTACTTTCATATATTTATATTGAATTTAATACATTTTTGTATCATCAGAATCATAAAGATAACTCATAAATAGGTCCTTGCAAAGTCTAAATTATGCCAGCGTCATTTCAGGCTTTTCTTGTTATGCCTATTATACGGGATTCCGGAAATTACGCTGTTACGCCAAGTCAAATAATTATGCATTGTTCACAGGAAACTTTTACCAAAAGCACGCAGGAACAATGCTAATGTTCAGAAGATGAGCTGTTGCTTGCAGCACTTGTGTTTTTTGTGATTTCTTTTTATTTGCGAAATGTGTTGTCATGTCAAAAATTGATGAAAGAATGCATTTCACACTAAAATCTAGGGCTAAAGGATATATTAGCATTTCACTTAATTTTGCGTAATTTTCATAATCATGCAATAGCAAAGTGCGTGAATTTTACACACCCTTATTCATAACCTGCTATTTCAAGTGATTTGGTAGTGAAATTACCACGTTTACACGTTACACCAATCTTTTTTTTCATGTTTATGTCTGGTTCTTTTAACCAAACCTTCTGTCTATGGCTGACTATCTTTGGTCTGAAATGAGTCTCCGTTTATAGTGCAATGGAATGACCATGTTCAATGTTCAGAGATAAAATTAATGGTGATCTTCTCGCATCTGATTTTCACCCTTCAGTTGATCGTTTTTTTGTCACCCTTATCTCTTTTTTTCACATTTTGTTTTATTATGCAGGGAATATGTTACCTATAATGATTTAAGTGAATAGAAGTTTCTATAATGTCTCTCAAATTAATTTATATATTCCACTCTGTAAAAATTAATAGCGAAGCTTTGTAGCAAAAATTTAATAAATGTATGTTAAATATATATCAAATAGTGAAATAAAACAAGATCATATGGTATAATGCTCTTCCAACACGTTTGTTGTCTTTAATTTAGCCCAATTACATACAAAATTAATATGTAAGGATCAATAAAATAGCCCCCAGTTTTTGCAAAAGTTACGGCTTTCGCCACTGTGTGTTGCACTAAGTGATTCTTTACATTTGACTCTAGCTATCCCTTCAAATCGATTTCCGAAAAGTGGGACACTTTCTGATTTCTACCGGTGAGTAATTGCCATTCTAGCCATAGTCATAAATACAGAAATAGGTTTGCATGATGGGTCATGGCCTCTCGTATATTGCTGGGATATCCTAAAAGAGCCACTCTGGGATGTAATGAATTGTGAATTGGCAGCTGTCTACTTAAAAAGTGAAACAGTACAGTACTGTTTTAAAGGAGAGCAAGTCCACGTAAGAGATACCAATCTCTTGCTTGAGTACCTGTAAAAGCCTGGGACAATATTTACTCATATTTAATCGAGAAAGGTGTAGGAGGGGGGTGTGATGAAGCAACCATGAAATAAGATTGGTACCTTGGAATGCCGAAACGTTCCCTTTAATTTATTCTTCAACAAGACATCTGATAGCATTACTTCAAATAAGTGACATGGGCTCATACCCATAGCAACCTGATCACCAACCAACGTTAAAAAAATAGTTCACAGGAATGCTTAATATTGCTCAAATCCAGTTTGCAAAATGTTGCTCATTTGTTTATATTACCAGCAATGGCAAGATTCTGATTCCCTATTGAAATCTTTTGAAAAACACACCAGGGTTTCCACTGTGACTCCACTGCAAATGTTTCAAGTTTATAAAACCAATATTGCGCCATCTTGAAACTGAAGCTTTTGGCTTGGGCGGGGGCATCGGCAAAGGGGGTTTATTTGCTCTTATACTCTTCTTATTATGTTAATAGATTAGATGAAGTATTGGTGGCTAAGAACTGTGATGTGTCTGTTGTCAAGAACAGGTCCACCCCATTAGTGGATGACACTATTTTGCTTTCCAGAATGTCTAACGGGCCCAAAGGTTTGATGGAATGTTAGATTGATTTGTTGATAGCGGCGCTGAATTTGGAATTTAATCCACTAAAACCTTTGTTATGGGTGTGTATCCCGGAACCTCTTAATGCGTTCTTTGTTTATTCAATCTTTGTTTATTCTGGGAAAACTTACAGCGAGAACTAATGAGTTTTTATATCTTGGTGTTACCTTTGATTTACGTGGCACTTAGTGCCCATGTATAGCAAAAGCCAGGCTACTATTTTCAAATTGTGTTGGGTTTATGAGTATTCTGGCTTTGTCTAGTGGCAAGAAGCCGATCATCCCTTTTTCAGAAGTGTAAAGAAGAAATTTCAATCCTGTCCTAACGTACAGGTCAATCTTGTGGGGTTATAAAAAGTAAATGGCCTTCATTTCTAGGAGAACAGAGTATATAGAAGGCTTTGAGGACTTCCTCCAACTTGCCCTATCTTTGTAATGCATCACAAAGTTGATCTAGATTATGTGGAAGACCACTTTAACTTTGCCCCGCAATTACCGTGGTGCTCAATATGAAACCATCCCCATGCCTCATTTTACAGGGAGGTTACTTAGGATTGTTTGACCTGTGAAATGGGCCACTGGATGCCCTGATAGGATTACATTCATTCAGGATTACAAGGATATGTGCAAATTTGAGTAGGACAAATATTTTTTCCAAACCATGTGGGCTATCAAACTGGATAGGTCCTGTATTAAAAAATCATTGTTTGGATTGGAGGCAACAGGAAAGGGAGGCTGCAAGTTAACTAGAGCCATTAGGAATGAATTTTAATCCAAACTACACTAGGTTTTGAGCCGTATTTGGATTTTGTGACTTGCACATGGGATAGTGTCCTTTTGACCAGATTTGGGTTGGGGATTATTAGAAGTCAGTTATGTTTTGCCCCTGGATAGTATGATTCCTCTTCTACTCTTTTTTATGTATTGGAAGAGTTCACACAACATGTAAAAAATCATAAAAAAAGCTAGCAGCATCATAACATTATATATAGTATAGTGTACAACTGCCGCAAAGCCAATAATGCAAAATCCCACAACCTCAAATGGCATCACATTATATTATTCAACTCTACCGCCTCACATCTCTAATATTCTGCCACTGTATCCCCTAGCCCAAGATTTCCCGTAGACTGCAAAATTTCTTAAGAGATCCAGATCTAAACGCATAACGGTTTCCACATTCTTTGATTTTTAGCATTTTAAGGCAACATTGTGAACATGTTGAAACCAACTCAGATCACCAGTTTTGAAAAATTAAAGACATGGCTACCAATGCACATATAAACAATTTTTTCAATAAAGATATAATATTCATATCTGAAGAGTACCCAAGGACTGCAGTATAAATATCTATGTGGTGGTCTAACTCTAAAGTGTGTCTAACCTTAAAGTCCGTAAGTTCTGAATTTCTACCCATGAAGAGGTTATTCCAGGACATCCCCCGATAATATGAGTCCAGTTCGTTCCACCCTCCATTGAGCACCTAAAGCATCTATCAGGAACCTGGGGATTAATTCTGTGCAGTTCTATAAAGTAGCCACTTTGCGTAGAACTGCATTCTGCTGAAATGTGTGCCTTTTAATAATGAAAAATTAAGCGTATTTATCCTGTTCCAAATCTCTTCTGTAACTAGGAGGCCTTTCTTGGACTACCGTTAATAACCAGAATATTGTAGTGTATACACAGTTGATTTTTACATTTAAGAACCCACCCTAAGACCTTGTATCTAACTTTTTTGGGGGATCTTGTGAGGCATAGGAAGTCAACAATCTCATATTTGTGGAAATCAGATTGAAAACAAAATATCTGCACTGATCCTGCCATGAGCTTTTTAAAGAAATCTTTATGAGCAATGTGCAAATTATCAAAATAATATAATTTCAGATCAGGCAAAGCTAGGCCGCCTTCTTATACAGGCCGGTAGAGCACCTCAGTAGCTAGTCTAGGTGTCTTTTTTGCCCGTATAGTTAGTAAACATTTCTGTTTTCAACTTGTTAATTTTATACCCACCCAGCTCTTGAAAGTCTTGAAAAGTTTTGATTTTAGTTTGCTAGTTCTGGTTTAAAAAATAATGCTATATTGTAACTATAATTTAATTGGACCAATTTAGCTATCAGGGACACAATGCTCGTATGAGTAAATATTGCTATGACTAAGGGCTCTATAAATAGCGCAAAAAGAATAGGCAACAGGGAGCATCCTTGCCGCGTGCCCCTAGCAATTGCACAGGTCCCGATATTATGAGAGCTAATAATAATCTGAACTGTGGCCCCTGCATACAAATGTGATATTCTCTGAATCAGCCTATCTGGAAACCCGAACACTCATAAAATAGCAAAAAAAGCTGGCCCAGAATACAAGATTTAGGGCCAGATGTAGGTAGCTGTTTGCATGGTGCAAACTGTGAAATTCGCAGTTTGCGCCATGCAAACAGCCTAACGCGATGCTCATTCCCAAATTGCGAGTCGGTATCGACTCGCAATTTGGGAATGCGACTCGCAAATAGGAAGGGGTGTTCCTTTCCTATTTGCGACTCGCATCGCAATTCAGAGTTGCTTTGTGACCGCGAATGCGGTCGCAAACCAACTCGCAGTTACCACCAGTGTCACACTGGTGGTAACTCATTCGCAAAAGGGAAGGGGTCCCCATGGGACCCCTTCTCCTTTGTGAATGTCGACAAAAATATTTTTTCAGAGCACTCTGAAAAAAACGAAACCAAATGGTTTCGGTATTTTTTTCATTTTACAACTCGTTTTCCTTTAAGGAAAACGGGCTGCAAAATGAAAAAAAAAACTGCTTTATTTAAAAAGCAGTCACAGCCATGGAGGTCTGCTGAGTACAGCAGGCCACCATCCCTGTGAGTGCAGGGACTCGCTATGGGGTCGTAAAATGCGACCCACCTCATGAATATTGATGAGGTGGGTCTTTGCGACCCCATAGCGAGTCTCAGAAGGTGTCTGAGACACCATTCTGCATCCGTTTTTGCGACTTGCAAATTGCGAGTCGCTCAGACTCGCAATTTGCAAGTCGCAAAAACTGATTTTGCTACCTCTGGCCCTTAATGCCTTTTCTGCATCCAATAAAAAAACCTGGGCATGGATTGGATTTTGTGAGAAATAATCTAGTGCTTCAATTAAGAAATTCACATTAGAAAAAAGTTGCCTCCCTGGAATAAAACCACACTGGTCTGGATGAATAGCTACCATTTTACCCATTAGATTAGCCAACACTTTAGCAATAATTTTATAATCTGCATTGAGCAGACTAATTGGTCTATATGAGTTAACATCTTCTTTGTTTTGACCTATTTTTGGAAAGCTGACAGCAACCGCAATGTGAAATGAAGCTGGACCTCACCTCCTTCCAATATGTAATTGGCAAGCCTTACCAGTTCGGGATCTAAAGCTGGTGCAAATGTCTTTAAAAACTCTGCTGGCAGTCCATCTCTACCGCAGGCCTTCCCACTGGACAATGAGGGAAAAGGAGACTATAGCTAGCTGAGCCCGTGCTTGGCTAACGCCGAGCTTTGGGAGACGAAGCTGAGATAAAAAACATTTAAGTCGAACCATATCAACCTGTTGTTGCACACTATAAAGTGCTTTATACTGACCAAGCTCTGTCATCCTGGTTTTAGTTTCATTATCAAATCGAGAAGTAACCATACTCTGCATCTGACGTTCTTGCGTCTGCCAGGCTAAAAACTTACCTGCATACTCGCTCTCCTCATATACCCTTTGGAGGCAGGCGCCATTTGCGATATATCCACCCTCATATTAGTAGTCTTGCATATTCGTTCTTGCCTGCATAAGCACTAATTTACTAATAGTGTTCTTATTACACAAATATACCAAATTTGCTTGCCGAATAGCAGTTTCCAGACCGGCCCAGTGAGCGGAGAGCTCCTTTCTTTGCCTGATACTACATGAGGTTATTTGACCACGTATTGTTGCTTTAAATGCGTCCCAGACACAATCTATGCTAGCATTCAAATCAAAATAGCTTATTACCTCACTATTTATTTCCTTGTACCATTCTTCATTCTCAAGGTTAACCTTATCAAAATGCCACCTTACAGTGGGTCGCTCTACCTTGATCCCCACAATGTCCATCTCTGCCAAGGAATAGTCTGAAAAACTGCTCAGAGTATGAGTATAGCTACTTAATTTTAGTTCACCAGAGGACACAAAATAGTCTAATCTAACAGCAGAGTTATATTTACCAGAGACACAAGAATACTCATGTTTTATCACGTAGTTCTCGCACCACAAATCAGTGAATCCTAAAGTTTTCATACATTCGGATATAGCTTTTGCCACCTCTGGTTTACTCTGCCTGTGCGCCTGTGACGTGGAATCTAAGGCTAGATTTAAAAGAAAATTAAAATCTCCCCCTAGTAATTACTGATCCAGGAATGGTTAACAAAGCCTGAGTGATTACAAGGACTGGAGAAGGATCATAAGGGATGGGGCATAGATTTTGGCTATGGTCCATCGTCCATCCTTGTCTACTTGGGAAAAAGTGAACTGAAATGGAAGAAACCTTTTCACATATATTGCCACCCCGTGAGCGGTATTTGCAGATGATA
Organism: Pleurodeles waltl; assembly: GCF_031143425.1. Lineage (NCBI taxonomy): Eukaryota > Metazoa > Chordata > Amphibia > Caudata > Salamandridae > Pleurodeles > Pleurodeles waltl. The sequence continues at coordinate 89,445,264 of NC_090440.1, read as the reverse complement.
CACATGGATGACTGGCCTAGTGCTCAAATATTATATATGTTGGTAGCCTTTTATCTTAAAAATGTGTTTCGTGAATAAGGACCAAATCTGGTGAGTGCCCTTTTATCCAATCTTCAGTCGCCTGAGTTTTGCGCTTATTATTTAAACCGTTAGCATTAAATGTGATGATATGTAGCCCCAAATTATGAACTGTCATGCTTCTTTCTAATCTGCCTAATGAAGAGGGTGAGATTGGTGCTTACTAATTGTTGTAGGTAAAACCTTAATAAGTGCGGATATTCAAATACAGTACTTAACTGTTGCCTTTCAACCATACCCATCGCTCTATTAGATGACTGAGGGGTGGAGGTATTAAGCGTGCGCACTGAAGTACAAATGCTGAAAAAAGAATAAGGGGCAAGTTTACAAGGAAGTGGAGCGGCACTGAGCCAAAATTGCTAGCACACCGTCAATTCGGAAATGCAGGGATGAACCATATGATCAAAAATAAGGCGCACCCCTGTGTTTCCACTAGTCCTAGTGCTAAATGTAGCTCTCTAGCACCAACACAGACATCCCTGCACCATAGTTCAAGGGTGCCTGCATTGCAGGAATGATTGGGTGCCCCTTCCTGCACATAGACAATCTTTAATGGCCTTTTGCTCTTTCTATGTGTGCTGCATAATGCAATACACATAGAAAAAGCAAAAACAAGAAGAAATAAAAGGATTTCTCCTTGTTGTGCCATGCTAACGCCACCCTTGGGGTGGCATTAGTTTTTGGTGCTGCCTCAGATTTACATTTCCTAGTAAATCTGGGGCAGTGTCAAAAAGCAATGGGTGTTGCATGGGTACGCCCACAGCAACACGCATTGCACGTCCCTCTGCAGCAGAAAACTGAGTTGGGGGTGCCCATATGTACAAGGCAGCTTTAAGCCACAAAAAGTGGCTTAACATCACCTTGTAAATATGGCACATGGCCACCGGAGAGTCACCAAAAGTGATGCTCCGATGGTGCTACGGGTTTGTAAATACACCTCTAAATATTTACCACGGGAACTTGCCAGCCCCCAAACAACACTGTTCTATCTCTCTGTAATTTAAACCCCATTAGAGTGTTAAACGTGTAAACTGTGTAAAAAGGGCACCATGAATAGATATTGATTTGCTGCAGGAACCTCATTGAGAGCCTACCTGTACAGACTGGTAGTAAAGTGCATCGTGCTGTGCTTGTGCATATAATGCCCTATCTAGTATTTCCTCACCCCAAAGAAAAGAACCATTGAAAAAGTTGTTCCTTAAAGTGCAGTGCAGTTGCAGCAAAAACACCCTAACCCTAGAAACCCGGTTGCTATCCCACTTCATGGTGATCACATATAAACCCTACTTCAGTCCACACTGGGCCGTTCCCTTCCACCCCTTTGACACTGATACATACCTGTTTGTAAAGTGTTTCCTAATGCACCCAGCTTGCCCAACTCCATTGACCGTCATCAAAAACCACTACCTGCCCAGATCCAGCAGTCACAGCTAATGCTGTATAGCAACTCGAGAAATCTCCCATTTTTCCCTAATTAAAAAAAAAAACAGTCACCACCTTTCCCTTCCCAACCAACCCACACTCCAACCCATACACCCTTAGGGAAGATTATATTAGCCTGCACCTCCTCCCACTTAATTACGCTGGGTGCCATGACACTGCACCACGCCAGAGTCCACATGCAGGTGCAATTCCGTTAGTGTGCACATCTCATTCTTGAAGCAAGGCTCAGACCCAGATACAGCACAAATTATATTGAAAAGCCCTACAGCACAAGTACATTCTAGTCAACTGAGGAAAGGAGACCTTAACTGGAAAGACTCTGCAAAAAGGTCTGGGCTTCTCCAATTTCTGAAAAAAGGTGGAATTGGCCCTTCGCCTCTGAGCTTAGCTTGCTGAAAAATAGATACTTGAGTGCCTTTGGCTTTAAACGACTCAATCATTTTGATAAATTCTCTCCGTCTCCGCACTGTAAGTACTGACATATCGGGAAAGATCTTAAACTGGGACACCTCAGGAGTGGAGAGTATTTTCTTTTCTCTGTCATGGGTCAGGATGCGCTCTTTAACCCGAAAGTCAAAAAAATCTACCAATATTGTGCAAGGGTAGATATCGTTGGGGGGGTCGTTGAGTGCGTATCCTATAGGCGGGGGTGATTGTCAAATCGCCTGCTAACTCTGATATTGCCTTTTTCAGTTGAGAGACCACCCATTCAGGCACTGGTTTCTCTTTGACTCCTTCCGGCACCCCTATAATTCTGAGATTTGAGCGCCTATTATAGTTCTCTAAGTCTTCCAACTTATCTTCCAAGAGACACCCATTCTTTCTCAGCTGGGTAACTATTTGTTGCATTTAAACCACCTTGTCCTTCAGGTCGGAAATTCTAGGTTTTGCTTCCTTAAGCGTGCCTGGGCCCTAGACTATGGCTTTGCCAGATGCAATTTCCTGTGCCTAGATGATTTTCAGTTCTCTAATTTCCACTAAGATAGTCTCAAACATTTTTCTTGTAGACTGCTCCACATCATCCCTGGCATTCCCCAATATTTGCTGTTGATAACTATCTTGTGGAATATTCCCTGACTCTGGTTCCAGCTGCATTCTCACTGCATTGAGTACTTTGTGACACTGTCTGAAGAGGTGCCATTACCGGAGACCCAGTTAGCGGAGGAGAAATTGACTGAGCAGTGCTCTCAGGGGCTATGACCAGGGACAGGTCTCCCAACTGTGAAATGCCCCTTATTTGTTTAAAGAACAAAGGGCCAGATGTATCAAACATTTTTGCGATCGCAAACGGCCTAATGGGCCATTTGAGATCACAAAAATGCATTTTGGTATGTAACAAGCCCAATTTGCGATTCAGTAACTTTCAAGGGCGTGTCAAGGGCGTCCCTTTCTTATACCGAATCGCAGAGGTATGTATGATTGTTTTGTAATCGTGAATGGGGTCACAAAACAATTGCAGTTACCACCAGTTTCAAATTGGAGGTAACCCATTCGCAAAGAGGAAGGGGTCTCCAAGGGACCCTTTCCCCTTTGTGAATGCATGCAAAAATGTTTTTTAAGAGCAGGCAGTGGTCCCACGGACGACTGCCTACTCTTAAAACATGAAAAGAAAACTTTTCATTTTTCAATTTTAAACGCATCCTATTTTTCTTTACGGAAAAAGATTGCTTTATTGAAAATCAATCACAGACATGGTGGTCTGCTGAGCCCAGCAGGCCACCATCCGTGTGATTGTAGCCATTTGCAATGGCTCGCAAATTGCGACCTACCTCATTAATATTAATGAGGTAGGTCCATTTGCAAGCCCTTGCGAATCACAGTATGAAACTCCTGGAGTTTCATACATTCCAATAGCGATTACTTAATTGCGATTCACAAAAAATTGCAATTAGGTAATCGCTATTGTGAAGGATGATACATCTGGCCCAAAGGGTATTGTTTGGATTGAGCTGCAGTGACCGAGCTGCCCCCGGCTGAAGTAGCCATAGGCCCCTAAACCCCTATCTCCACATCTGTAGCATCTGCACCAGAAAATACGTTTTTTGGATCGGAGTCCAAGACAATCTCCTCACCCTCACTGCACAGTCCTCTTTCACTCCCTGCTTGATCACTGACTGCCACATTCCCCTCTGTCTCAAGGAGCTTTCTGACACCAAGCTCCATCCTGTATTGTGTACTACAACTTGCCCAAGTGCTAGCTGTTTTATTTTACCCCCTCCTTATGTTTAGGATTCTGAGATGGGGAAGACTAGCTACATGCTGCCGCCTTAGAGCGTTCTGTTTTCCGTTGAAGTGCTGCCATGATCAGAAAACCTAATATATAGGCTTGAGTAGGGATAAGGCAAAGTCCACAGTTGTTATTGCAGTTCAGCCCAGCCCAGCCCATTATTTGTGGGTCTTTATAGGATAAATTGTAGACTGCACTCCACACTAGGGTGACTAGGTGGAGTCCCCGCACGATTGATCAAAACAGCAAGGAGGCACCTCAAAGTCACAGCCAAAACAGTGATGTACCACAAAGAAGATTATCCCAATGATGCATTATGACATGCAATACTGTGTAGCAGAAAGCAGTACCTTTACTGAGCGGCGTTCCTTGCTCAACACTGCCAAAGAGACCGATCCCGGTGAGTCACGGCCCGCCCTGACAACTCGCGGAGACCCACACTCACCTCAGTTAAATTACTGTTCAAGCCTGGCAAACCACCACTGCTGCTGATCCTCCAAAGAGTATCTCCGTCTGTGATGAGGAGGGTACCAGGCTCATCTGGCCCTGTTGCAGCACATCCGCTGACTTCAGCATGGCAACAGCCACTCCCAGGGTGGACCAATTGCTACGATCATGGTCTCAGCGGCAATCATAGATTAAATTAGGTAGATCCAATCATCCACCCTCCTTAGAAAAGTTTAAAGTTCATAGTGCTAATCCTGGGCATTTAGGAATTCAGAGAACAGACTTTGTACCTTCTGAAAAATGTTTTGATAAAAGATTGATGGAGTTGTAGAAAACAAAAATATGAAAGCAGCAACATTTTATTGAAATGAACATTTTTATTACATTTGTCATAGATTTCAAGGATCCTCTGACTATTTGCCCGTCTGCTTTTAAAAATAGGAGTATATCATCAGCATATAATTTTATCTTTGAACTAACTAACTTTTGTTTGTGTAATTATAGTAGGATCTTTAAAATTGTTGGACCTATAGGTTCAATAAATAAGGCAAATAATATTAGAGACAAGGGCACTTCAAACAATTATGCTTAGAGATGTTTCAGAATTGGCCATAATATTGGAGTGGATGAAGGAGATTTGATGGTCTCCTTGGAAATTCATAAGAATATGTTTAATAATCAGCGTATTTATTATCTCTATGTGGGTAGTGTCAAGAGTAGGATAAGGTAAGACTTGAACAATCAGTTTGCAGCTCTTAAGAGCTGTGTGAATGCAGACAGAAGAGGAAGCAACAGAATCTACAAGCCCCAAGAGGCCTCACTCCAGGGAGGTGGAGAGTATTAAGAATAGGTTGTTGGATACTAGACTAGACCAGGAAATGTACTCGCTTTCACATCAGAGCTACCACTTCAGAGGCTTTAAAGATATGGAAATTCATAAGCCTCAGCAGAACATGCAGTAGCTGCCAGGTAACATTTTGGATAGTTGTATGGCTTCCCATTTTAGCACTTCGTTACTGTGCTCTATCCCTGCACCTTCATTGTGTTTTACATTTATGAATACCTTTTGTAGTGTGGCTAGGTAGGATAGTAACCTTGTTTGTTTGTCTCTTACCTTTGTAGTATTTACAGATTCTGTGGTGTCTTGGGGATTGACATCTGTATCCCAGTCAGTGATAAGCTTAGCAAAGTCCCTGTCTCCCATAGAGTTTGGGAAGACCATTCTGTGTTGTGCTGGTTCTGTTAGCTTTCGTTACCTTTACATAGTTCTGAGATACACAGGTTTGTTTGCTTGCTCTGATTCAGTTGCTACTATGTCACCCACCTGTACTGTTCCACTCCTGAAAATCCAAAGTAGCTGAGAATCACCTGTGTCTCTCTTTCTCGCTCCTTTCCTCTTCTTGCCCTCTGTAGGAAGATACCTCTGCATGATCACCCCCATGTTTGGGGACTGATGCTACTAGACGTTTGACTCTGAACACTGGGACTCTGCTAACCAGTCCCCAGTGCATGTGGCCTAATCCCTAAAACATGTAGAAATGAGCTTCACTTCTAATTGACTTAGTTAATTTACCTGTAAGTCACGATTATATGGTAGCAAATGTACTCTGGGCCTGTAAGTTGAATGTCACTAGTGGACTGCAGCTTATATTGTTCCACCACTAAGGACCACAATCTGTTGCCTTGCTCTGCTGAGGATTTTTAACTTCCATTTAAAAGCCTGATTCAGAGTTTGGCAAACAGGTTACTGTTACTCCATCACTAACATGCCCGATATCTTGTTTGTCATATTACGATGTCCATAATGGAATCATAGTACAGGGAACGGGACATCCGTCATGTTTGTGACGGAGCAACCCCATCCGCCAAGCTCTAAATCAGGCCCTAAGTTAGAAGGTAAACTTGTGACTGAGACAAACCTGGTTTCTTTATCCCACTCATGCCCCATCACAGGTGGCATTAACTCACGCCGATGTACCAGTCAAGTTCAACCAGATGACTGAAGTTGGCGCTAAACATTTTTTGGCCCTATTGTTATTTAAAACTTAGAAAATTTATATCTCTGGTTCCACATTTTGGATTTTTGTTGCATTGGAGTAATTTGTTTATTAAAATATTCACTATTTAAAAAAAAAATGGAATGGGATTTTGATTGTGTGGTGTTTTTCGACTTTTATTTACTGTTTTGGTACTTCTAAATGGTTTACACATTTTCTTAAGTTAAGCCTGTCTGCTCTGTGCCATAGCTCAGGTTTAAATTACTGAAACCTTTATTGGACCTAACATGAATAGTGGCCTCATTACTCATGGCGGACTACCATCTACCCAATCTATTATTTCTACTTTCTCACATCTGAGAAAGCTGATAGACTTCCTCTATAGTGGTGATTTCCTTTCCTCTGCTCTACAGAAGAAACTATTAGGCCAGGGGCTTACTCACCTAGATTTTTTACTATGTTCTGAATTTCTGAAATTTTTTCTTTATCTCCTTGTCACTCCATACTCTCAGATTGTAGGAATGGATCACTGAGCAGCCGTAAATCTTATAATCATTCTGTGCTTTTCCTCCTACTTTAATCTGTGCAAACTGTTATTAGCTGTTACAAAGTCATTATGCGGACTTTATATAAAGGATATAGTTTTTGGTCTCTCAGCTTGCAAAAGGTTATGGCGTCACTGTCCAAAGAGCATATATTGGCCAAATGAGTTGATGAATCAGACTCAGACTGGACTCATTAAGAGTTTGGCGGGCAGCGAAGGCCGCCTGCCAAACTCTTCCTGCCCTCAGACCGCCTGTGCGCCCTGAACCCCACCTGCCCTAATAGGAATTCACCGCAGCGCCAGCAGGCGGAAAAAAGTCCTTAACATTGACGCTGGCTCCTAATGGAGCCGGTGCCAATGTGGTGGTGCAGCGTGTGCAGCAGCACCAGTTGCGCATTCCACTGCCCATAATTCGGGCAGTTGAATGCGTGATGGGGCTGTGCATGGGGGCCCCTGCACTGCCCATGCCAAGTGCATGGGCAGTGCAGGAGCCCCCCCGAGTCTCCCATTCTGCCAGCCTTTCCATGGTAGTGTGAACCACCTTGGAAAGGCTGGTGGATGGGGACTCCTAATCCCCAGGGCAGCGCTGCCCTGGATAATGTGAAACCACCGGGACCGCCAGGCTGCCATGACGATGGTCCGACAGTGGCGGCTCTGCCACAGTCATAATGTGGTGGCCCCACCACCAGCCTGTAACCGGTGGGACCGCCACTGCGAGTCTGGCGGATGACCACCTTAGTCTGGGTGATTCACTTTGTCTTGGTTGTTCTTTATGTTAAACTATCGTTTGATTGATGTAATGTAATGTAATTATCTTAGCAATTACAAAACACTACTAATGCTCCAGAGCTTCTAGGTTCTAAGACAGTCCTGAGAGGTAAGATATCCAAAAAAGCAAGGGAGCCTAATGGATCTAGAAAGAAAGAAAATGTAGGCAGGAAAGAGATTTAGGCCCTCATTCGGACCTTGGCGGGTGGCGGAGGCCGCCCGCCAAAGTCCCGCCGTCAAAATACCGTACCGCGGTCGCAAGACCGCGGCGGGTATTTTGACTTTTCCCCTGGGCTGGCGGGCGGCCGCCGAAAGGCCGCCCGCCAGCCCAGGGGAAAACGACCTTCCCACCATGAAGCCGGCTCGTAATCGAGCCGGCGGAGTGGGAAGGTGCGACGGGTGCTACTGCACCCGTCGCGTATTTCACTGTCTGCTATGCAGACAGTGAAATACTAGCGAGGCCCTCTTACGGGGGCCCCTGCAGTGCCCATGCCATTGGCATGGGCACTGCAGGGGCCCCCAGGGGCCCCGCGACCCCCCCCTACCGCCATCCTGTTCCTGGCAGGCGAACCGCCAGGAACAGGATGGCGGTAGGGGGTGTCAGAATCCCCCATGGCGGCGCAGCGAGCTGCGCCGCCATGGGGTATTCAAATGGGCAACGGAAAACCGGCGGGAGACCGCCGGTTTTCCATTTCTGACCGCGGCCAAAGCGCCGCGGTCAGAATGCCCAAGGGAGCACCGCCGGCCTGTCGGCGGTGCTCCCGCCCCCGTTGGCCCTGGCGGTGCAACACCGCCAGGGTCATAATGAGGGCCTTTTTCTTGGTTAAAAACAACATTTCTTGGGCTTTCAAAAATTGGGAGATTGGGTGTTTTCCAAAGTTAGAGAGGAAATTTTCTCTGCAATCTGGACCCTTGGACTGTTGCAGAGCTTCCTCCCATCCTAACCTTATGAAATTTTGGTGGAAATATGAAAGAAGAATTTACTGACCTCAAGTGTTTAAGAGGCATGTAGGGCTTAAACAAGTACTGGAGCTTGGAAGGGCTAGCATGGTAAAAAGGTGTATGAACAAGCATCAAACTTTTGAATTGGATCTAATTGATAATAGGAACCCAGTGCAGATCTTTTAATTTAGCTGAGATTGAGCTGTGCTTGGGAAAACAAAGGAGTAATCGAGTGGCCGGATTTTAGACCAGATGGAGTCTTCTAATAGATTTTTCTGAAAGGCCCACATACCGGTTATTAGAATACTTCATCCCAAATGTGATTAATGCAAAATTATTACTCTCGTGGCTGCGTAGGGTAAGAAAATACATATTTTCTGAAGCATTTGGAAGAGGCCAAAACAAGTTGCTGTAAATGCATGAATCTGATATTTTACAGAGTTGAGAATCGAATTTTGCACCTGGATTTCTGACCACTTCCACAAGTGTAGGGGGGAGCTGAGTTTGTGTGATTATCACTGGTCAGTCAATGCTCTGTAATTTTTTTCCCAGAATCAATACCTCAATCTTACCGGATGTACTTTCAGATTTTTTTTCCATCCAGATTGGAACAGAGATTAAACAATCTCTGATACTTTTTTTGGTCCTCGGGGTAAGAATTTCCTTTAGCAAAAGCACAATCAGCTGTGTCATACGCATACCAATGGCATCATGATACCATGATTAGGAATTAGCTCTGCCATTTTATACATATACATGTTGAAAAGCATGGGGCTCAGGGTGAACACCTGCAGATCCACAGAATATAAAGAGTCAGATTTTGAGACAAAAGGATGGGGTCTGATGGTTTGGTGCCTATCTACTACAAAGATTTGAATCCAAACAAATTCTGAGCCCTTCACACCAATCTTAGCTAGGCAGTGTCTATCACAGACTTACTTATTGTGTTGTCCACTATTGTCTGCCTCTTAGCAGAATCTGTGGAGCAATTTGTGATTGTTCCTTAATAGTTCTTTCTCCTGCCTGTTTAGTTAGACCAGAAAATGAATCATATATAGTGGTTTTCTTTGACAAATCAGCTTTACTTGACACTTGAGGAAGTGGTTTGCCATCGGTAACATTTATCGAATACACCCAGGAATTAATTAGCAGGGGTGGTGGCACCCACTGTTAATTCTTTCATGGGTGTAGTTCAAAAAGGGAATTGATATCCTATGTTAGGCAGCAGGACATTTTTTGCAGTTCCTTGCATAGTAATCAGTAAATCTGGACAGACAACCACTCTCGTGGAGCTCCTCTTGGTATGAGCTCAGACCATCTTAGATTTTGGCTTCCCACAGCACCTCCATAATACGTCTCAGGAGCAAAATGCAAGCTGTCTCCTCTTTAAATACAGGGTTTTGTTGATTTTGGTTTCAGCTAAGGACTTAAGCACATCCTTACATATACTGTTTATCATCTGATGACTTGGTGTCCATGTCCATGTGCACTTTCATCTACATCTTGAAGAAGTGATCTCCCCTAACATGCCATAGCAGAGCCGAATGCTGTATCTTATGGGCCCTCCACAGAATATTGTTAAAGCGTCAGCTTTGTCATTTTATTTACCTTGTTTATAATGTGTCACAAAACCACAAAAAAACAATATCCATCTCTGTTGCTGGGGCTGATTTCAAGAACTTCAAAATTCTGTGATCTCTATATGGATTTCTCTGAGGTCAGACACATCCCATCCCCTGATGAGAAGTGTGGCTGGGGGGTACTTAATGGTAATGAAGGCACGAGGAGTAGGAGAGAAGAAAGAGATGGTGATTGAGATAGCAATGAAAGCTTTGTCGCCTGGCTCAAGGAGGTTGAGAAGTGCATTAACTGGGATGCCGATGGCATGAGGAGAACAGTTGATTAAGGAGTGGTTATTGAAATAAGGTTGATGAGAAGAATTAGATGGTGCATAAAGAGCAGTTTCCTAAGTAAGGACATGGATGAATGCAGGCATGAGAAACAGATTTTAGGGCAGGGAGTGGGAGGCTGCTGAGGTGGACGTTGCAATCAAGACAGGCCTTTATCTTCCTCAGTTCTAGTGCAGGCCGAAGTGCATGAAGGGAAATTATAGATTTGATGCATGAAGCATGTCAAGTGGGGTGACTAGGAAGAAGGTGAGATAAGGTAAGAGGGTTACTAGACAAAGTGTGAGGCGGGCAAAGAGAAGATGAGATTGGAGCTTGGCTAGAGGGTAAGAAAGGGCTGGAAGAGTTATACAGGATTAGTAGAAATGTAAGTGGTTGGAACTGTCTGGGAAGGAAAATGTGAGCAGGTAGTAGAGTGAGAAACTGGTAAAAGGGTTGCAGGAGTTGTTAAAGTAGGAGTATGAGGGCATGGTATGAGGGTTAGGGTTAGTAAATAGAGTAGTATATAATCAGGGTAGCAGTGCCATGCACTCAGATTTAAAAAGGTGATGTGAATAAGGGGATGGTATGAAGTGCAAATATGGGAAGGGTGATGGTGATGGATTTGTTAAAGATGAGAAGACAGTTACGTGGAAGAAATGGGAGGTAGGCTAGAAAGCAGGCAAGAGATTAAAATGGGGGCAAAGAACAAGGATCACAAGGATTGTTAAAGGAATGCAGAAAATGTGGAAAATGATACAGCCACTGTGCAATGTATAGTGTACCGTAAAGGTGTAAATAACCATTTTGGTGGTCAGCAGGACACCAAGGCAAGGATAGTCCTGGAAAGTCCTGGAAAACAGATTAGCATTTATTTATGTCATGGCTTAATACAAAGCTTTTATGTAGCATGTGACATTCATTGGTTTAGATGGTTTTGGGTGGCTGTTGTCCTGGAAGTTTGTGTTCTTTGAATGGACTTGTTTTACTCTTCGTCTAATTGATACAAGAACCTGTTATTTTGAGTTACATTGTGGTATTCAAGTTGAGAGCAGGCAGGTCTACAGGACACTCATTTCTGTTTTGACTGTAGTATTTAATTCTGTAGCAGAAGAAACTTTGCTACCAGGCTAAACAGAGTAAAGATTTTGCTACTGTGTGATGTTGAAACCTTAAGTAACCTCAGCTACCAGAAGCTAGTTAGGTTGCTTGTAACATACCTGGAGATCCCATGAAAGTACCTGTTCTTGAGCTGAGTTTTCGAGAACAGCAGGAGCTCTGCCTTAGATTCTTTATGTCTATTCAAGTTATTTGTATTCAAGTGTGGTGTTTAAGTCCATCATAAACCACTTGTGTTTCAACTTGATGCAGGTTCTGGTTTTGCTTTAAGATGTAGCAGGAAAATTTCATTGCAGCCACAAAGAAATGATAAGTATTTCTGTATTTTAGACATTTTGTTTGATGTTATTGTAGGTGTCCATTGTTTCGTTTGGTAAGGAAGATGCGTGGCATCTTCCATTTGTTGGTTATGTAGATATGTATAGTGCTCTCACATTACAAATGTCAAAGGGTGTAAATGATGCCAGCAGTCAGGGACTTTAAAGTTAAGACAAGTTTATTCCATGTAGCGACTCCAGCCTTCAATCAGCCAGGCACGGGTATTCACTCTCTCCCCTATTTGATCAAAAAGAATTCCAGCAGTCTAAAACAGAGCTCAGAATGTCAGAGTATTCTACATATCTACATGGCCTACACAGGGAAGATGCCACAAACAGTATTTGCAAACTTTCATATATACATCTCTGTCGATGGGTATAATTTGGGAGTTATTAGGTGCTGAGTCTTTCCAAAGCAAGGATAGGGCCTTACTAAATCTCTTGAATTCTGTAAGTGGGTGAGTAGCTCTGCTGTTGGGTGGCATGCCATAATAATGACCGAAGCTGATGCAGGGATTGAAACCTAGGGGAAGTACTTGGAGGCCTATGGATGTTAAGAAGGCCCAAGTTAATTTAGCATACTGAGTGAGGCGAATGAGCAGGTGTGTGGCATATCAATAACTAAATAGGGTACGGATAACTAATGTATGGAGCAATTTGCACCACACTGCATAGTGAGTTGATTACTACCCGAGCCTGTTGAAAGCCACAGCACTTATGTCTTGTTATGTTATGTGTATTTGTAAAGCACACTATCTACTGCGAGGGTATCCTGGCACTGAGTAGGTGTGTGTGCCTAGCCATACCTATGGTAGGTAAGTAGGTTGGTTAACTGAAAAGGCAGGTCTTCAAATTCTTGCCGAATTCAAGAAGAAAAGAGGTGGCTCTGATGTGGAGGGGTGGCACAAACACTTGTTGCACAATGTATAGATTTGTCATACACAGTAAAAGCGTATTTAGGCACACCATTATGAAGCAATTAAAATAGTGTTATTTGTTGAAGCATAGTACACTAACAAGGTATGATGAGGTTTGAAAACAGAAGATGTTGGGATATCTTTAATATTCACAGAAGCTACAAGCGAGCAGATGGAGATCTTGATAGAATTACAGTTAGATTGTTCCTCTGTGTTCATGATGGCATAGGAACACTTCAAAAACCTCAATGCCAAATAAAACATTAAATGGCTCTTTATTACATGTTGGGTTGAGTAGGGTGGTCATTTCAACACACCTAGGCCCTCATTCATTTTGGCCAGGTGGGGGAACAGTTATTTCCACAATAAGAACCAATACCTCAGGGAAAAATATTTATTTTGCCTAATAAATAACTACGATGACAAGATTTCTGCATCCAAATGGGTTTAAGTGCTTTCCCTTCCAAAGTCCACATGTAGCGGTATTTTTACCCCAGCTAAGTTTGACATATTACCCTGCTGAAATTCACGTAGAGAATATTGTGTGCTTCCTTCTGCAAAATATATATTTTACCAAAACAGCAAAATGTGTTTATTCTACAAACACAAAGGGCGTTTATTCTAAAGTTCTACATGTTTAACTACAACTTAAAGTACCGTTACTATTTTTTTTCAACCAGTAAAAGTTTGTATTTCATATTCTGTTTTCAAAGATTTCCCTGTTTGGAAAATCAATTTGTGAAGGTTAAGGAGTCCAACATAAAACTTAAATATAAAAGAATGTTTAAAGGTAAGGTATAAATGGTTCTATATTGCCATCTAAGGGATGACATTAACAAAGTACTTAAAATTCAGCCTTGAGCTTTACAATGTCACCCCTTTGTTACAATAACAAAAACCTACTCATATATTCTTATGTAATTCAACATTTTAGTTTTTTATATCGTGTCTAAAAATCTGCATATCACTGTGTGTACTAATATTATTTATAATCATATTTGGAGATGTCATTTCTTATTGATTGGAAGTTTCTTTTAGTTTCAATTACGTTTGCTAAGTTTCATGGATCTAAAAGGCATAGACGTCTTTTTATATCTATTTTGAGTATTACATTTGCACATGTCTGCACAGTGTAACCTTGTTTTCAGTGCTTATAACTGGAAGTGGGAGTTTGGAAGAATAAGTAACTCATTATGGTATGCTTGAATGATATGTCTCCTCAACAAGGTCTCACGCTTACTCCAGGAGAAGGACCTGCTACCTGCTCATTAGATAAGTCTTTGCTGCAGTAACAAGTTTTTGTCATATGATTAGGTTCCATAGAGTCGTATTGAGAGAAAACATACATGAACTGTACAATATTTCATGTATTTAACACTAGATGGTCCAACCGGTTACTCTGAGCAAGAGCTCTTGTTGGTTAAAATAAATGTCTTTTTGATTATGCGCTGTTGCTATTTTTGCATTACATACAAGTTACACTTAGGCTTCTCAGCATGTTGTGTTTTATTTTAGCTAATATATGACCATGTAACAAGATTACTCATCTTGTATCTTGCACCTATTATTAATATATATTTGAAAGGATGTACACTAGCGAAACGGGCCCTGTCCTTCCAAATATTATGTATAATGTCAAATGGAACCAAAGTGATAAACGAAAACAGATTTACTTTAAATTAACTAAAGACATTTTACAGACACTTTTTGGTTGTATTTACACCAAATAAAAATACCTATTTTGAATGAAGTGATACCATCGTGCCAAGATTGGTACAGGTCAGCTTAGCAGTTTTTGCTCCACCTGGGAAAAAATATTGTTATGGGACTTAAGATGTGAAATGCTACTTTTGTGATCCCCACATAACTTTACCTCACTCTGCCAATCTGTGCAAAATTTTTAATTAAAAACTTGACAGATCATTCATCGGCAAAATTACTTTCAGATTCATCAAACAGCACAAAGTGTTAAGTTCAACTTAATAATGAGTGCAGAGTAGATATTGATGATTCTGTAATATATACATTTAGGAGCATTTTGGTCCAGATTATCCCATACTCTTAAAACCAGTGAAAATGGTCAGGTAATGTTCCTGTCATATGTGGGGCTGACAGTGGTGGGGCTGACAGTGGTGCCATTATGGTTCCAGGAGCTCCAATAACCGTAAATGGCCAGTTTCATTAGTATTTAGACCTTAAATGTATCTCAAACATAACTTCCACTAATGTAACTAAGTAAGATATTTATTTTTGATAAATTAAAATAGTTACAATTATAAATATAAAGTAAAAGATAAAAAGAGAATAAAATAGAACACGATTCACAGTTGAAATGTGATTAAAAAGTTGGTCATTGCAAAAGTCATGAATTTTTGTCACCGGTACTACTATGATTCATGGCTTCACCACTATGGTTTCACAATAAGCCAGGGGGAATTCTCATTGTTCAAGACAGACATGATCCACTATTCGTGTCCTACATGCTTGCTGGCACATTAGATGCAGCTGTCACATGTCTGTTTTGGGTCAGAGTTTATAAGCTGCAGGGATTTTTCCGAAGTAGGACTGAACAAATCAGTTTGCATTGGTCAATGACAAATTGCGATATGCTGCTAACAATCCCTGTGCTTATTCAAAATCCCAAATTCTTACTCTTACTGATTCGCAACGTGACACAATGAGCAGTGTATTTGTGCAAAAAGCTGCCACAATCTCTGTGAATGTTCAAGTTCTCAATTTTACTATTTCATAGTGTGCAGCAACAGGCTAAAATACCAATATGAGCATAGACACTAGGCACAGAGGCTGTAATTACTTTCAGATTAGTCAAATAGTACAAAGGGTAACGTTCACCGCGATCATGACTGATTTAGATTTCGGTGGACGGGTTACGCTGTCACAACGGTGATGGATATCACGTCGGCTGAAATATCAATCCAATAGGAAATAATGGGATTTATATTTCCGGGGGTGGCGATATTCGTCACCCTTGCGGCAAAGTAGCCGTTCTGCCGAAACCTAAATCAGGCCCGAAGTTATGACTGCTAAGTAAATATTGATGATGCTGTAATATGTGCATTGAGGAGCATTATGGTTCAGATTGGCCCATTCTCTAAAAAACTAGTGAAACTGGTCAGTGTAGGTAATTCACCTTTTGCTGGACCCAATATTTTTGCTGGTGTTGAAACTCTGTGCATTTATCATACTGGGTGAGGCGAACCCTCCTCCATCCTCCATCCGCAAGGAGAGTTGCAGGCTATTTGAAAGTAGAACATTTAGAAATGTAATGCTATCATATCTTTACAGTGGCTAGCACCTAAAAGCTATATTTCACTGTGGCAGACCCGGTATAAAACCAGACTACATATTAAAATCTTAATTCTGTGTCTTGAAATTGGGACTAGCTAGAAAAATAATTCAACAACTATTTTTTATAGTTATTATAATTCAATTCAGCTGTGAAATCAGATGTTTAATAAATATAAAGTTACCTTTTCCCTGTTTGAATTTCCCGGCGACTAAATTTGCTCTCCCAATCTGACAGCCAGTAAATAGCATCTGAACAGGTGTGAAGTGCTTCCCTGGAGTAAAACATAAACTGACCTGAATGGACAGAGATGACTCCTCTTAACCTGACAGAATATCAGTTGTGGAGATGACAGCATCCTTTTTGAAATTACAGTGTCAAATCCTGCTTGAATGTCAAATCCTGCCTGGCCAGTCTGCTGGATTTTACATATAACACTGAGGGCGCACTTGAAAGGAAGCGATACATGATGCCAAAACAATCTTTGTGTATCAACTGCCTGTTGGTGGAAAACCCTGGTTTCTTCTGCAAGATATCTCTCTCTGGAGTTCTTGTGAGTACAGTGACCAGTGGGTATTGTGGGTACAGTAACCATTGTGTATTGTGTGTCCAGCACTAGTTCATTGTGACTGAAGAATTTTGCTATCTTGAAAATGCCTAAAGTAGGTAGGGTTGGCCCCAGGATATTTTATCTGGTTGGTTAGGATATGCCTAGGAGTCATTCCCACTGAGTAGCTCATGTCATGCATAAATGTGGCATGTCCAGACACCCACTTCAGACTACTTTTGAACCTGAGAAAGAAAAAAAGAGGACCTGAACCTGCTGTCTGTGACCTGAGAGGAGCCTTGAAGGACTGCACCTACTCCCTCTTGTACCCAGAACAAGGAATTGGACACCTAGGGTCATAAGGCTGACTTACTGACTTAAAGCTATACAGACAAAAAAACCTTCAAGAGGCCTTTAGTTGCAAATGCCTGGCTGATCAGTGGAAACTGTACCTGGAAGGGACCCTACTGTTTGGCCTCTACCTGTGAGTCTCTGAGTGCCTCGGGGGCTTTAGAAGTGCACTCTTGTATTGGATTGGGATCTAAAGAACTAAAGTCAGAAGGTATAATCTTCAAGAAGGACAGACTTAGTTGGTGTATCTGGCTTCTGCTCCTTCGGGGTCAGCATTAAATAGTGACTAGATTTTGGTCTATTATGACCATTGACATGATTAGCACTTTGTGATTCTTGTTACAATTTCAAATTTAAAAAAATCATATCTCTGCTTCCTTTACTGGATTTTGTTGATTAAATACTACTCTATTTTCCTAATTTGGTTTGGGATTTATATAATTTTGCATTTTGACTTTATTACTGTTTTGGTATTGTATAAACCCTAACTTAAGTCTCTCTGTTCTGTGCCATAGCTACCAGGTTGTTGAGCTCTTGTTAGTTTAGTGACTTTAAAGGTTCACTCTAAAAAGGGTTGAGATTATTTATTAAGGTGGGTAGTCAACTACCCCATATAGTAATCAAATTTCTTATAATCAGTTATTATTCTCTGCTTCACTTGGAGTGTGACACACCCTAAGTATAATGTTTCTGTTGGGGGAGCCTTACAGTGGTGTAGTTATAGGTCCAGAAGCTCCAATATCCTTCGTTGGCCAGAGCCCTGTGGGATGAGATCCATGAGGCTGTACTGAGGCTAGGGGAGGGGGCTGCACATCAGCTCCTCACCAAAAAAAGGACTGAGCCGCCTCCTAAAAAAGTCCCCAGGGAATAGAATAGAATTCCCAGGGCCTTTTAAGGCTCAGGGATAGGGTGTGTATGCCCCTCTCCACATCAATAAAATGGCCCTTGTGATGGGGTCCCTAGGGCCTTTCTAAGGATTGCAGCAGGGAAGCTGTATACACACCTCCTAAAAATTAAAAATGGTCATGGAGTGGGTCCCCGGGGCCTTCCAAAGGCTTGGGTTGGCCACACACCCCCTCTGCCAAAAATATGTGAAAATTACAGTTAGAGATGGTGTCCCCAGGGCCTTCTGAAGGCTCAGGGAGGGGGTACCCCTCCCCACACAATAAAACACAACCCCTCTGACCTTTGCGCACATGTGGAGCTGCAGTCTCAGCAAAAACAAAATGCAGGTTTTGGCCAAAGGGAGGACACTTGCGGACCCCCTGCACCCCAAATACACCAAGGGAGCAGGGGGCTGGGTATCCATATCCTGCCCTCTGTATGTTTTTCTTCCTTATTTCTTCAGGACATTAGGACTGAGTCCCCAAGTCCTAAAATGCCTGCCAGCACATCTTTGTTCATGTGATGGCAGCTAATCAGACCTTTTGATATGTTGGCTACGTGGATCCTCTGCAGCATGAAATATACATACATTTTGAATCTTAATCTCACAAAAACTACTGAATGGATTTACACCAAGTTACAAAAAGCATGCTTTGTGGACCAAGATCTAGCTTTCTGCCAAACTTGGTATAATTCCATACAGCCATTTTTTGCAGTATTACTGTTCAATTTTCCTATGGAAAATTGCATGGGGAAAATGTGCTTGAGACCTCACATTTTTCTCAGCCTCTCTTTGACTTTCCAAGAAATCAGCTGAGGTGGAAGAGGCTTTTTTTCAAATGTTTTGTGAAGATTAGTCAAACTGCGCCAAGGTTTTATAAGCAAACCAAAAAATTAATTTCCTAAGTAAATTTGGTTCTAACTCTAACTACTACCCTGTGGGGGTATATATAAATATAAATATATATATATATATATATATATATATATATATATATATATATATATATATATACACACACACACACACACAAACACTTTGGTGCCGTCTGACAAATCGCCATAAAGATTTCCAAAAAAGTGCTATATTTTGCTTCGTTTGTGCTTGTAAAATTTTGGGATGATCTGTAAAGCGGGAGCTGAGTAAAAGGAGAGGTCCCAAAACACATTTTGCCCATTCATTTTTCTATAGGAACTTTAGACACATTGACCAAACTGCTGAACTCCTTTACACCAAATTTCGCATAAAGCTAGATTTTGGTCCAGAAAAAGTGCTTTTTGTAATTTGGTCTATTCATTAGGTTTTGAGAAATGAATGCTCAGAACAAATGTAAATTTCACACTGCAGAGGATTCGCAGGTCTGACACATCTCATGGTGAGATATGATTGTCTGCCACCCCATCAACCAGGAAAAAAAGTAAAAAAGTAAACAAAAACCATAAGGGGGGAGGGTAGGGAAAGCCTGAATCCCTGGACCGGATGGTGGGGTCCCAGAGAGATCCCGCCTACGGCCAAAAATGTCTTTTTTTTAAAAAGTTTGTCACAAATTTGCTGATGAGCAAGTGCAATTATCGCAGTTTTGCACCAAAAAGTATAGCACCGCTTGCACCAATCCTAGGCTCCAGCAGGGCGCCAAATTAATGGAATGGCGCAAGCTGACGCTCAGCTTGGTCTACCGTCAACTAAAATGACACTAGCCAGACAGGGGTGGCGGTAGGGAAGGAGGCGGTTGTGCCCCAAAAATGATGCTAGCCTGCTTAGAGGCAAAAAAAAAAGATGCAAATGTGGTGCCAAAAAAGTATAAATATGGGCCTCTGTGTTTATATTACCAACATATGTTCGAGACACAAAATATTTCCTTCAGAAAAATTAGGGCAACAACTGGTAAAAGGGTTTTATCTTCATGACATAAGATGTCTGTTCTCTCTATACCAGAATACAACACACCCATGGCCTACAAGCCTGCAGACACTTCCTGAGAGTGAGACCAATACATTATTTGTTACACACACAAATGATCTTAGAGATGGTTGAGTACTATTTATAAAACAATATTTTTATGTTCAATGGGGTCATCTACCACCAACTCAGGAGGACTGCAATCGGCACCTGCTTTACTCCAACCTACACTGACCTTTTCAAAGCATGTTGGGTGGAGCAGGTATCCATTGCCCAACACGTGACTGGAGACATAGAAAAGCCAATTCGCTGTCTCCACTGCATTGATGATTTATTTATCACCTGAAAGAAGTTGGAGGATTCAGCCAGAAGATTTGTCACAAAGTTGAAGGACGATGACATTAATCTAGATTTTACTTGCAATATCAGTATGAACAAGACTGAATTTTCAGACTGTCTTTTGGAAGTACAAGGCAGAAGGCTCACTAAAAAAACTCTTCTGTACCTGAAGGGGTTTTTCCCCTGTAAGCGGTGTAAAACCTGTAAACATAGCATGGGGAGAATGGAATATGAAGTCACTTATGGACAGAGAACCAAGATAGTAACCAGATTTCTCACTTGCACTTCCTAATTTGTTGTCTGTGTTTTGGAATGTCCATGCAAATACAGATATACGGGCAGCACATTACATGCCACCAAAAAGAGGATTATTGAGCACATGCATGCTACTGAAAACAAAGATCCTCAATACCCATGGCTAGACATGTTGGTGAGAAACATTTTAGTGACAGAAATAAGTTAGTCTATTATATTATTGACCAAGTGCCAAAAGAGACCAAAGGTGACAACAGGATTTGGCCCTTAGACGTATGAAATTGAGACACATTATTGATTTAGAAATGATGGGGCCGCTTGGGTGGAATGTCAGAGCGGAATTGAAGGTACATCTGGGTGATGAGTGAATTATATTTTGCTTCTTTTTTTTTTATCTATCATGTATTTCTGCCGTTTTTTAATAATTTTTTCTGTTTTTCACTATTTTTCCACAGGAAGAAAGAAAGGGAATCTCTGTAATATGTGCTCCAGTTAGTTTGTAGGTGCTCCCTACCTTTTTTTTTTTTTAGAACACTTAATGGTGACAAGGGGTTGCAGAGATAAGATGGTTTTTCACATATATTTATATTTTACGTTCATGCTAACTTTAATGTACTCATATTATTGTGGTGTTTCCAAGTCTGGTTAATTTCAGATTTTTGGTTGCGACCCAGGTTCGGACTGATGACTTTATGATTATTTAGGTTTCATATGCATTATGTCTTCAAATTTTATTTGAGTTTATTATACCCACTTAGGTATGATCCTATTGTGAAATAGGCATTGTACCTGTACCCTGGGTTATCCGTTTTGCTATCTTCTTTGAATTTGGAAAAGTTTTTTCCTCTCATTAGTTGCATTGGTACTCACTATTAGGATGAACTTTTCTTTGTTTTTCACTTTGGGTATTTTTTTCTTTTTTTTTTCTGCTTTTGCCAGTTGGAGGTCTATTTGCACCAGAATGTGAATATTATGCATTGTGCGTGAATTGCTCCTTTAATATCTAAGAGTATCCATCGTTTAACGTGCCCACTGGGGTGTGATATAATTTATTGCAGCACTATATTTTTCAGATTTTTTTATGTACTTTTCAGATTTTTTAGGATTTGTTGATTGTGTTTTATTCTGATACAGATAAGGTGTTGATTCTGTTCCGCGTATTGCAAAACACAATTGTCCTATGGCTCTTGTATAATGGCAGAAATAATATCATGCATCAAGGTTGTCATGGAGTGTTCTTTCCTCTGCAATAAAATTTTAAGTATAAATATACCTTTTCATTGCTTATAACACATATCTACGGTAGGCCCTACAAGGCCAGGGGACAGGTAGCATGGTACATAAAAAGTACAACATGCAACTTTAATTTTAATATATAAGTCTGAAAATAGCACCTTTAGAGCAATAGACACTTTGCAGCATAAACTTTCAGGTGCCAGGCTGGAACTTTCCTACTGCACCTGGTGTGTGATTTTCTGTGAACCTGGGAGATGTATTCGTACCAAATAGTGGAGAGGACTTTGCTGCCAGGATAGCTGGGATACAGATGATACCTGCTGCACTAGCTTACAAATGGCAATAAACACTGTACACACAAAGGAACCACACACCAGGCATCTCTTCAGGACTGTTTCACTAGGCAGGCAGGACACAAACCTAGGAAGGAGAAGGGAACGCACCAAACAGGTTTTGGGTGGGCAAAGGTACCCACAGGCTGCCACTGGGTATATAGTTGGCATCCTCAAAAAGTGAAATCAGATCACTAGTGGCTCTGTGAAAATCATAAGACACTCATGCTGTCTGAAACCTAGAATGAAGAGTGGGCCTCCTTGCCGTCACTCCATGACCCAGTCAGTATCCCCATTGGTCACAAGACTGACCTCCTGTGTGACCTACAAGGACAGCAAAAGTGTCCATAGCACAAAAAAATTGCACAAAGTATTTCTCTGTTATGCTTGTTTTAAAACGTGAAGTCTGAATTGCAAGCAGGCCAGATGTCCAGTTGAAACTTGACACACACTAGACTCTTCTCTGGCATCTGTAGAACTGTTAGCTCCCCACCCACCTCTCCACTCCACAGCCACCACAAGTTCCTCTCCAGGTCTTGGACTCTAGTTCATTGAATTAAGTGCTCTATTTTGGACAAAAGATAAAGTGTGGGCTTTGCCAATATTTGGTCAAACTGTGACCATAGAACTGACAGGAGATTGAGACAGAGCGGTAAAGTCTATCCTCCTTAGGTGCACTGGTGGAATTGAGGTTGTGTCATCTACAAACGAGTACAACTATTGGAGTCATATCAGTATAGATGAAAGAAACATCAGTGTTTGAAATATGGGCAGTGAAAACTATATGTGTGCATAAAATAGAGATACATCTCACATTTCTCTCTAAGTATAACTGTTGGCTCTCTGTGACTATTCAGCCACTTGCCACAAAAATGTTTTAAATTCACATTTATATGTTTGAAGGCAGTCACACAAATCTCCTAAATCACTCTTTTATGTATGTTTTATATATATTCACACAGTGTACCAAACTTGTTTGTAAGATTCATATAGTCTGCCTAAAAAGAACATGGGCACAATCACAGTTGCAACTTACTCTATGCTATACTGGATAAGCAAAAATTACATAGACCATCAGAGGCAACACGTTTGCCAATTTATTAAAACTCAATCACAGAAAGCAATTTATATTTGAGAGTGTCTGAGTAAGTACACACACAGCACACATGCATTTGGAGGAATACAGATGTGTCAAAAGCAGTTGGCACTCGCCAGAAAGAGAACAGAAGAAAATAATACAATGTACTCAAGATTATGCCACACAGTTCTCGTGTGTATACATTCATCCATCTAATATAATGCTAATACAGGAGTGTAGCCCTGTCTTGGACAATAATGTTGGGCACAAATTAGAATAAACTCAACAACAACCTTTTATTTTAAATCCTTGGATCATTAATTAAATTTAAAATCATATAATTAAGCATTCCACCAGTTAGCAAAAGACAGATTTTGCTGTTCTGTTAAACAATTGCAAATGTGCAAACTTTACCTAATAATCCATTTGCCATTACATGTCATATATATTAATACAGTTGTGTGCAGGTGCATGGGAAGTTATATATGTATTACTCACCATATAGCATCACTCACATTATAGCGATTATTTTCAGTAAGGATAGACTTCACATTGTTATCATTGTAGCTTGAGCTGCAATACTCCAGCTTTTTTGTGACCCTGAAAAAAACCTTATTAATCATACACCACATCATACACCACAATGCAAACAAGCCGACACTTACCCCTCTCGTCGCTGCTCCCTGGCCTTCAGCTCCCCATCATGCTGTGTGTAGGCCACTGCCAAAATGTTGGCCGTTAAGGAGGTCAGGTTGTACTGCATCCGCTTTCTCACCCACAAAGATTTTCTGAGGCACACCTCTGCTGTAATTGTGGTCCAGCATCGCAGGTCTTCCCACTTCCCACTGCTTCTGGCAGTGCAAGCTATGGTGCTTATGGACCCCCAGGGTCTGTAATTTCCTTGCGATGACCCAACAAATCTTCTTCTTATGATGTGAGCTTACATAGACATAGCTTACAAACAAGAAAAACAAAAATATCAATTGTAAAAAGCTGACAGCATCAAATTTGCACAATAAAAAATGCAATTTGCATTTGTTCTTAAATATTAACCAGCATCTACTAAGTTATCTTCCTCAGGCTGCAACTTGTTGCATTATTTCTAATTCTTTTTTTCATTACTAAGATTGGACATTTGTTGTCTATAATACATATATAATATATATGCATATTGTCTCATTTTTTGAAAAGGGGGATATGCTACAAATTTGTAACATACAATAATATATATATTGGGTGAAATGTCAGGTAAATCATGTCATTTTAAACTAATAAAACCACTAAAATTCACCACTTACAGTTATCTCAATTAACTTTAACTTGCAACCTTGCTGTGGACAGTGTTATCATTAATTATGTAATTTCAGATGTTGTAGTGATGTTATCAATGAAGTAATCGAATATATCATGCAAGATGTAATATGTGAGGTAATTATCAGTGCGTGGCAAGGGTGCAAGTTATAGTTACTTGTAGGAGACTGGCAATCTAGGTACTGTGCACAGCTAGGCACACTGTGCAGGGGATCCAGGCAACCACACGTTTGATTTACAGAGGTAAAAACAGGACAACCTAATGCTCTAATTTTTATGGTAGCTTGGTCAAGCAGCTAGGCTAATCTTGGAGAAATGCTAAACATTTGTTGTGGTCACAGTATCAATAGCGGAAGACACACATTTAAAAGAATAACTAGAGCCCAACTTACAAAAACACTTCAGATTTGTATAAAACATTTAAGACCAAGATCATCAAAATCAGGTACGTACTTTTTAAGTTATGAATTTTTGAAGTTTAACAAAAATAGTATTTTTGTGCGTAATTATGCACCATAGGAATTAATGGAGGATAACCTTTAAAAATGCATATACAATCAGACAGTAGGTGTTAGAAATGGGGTCTTTGGTTGGCAGTCAGATTACCCCCTGTCCAAGCAAGGACTCTGACTCTAGTCACTCCCTCACCTAACACCCGCTCACCCTCTTTGTAGCTTGCCATGAGCAGGCAGGCCTAACTTCAGAGTACTAGGTGTAAAGTACTTGTACCAACACACACAGTAACGTAATGAAAACACTACAAAATGACACAACACAGGTTTTGAAAAATAGGAGATATTTATCTAAACAAAACAAGACCTAAATGACAAATATCCAACATATACAAGTCAAGTTATGAATTAAAATGCAAAAAGAGTCTTAAATCCTTTAGAAAACAATGCTAACACTGTTAGCATTGAAAAGTACCTGGGTCATGTTAAAATAACACGCACGGGCGAGTGTGCTTCGAAAAAGGTAAGTGGTGTGTCGATTTCTCACCCGCAAGCGAGCTCGCACGTCATTTCCCCTTCTCCAGTCTGACAGGCGTGCGTCTTTTTTCCTCCCCGCAGAGAAGCGATGCGTCGATGCGGGCAGCACTCTGGTCTGGGCAGCTGTTGGTCGTTTTTTCATGCCCAGCAAGGTTTGCATCGAAAATCCTGCCGCGCGGTGATAGCAAAACCGCGCTGCATGTGTTGCGACAATACCAGCCTCCATTAGCGATGCAGCGTGTCGTTTCTCCAGCTAACTGCGTCGATCTCCCAGCCATGCTGCAAGCGCTGCATTGATTTTAGCCATGAACCCGGCGGCGTGCTGTTTCTTTAGCCACTCTCGGAAAGCGCGTCAGAATTTTCCCCACCCGGCGGTCTGTGCGTGTATTTTCGGGCTTGGTCTGCCAGCTTCACCTGCCAAGGCCCCAGTAACTTGATAGGGCACCACCTGGCAGGATAGGAGTCTCAGCAGAGAGTACAGGTGCTGGAAGAGGATGTCTTTGATGGCCCTGAGACTTTAACAACAGGAGGCAAGCTCAGGAGAAGCCCTTGGAGAGTTCTTCACAAGCAGGAAGGCATTCAAAGTCCAGTCTTTGTCTTCTTGCACAGGAAGCAACTACAGGATAGCTCCACAAAGCACAGGCAGGGCAGCTCCTCTTCCTCAGCTCTTCAGCTCTTCTCCAGGCAGAGGTTCCTCTTGGTTTCCAGAAGTGATCTAAAGTCTGTGGTTTGGGTGCTCGTCTTATACCCATTTTGCCCTTTGAAGTAGGCTTACTTCAAAGAAATGTTTCTTGTTTGTAAAACCCTGCCTTGCCCAGGCCAGGCCCCAGACACACCAGGGGGTTGGAGACTGCATTGTGTGAGGGCAGGCACAACCCTTTCATGTGTGACCATTCCTCCCGTCCCTCATAGCACAGATGGCTCATCAGGATATGCAGGCTATACCCCAGCTCCCTTAGTGTCACTGTCTAGAGAGAGGTGCAAACAGCCCAACTGTCAAACTGACCCAGACAGGGAATTCACAAACAGGCAGAGCCACAGAATGGCTTAAGCAAGAAAATGCTCACTTTCTAAAAGTGGCATTTTCAAACACACAATCTTAAAATCAACTTTACTAAAAGATGTATTTTTAAAATGTGAGCTCGGAGACCCCAAACTCCACATGTCCATCCGCTCCCAAAGGGAATCTACACTTTAATCATATTTAAAGGCAGCCCCATGTTAACCTATGAGGGGGATAGGCCTTGCAACATTGAAAACCGAAATTAGCAGTATTTCACTGTTAGGACATATAAAAAACATTAGTATATGACCTACCTTAAACATACACTGCACCCTGCCCTTGGGGCTACCTAGGGCCTACCTTAGAGGTGTCTTACATGTAAGGAAAGGGAAGGTTTAGGCCTCGCAAGTGGGTACACTTGCCAAGTCGAATTGGCAGGTCTGAGCTATGTTTACAGAGCTACTATTGTGGGTTGCACAACCTGTGCTGCAGGCCCACTAGTAGCATTTGATTTACATGCCACTAGAGGTGCCCAACCTCTAGTGCCCTGTACAATGGACTTACCAGTAAGTCAAATATGCCAACTATGGATGAACCAGTTACATACACATTTTGTATAGGATTACTTGCACTTTAGCACTGGTTAACAGTGGTAAAGTGCCCAGGGTAAAAAAAAATGAGCAGCACACATCAACAACCTGGGAAACAGAGACAAAAAGTTAGGGGCGACCACGCCAAGGATGCCAAGTCTAACAGTAGGTCAGTTCTTCCTTTGCAGGCTGGTCGAGGCCATCGGTGGGCACTTTGTGCCAGCTGGAGAAGTTCGAGCAGTTTCCAGTCCCGCAGGAGCAGCGGGAAAAGGTCTCTGGAGCTGGTGCAGGGCCACTGCAGGGGACCACTTGGAAAAGCACTGCACAGGTAAGTTTAAAGGTGAATCCCTGGGGTTCTATTGGCGGGTCGAGGTTGCAAGGGGTGGGAGACCCTTACAGCACAGCTGGATCTTTGGTGCAGGGCACAGGCCAGCCTGGTGCAGAGTTAAACAGTGTGCCAGGAACTGTGCGAAAAGAGGCCCTTAGAAGTAGGAGGTAGGTCAGTTTGAGGGTCACTTGCAGGTCAGCAGGGGCACCTGGTGAGAGGTCCTGGTGTGGTTCCTGAAGTTCCTTGAGTGGGGCTTCCTCCTAGTTCTTTTTCAGTCCAGAGTGGACTGTTGTTCTGGGAGTCCGATGTGTAGTGCCCACTACCAAGGGAAATGGTATAGTTTAGCTGCTGGAGGGTGCAGTGTCACCAGACCTGGCATACTGTCAGGGTTTGTCCTCATGGTCCATGGTTTGAAGTTTTGTCTGGCTGCAGCATCCGGTTTGAGAGTCAGCAGCTGGTCAGTGAACTGGACCTCACGTGCTTGATGGTTTCTTGGGGTTTCAGAGTGATGCCTTCACTATAAAGGGAGATATTTGGTGAGTTTTGAAGAGTGGAGATCTTCTGGTTTTTTTCAGAGTCCATTCAGTGTCCAAACCACCCCTCAGCAGCGATTGTCATGTCCTGGGTGCAGCAGGCAGGGTTTGGCGCCTTTTCTTTGTGCAGCAGGTCTTCAGTTCCCATGCCTTGTTGTTGGTCTTCTTGAGTCCTTAGAATCTGATTTCTTGGTCTATGGATGCTTACTAAAAATTATATTTAGTCGGTGTTTTAGGGGGAACCTGATAGTGACCAGTGGGTCATCTACATTAGGGTGGCTACACCCACTAAGTGACCTCTTCCTGTTGGCAGATTTCGCTTTCCTACACCTGATTGGCTATTTTCCTTCCATCCAAGATGGAGGAAAATGAAATGGAGAGTCCACCTTGCATGCAACACCTTAGGGGTGGTGCATGCTAGGTAGGGCCACTCCTCCTGTCCTTTGTTTGATTTTCCTGCCGTTGCTGCAATCAAAAGTGGGGGTTTGTAATGGGGGTGGCCATTTGCTGCTAGCAGCAGGCCCGGAGGTTGAGTTTCAAAGGCCATAAGCCCTTTGAAGCTCGCCAACTCGGCAATGCACATTCCTGGGGAGGGGGTGTTAGCACCTCCACCCATGAAGGGCTTTGTCTGAATCCCAGAGAGAAGGGTCTCTCACCCCAGGGATGCAAATTTGTGTCTGTCAGGCGGGATAGGACCGATCAGCAACCATGCCTGGGTAGTTAGCTTTTGGTACTTCTAAGGTAACCCCTGGGTACATTTAGTAATAAATCCAATACTGGTACAAGTTTGGATTTATCATTCTCAGTTGTTTGATACCAAACAACCCAGGGTTCAGAGTGGTCATCACGTAGCTGTGAAACCCGTAATGACCAGTGTCCAGCACATGTATTAAAATAGCTGCTCTGTTTACTTACTATGTCTCAGGTTTGGAAAGGACACAGTGGGGGGCATATTGCTCATCCAGCTATGCCCTCACATACAGTATAGTGCACCCTGCCTTAGGGCTGGAAGGCCTGCCAGAGGGGTGTCTTACCCATAGAGCATGTAGTGGATAGTGGACAGGGCACACAGGCAGTGTGCCATGTCGAGTTTGTGTTTTAGGTTTGCATCAGATCACTCAGCCTACAGTGGTAGGACTGGGTGCATCTGGATACACGGCCCTAGAGCAGAGGTCTTCAAACTTCTTGATGCCGGGATCCCCTTTCAAAAGTTTTTTAGGCATAAGGACCCGCTCCTGACAAACATTTCTAGAACCTGGTACTCCTCATCATCGACAATCATAAACATCCCCAATTCCCACTGCAAATCATTTTTACGGTGAAGAAATAATATGAAACCGTGTTTAGCAAACCAAAGGTCAGTGAGTGTGGGGGCATGGTCAAGGGTGTGGCTAAAAACCAAGGTCCTCATTTATGAGGAATTGGCGTGGGGCAGCGCCCCAAGTCTTTTTGCTACACTGCCTTACGCCATTATAAAAGGGCAGGAATGCACAGTATTTATGAAATACAGTGCATTCATGCCCTTTCCTCCTGCTCTGGCGCACAAATTGCTGCCTAGCGCCAATGTAGGCAGGGTTGTTTTTGTGCAGGAAGGGGCACCTTCCTGAACAAAATCAATTTTGAGAGGTATTTTCCTTTTTCCATGTGTGCAGCAGAATGCATCACACATGGAAAGAGGAATACATGAGGGTAAATCAAAACATTTCTCCTTATTCTGCCTGCGTAAGGTTTTGGCACTGCTCCAGTTTGTGACTTTGTAAATCTGGGCAGTGTCAAAATCCAAGGGTGTTGTGTGGGAACACCCACCACAACACCCATGGAACGCGTCCTTGACACAGAGTAAGGCAAAGCAGTGGCTTGCGCTGCTTTGACATACTCCATATCTATGAGGCCATGCAAAGCTGCGTAGTGTGGCTGTGCGTCACCTCCTAGGTATGAATGAGAGGCTTGTGCTGCCGGAGAATCAATAAAAGTGGTGCAAGCCCCTCAGATATGCCCCAAAATATTCTGTACATTTTTTTTTAAGTCTTTCACTGTCAGGTAGCTACAAATAAAAAAATAGGCAGCTTAAAGAAAAAATAAATACAAGAAAGTGGTTACTCATTGGGAAACGCGCTGTAGTGCATTATGAAACCTCTATTAGTTAATGCACTGCAGAGGTCTGTGTGTAACTAGACAGTCACAGAATTAAATCTTGGTTGGTGCAGTGGAGAATAGTGACTTGTGTATTTTCAGTGCCACGAGGTCACAGCTGTGACAGAAAGCACTGTGAAGATGTAAGTCATTCTTTTATATTTGTATTACACAAGGTATAAGATAGGGCACTAAAAATGCACAAAAAGGTTAAAAATCAAATTTCCAAAATGCAGATTTAAGTAATACCAGACCATATGTAATAAAAAGAAAATTATTGCTGTCCCTTCAACACCTCCTCAGGGGTAGTAAGCACTACAGGGCAGATTTTTGATAAGTGGCGCTGCACTTCGTGCACCTCCACTTTTCTTGCGCCTCCCCCCCAACGCCACAGCATAGTGATGTATTTAAAATACAGAGCACCATGGTGGTAGTTAGGGTGACTAGCGTCATAATTTTTTATGCTAGGCTGACGCTTTGCAGGATTAGCGTAACAAATTATGATGCTAATCCTGCAAAGCACCCAGATGCCCATTGTAATCAATGGGAGCCTCTTTTTAACGCCTGCAGTTAGAGGGCGTTAAATGTCGATAAAAATGGCGCAAAGGAATCTCATAGATTCTTTTGTGACATCTTTACGGCCCCTCCTAGCGCCGGAATGCCCCCCTTGCATACAGTATGCCAGGCGCAGGCATAATTAGGCACAAGGGGTTACAAAGTGGTGCAATTCAAGCATTGCGCCACTTTGTGAAATGACGCAGCTTTTTTCCCCTTCCAATGCCACATTAGCGTAATAAAATGACACTAATGTGGCATTGGAACAGCGCAAAGCCAGCATAAATCTGGCTCTATGTATATACAATCACAATTAAAAGCACACACTTCACTGTCCAGTTATTAACTCTTTGCAATACCACTCAAAAGAGAACAAATATTTGTCATCGCAAAACTTTGAGTGATTCGATCAATTAAAGCCAGAACCGGCTCCAAAGCATCCTTTACATTTGTTTATTTTACCATTTACATTTGCAGATCAACTCCTAACTCAGATTTGCATTTCATTCAGGAAGCAGGCAAGATGGCTTCTTTAGCTGTCTGTGCAGCTTCCTTTCACAGCACAGGAGACTCAATCAATGAAAGTTAGTGATCAGCTGGGGGAATGCGCGACCCTCTTTTCAGGGCTCCACAGACCCCCTGGGGGTCGCGACCCACAGATTGAAGACCTCTGTCCTAGAGGGTGGCATAATCAGTGCTGCTGCCCTCAGGGTACTTAGGTACCATTTACTAGGGACATATAGTGGCAACTAAAGGTGTTGCCAATTGTGCCAATGCATCATAACAGTTAAGGGAAAGAGATCTGACCCAGGGAACCTGGTTAGCAGGGGCCCTGGCCACTAACAACTTCTAGGCACTAACAACTTCTAGGCAATCAGTGGGGGGCTAACCATGTCAAAAGAGGCCTTTTCTCAGATTATGTTTGGGACATGAGTTATAGTTACTTGAGTTAACTATATTTGGTGAATATCAGTAGTTTTGCTCATTTAAAACTGTATCATTTAACTGACATTTTCACCTAAATATAACGTCTCTTTATCCTTTGGTTTTTTATGAGTGAATTGCCAAGATTTTTCAAAAAAGTAAAGTAACATAGTATTACAATTCCTAACTATAACGTCACTTTAACTTTAGTTTCTTTCAATGAACTTCCTTTTTTAAAAACTTAAAGTAAGATGCCAATTGCTTTGTGTGATGTGAGGTTGGCACGAGGCCTTTTGGGAGCACATTATACTTCCCTGCCTGCACTGTTGTGGGCAGAGAAACAATTGTTGCCTGAAGGTTGGGGTCCATGGGACACCGTCCAAAAGCCAGACCCAGGGGACGAACAAGTCATGAAGATGCAGCCCCAGGAGATGGGGTTCCCGGGGGCCTGATAAAGGCTTAGGGAGAGTGGCTGCATGCCCCCTCCTCTTTTAATAAAATTTACACTTGAGGGTTGGGAGTGCATTAAGACTCAGTGAGTGGGGCCAGGCACTCGCCTCCCAAAGTGCACCCCGGGAGTGGAGATCCCTGGGGCCAGAAAAAGACTTAGGGGCATGGGGATGAGGGGCTGCAAATAATTATAAAATTGAAACCCCTCCAGGGTTGTATTTTTTAAAGTGCTGGAACCCATGCCAATTCTTGATACCATTTTCTAAAAATGTGTTTTTGGCCCTGGGGGGAAGGGTATTCCAAACATTTCCCCTCATATGTTTTTTAACCTTGTTTTAATCTATCTATCTATCTATCTATCTATCTATCTATCTATCTATCTATCTATCTATCTATCTATCTATCTATCTATCTATCTATCTTAAATACCTGCTGGCAGTCGCCAGTAGGTAGCGATAGTTAGGACCTAGTTTCCATAGGAAAATCATTTTTTGTTTTGACAATAACTTTGTCGCTGTTTGCCGAATCTTCACAAAAGTTTCAAAACTAGTACACTACTCACTTCTGCTGCTGTCTTGAAAGTTTTGGGGTGATTCATCATGCAGGGGGAAGAGAAAAAAAGGGCGGTGGCAAAATGCATTTTTCCCAGAAAGAACCCTTTTTGTAATTTGGTGTTATTACGTTCAGTAGTTTTGGAGTTATTAAAGGAAAAATACATTTGTATGTCCAGGAACCCGGATCCTCCATGGATCCGACCAATTTCATGATGAGATCTGGTTCGCTGCCAGCACTCCAACCAGGAAGTGTTGGCAGCCATCTTGGGTCTTGCACTCAGCTGAGCCCCAAGAAAACAAATTAAAGGAAAAACAGAAGGGGACTGGGTAGGAATACCCTCACATCCTAGGCTTGGTGGTGGGGTCTGACAGGGATCCCGCCAGGGGCCAAAAACATTTATTTAAATTGTATGCTGTGGAATTGTGGTGGATCGACAAATCTGCTGCTAAAATTACAAAAAAACATCCAGCTCTCCCTGTGCTGCTGCATTGCTCTTGCTCCTGTCTTCTCCTTGATTTTCACCCATTTTTTGTGCTTTCTTCTAGCTTTTTCCCTCATTCGCACTCCTTTCACTTTGCTTTTTTATCCATTTTTGTGTGCCAGCTCCTTGCTTTTCCCTCGTTTTTACTGCTTTCGCCTTGCTTTTGCCCCCACTTTTTGTGTGCCTCGCTCCTTGCTCTTTTCCCTCATTTTTACTGCTTTCTCCTTGCTTTTCCCCCATATTTTGTGTGCATTCTACCTGCTTTTTCTCTCATTTTCACTGCTTTCATCTTGCTTTTTCACCTGTTTTTTTGTGTTCCTTCTCCTTTCTTTTCCCTTGTTCTCACTGCTTTCTCCTTGTTTTTCCCCTGTCTTTTGTGTGCCTTCGTCTTGCTTTTTCCTCATGGTGTGGGGTTGGATGCATGAGGGGGATGTTGCAGGGCCTAGGTGAAGGCTAAGCCCTGCCCCAACCCCCGTCATGTACAGCTGAAGTCAGTGCATGGTGGGGGGTTCAATGCACGTGGGGAGTGGCCGCAGGCTCTGTAGCCAGTCCCCTAGCTGTGCACAACCATAGGCTGTGTGCAGCATGAGGATGGATGCATGGGGTTGGTTTGCAGGGCCTGGCTATAGGCCAGGCCCTGTGACCAAACCCCTGCCACACATGGCCGAAATCCATGCACGGCAGGTGGTTGGATACACGTGGCCAGCACCCCCGCTGTGTTAAAAAAAACATAGGAATTCACTAAAAAAACAAAGGTTACAGGGATGTTATAGTTAGGATCAGAATTTGACACACAAAAGCATAGAAATTCAGCAGCTACATCTAAGTTATTTCATGGAACAATTACTTGTGTCCTAAGGTAACTATAATCCATGCCCTTGCAATGCACTGCTAATTACCCCACATACTATATCAGAAATTGCATTTTCTATGACATCATTGATAATATCATTGCAACAGTTGCAGTAAAATCATTGATCTGAAAAACTGTGCATGGCGGAGGCGTGAGGTGTAGTTAACTTAGGACACAATTTATAGGTATTTAAAATAACTCTAAGAGCTGAATTTCTATGGCTTTGTGTGAGTAAATTCTGATCCTAACTATAAGATTCCTGTAACCTTTGCTATTTTTAGTGTGAAGTATATATATATATATGTGTGTGTGTATGAGTATATATATAAATATATCTATATATATCTATATATATATATATATATCTATATTTATATATATATATATATATATAGATTTATATATATAAAATTATCCATACATACACACACACATACACACATCCATTGACGGATGATTGTCCCAGTTAGACATACTTTGTCCGTCTTGCATAAAGAACAAGTCAATCATCCGCCATTTTACATATAGCATGCGTTACATTCTTCAAAGTTCGACGGAGATGGCAAAATAGTGGAATGTGTTCCCTATGAAGATGTAACTTTAGTACATCCATCATGGATAATTTTAGAAGCATATGTTGTGAAGACAACGGCAGTACTGAATTTCACTGCAACTGTCTCCTTTCAGTGCACAATTTGGAATGGCAACGGAGTGTCCCAAGCCACTCTCTCAAGTGTGCCAAAAAAATCCTTAATTGTGGTGATCACTCACAGAAATAATTACATCCTATTTCCAACTGATGTGGGTACCTTCAACACTATGAAGGGAGACTTCTTTGCACTGGGAGGCCTTTCACATGTTGTTGGTGCCCTTGATGGAAAACATATAGCTCTTTGGTACCATCCCATGACAGGGAACAAGTTTACCAAAACAGGAAAAATTCCTCAGTCCATTCCATTCTGTAAGTGTGCATGTGGTCTGCATTCCCAACCTGTGCATCACCAGTGAATGTGCAAGATTCCCACGATCGACCCATTGCTCCTTCGTGCTGCACAATAGCATCATACACCAGCAGAACTTGGAAATATGAGAGCCTGGCTTAAGGGTAGGCACTTCGATCAAAAATTGTAAACCATGCCATGTATATATATAAGTACCCAGATATATTTCTTAAGCATGCAAGTTATAAATAAATGTTTATTTTTATTTTACATGAGACTCTACGTACTCTAACATACCATGGTTGTTACCACCTATGCAGAATCCAAAAACTTCAGCAAAAGTCTGCTTCAATGAGGCACATGTTTGAACAAGGAGATGTGGTGTTGGCTTTTGGGCTACTCAAAGCACGTTTTCATTGCCTTAATGTCTGGTGGAGCCATTCTGTACTCGTCTGACAAGGTGTGCCAAATAACTCTTTTATGTTGTACTCTACATAAGATTGCCTTGCAGAGGAACATCCCTTTCATTCCTGATGATGGCTACAACGAAGATACCCAGGGGGATGTGGCCGATTTACATCATGAGGATGACAGTGGTGAGGAAGAAGTTACTGACCTCAAGCAAGAAGTAATTGGCAACTTCTTTGCATGATGGTAAGTTTTAAATTTCAAACTACATAAGTATTCAAATCATTTTATTGAAAAAAATATTTTATTTTATCTGTATCTTCTGGTTGTCGCCTTTAATGATGTCTTTTGTGGATGGCTGAACATGATTACCTATAATAGGTTTTAGATTTTTTGAGATGATAGAACTCTCATAGTTTAGAAATTAATTTGCATGTTAATGTGTACAATTTATCTACATATTTATGTTTATTTATATCAGTAAAGGAAATATTGTTGTTACATAAGGATGTCAATGTACAATAGTGTAGAATTAAAAAAACACTCATTTATTTTTTCCATATCCTTATATGCCACATCACACTTTCACCTTCTGTAGCACCGGAGAATCATTGGTGAATCTTTTAATATGTGAGCACTATCACCAGTGATGTACAAATCTTGCAGTTAAGATTTTTCCATATGGATGTGTTTGTGTTTATCTCGTTCTCCAAAAATGTTTGAGTAATGGAGTGATTCCAATGTGTGTTTTTTCTGAAATGACACCAGAAAATGTGAGTGTATCTCAGACACCCTTATTTATGAACATGGTATCAGGGGAACCTCACAATTGTATTTCTGATGTAAAATACATATTGAGCAATTGAGAGGTGGAAGGGGACTCCAAGGGATAACTGTAAATGGTTTTGTTATGGTCATGTATTTTTCTGTTCCCTTAACACACAAATTCATTTTGAAACATATTTTGATTTACTTTATAAAACTAACAAAATCCTTCCTAACATAAATGTCGCCTAAGAAATTGCATGTCATGCTAATTTCTTTAAGATTTATGCATCGTGCTGTTTATGCTATATAATTGTACAATGTGTAACATCCACATGAGTATTCCCGAAATATTGTGTTATTGTAACTAGCATTATAATGTTCAGTAATGCACAGGGAACTTTCTCACAGCCCGCCCCAGTTAATTTGTTCTTTTTTGTAATCTCTAATGTCACCTGTGACATTATGAGTGCGACCGTGAACAGTGAAGTTTTGAGGTGATATGGATGTGTTGCTCCCCACAGTTGATGTATTTCAGTGCTTGCAGAGTTTTTAGTCAGCCTTTAGGCTTTACAACTTCCTTTGTACAAGTGAGAGTTTTTACATAGATAAATACATGTAGATGTTTTGCAGTCCAGGTAAAACACCCCTGACATGCCCAGTCACACTGCTCCCTTCCCAGCACACATGCACACGCACCCATACATACTCAAACTAAAGTGAATCATTCTACATGCATAACACTTAGTAAATCCAACATCATTTCCATCTACCGTAACTCACGTTTATCAGCTTCACACACTAAGAAATAATTGTGCTTAAGGCTTAATGTGACATTTTTTAAAAAGGCAACCTGCCTTGCTTAGCACAACTAAAAAAGCAACTTTGTGCTGTGAGCGAGTGAATAAAATGTGCCCTTTGTATTTTTTTAAAAGATAATTATTTTGTGTTTTGAGAGTAGACAGTAGCACACAAATCCACTATTTTAAAAAGAACAGTTTAATAATTAACAGCATGCTGACAGCATCTATTAAGACACAGGCACTGATTACGTTTTCATTTCTGGACCTGATGGCAGTTTGGCACTTGCTTATTATGAACAATTATTGTCTGCCATCCTAGTTTCAGTGCAGTATTATGTAAGGAGAAATAAAGTTAAGGTAGTAGAGGGGATAAAAACAACACATTTTCTCATTTTAGTGCTAATGGAAATGTTTTCTCAATGCTATAGCAAAAAACGTTGAAGGGATTAAAGCCACACGTGGCACAAACATAGGGCTTGATTAACAAAGGTAAACTTAGACCAAAAGTCCAAGGAACTTCACTCCTAGGAAAGTTAGACTTTTGGTCTAAGTTTAGAACAAAAGTCTAAACTTAGACCAAAAGTCTAATTTTACCAGTAGTAACGTTAGACTTTTTGTCTAAGTTTAGACTTTTGGTCTAAACTTAGATCAAAAGACCAAACTTAGACAAAAGTCTAACTTTACTATGAGTAAAGTTAGACTTTTGGTCTAGGTTTACCTTTGTGAATCGGGCCCACATGCTTGCTGTGGTTTTGTGTAAATCTGTTCAGTAGTTTTTGAGTTATTGACATCTGAATATGATGTTGGGTCGACTTGAAAGGGTGATCATGTTTGCATTTTTTGATAAGTGAAAAACACATTTCTTAATTTGCTGATTTGCTTATAACTTCAGTACCAGTTGACAACTATGCATGAATTTTAGCAGAGCACATACCATGTTGAACTTACTCTGGGGATTTTCTAATTTGTCTAAAGCCATCAAAGGTTGGGGCAGTTAACAGGGGAGCCTAAAAAATGTTCATTGGCTATTAACTTTGACACTGTGTGATGAAAGCCATTCCATCAAGAAGAAAGAGCAGTACAATTTTCATTTGCTAATAACACTACTGCTGTTTGGTGAATCTGCATGTAATGTTAGAATGTATCTTGCATCTTGATGAATCTGCATGTAATGTAGTTAGAAAGTTACACCGAGTATGTGTATCAGATTTGATGCAGATCCAATGGCGGAGAAGAAAAGGTTAAAGGAAAGTAATTTTAGCTGTGCTAATACTTTGCCACTGTTTGAATCTTTTTGAAATTTGAGAGAGACTTGACATGCTTAGAATTCTTAATTCTATGCAGGCCTGCCCAGAGAGGCATATTGAAAAGTAATCAAAAAAAGTGTTCCTTTGTTAATATATCTTAGCAAGGTTTGATAATTCTGCATGCACGTTGGAAAATGTTTATCAGGTTTGGTTTTCTGGTTGTATGCATGAAATTTGGCAGTCAGGTAGCACTTGAAGCCCAGCATAATAATATCAGTATTCATAGCGAACAGACAAGGAGGGCAAATCAGAAGGTGTGGGCCAAAAACCCTTTGAAAGATTGTTGCAAACATTGTCAGACAGCATGCTTAACTTGCTGATCCATCAAGGAAAGTTGCAGTTAAAAGGGCTGTTAAAAATGTATGAATTTCTTATTAATTTAGTTTGATGAATCTGCACAAGCTTTGACCAAATTGCTGTTGAAGCAAATTTCAAGAGTGTGGGGGGAGCAAAAAATGTATTTACTAATAACTTTGACACCGATGAATCTGCAAGATATTTGACAGGTAGATAGCAAGTTACACCTATGTCAGTCAATTTTTATCCAAGGGGTGACACTTAATTTTATATATAACCACATATCTACCTTCAGATTTCTGCACACCATCCACCCAATGTTAACACAGTCACCATACTTTTCTATATAAAATACACTGATACACCCATTCACACTCATCATAAGGGTATATACCCACCATTCTTCCTCTAACAACCAGTATCAAATATCTCATGAAAAATTTTTTCTTTGAAAAAGGTTTGAACTTCACTGTAAAAATCACAGTTACAAGTAAATTATGTTTCATTTAGTGCATCAACTTTTCCACTTTCGAAACAAAAATAACCTACAAAACTCACCAAAAAATAACCACAAAGTAATGTTATGGCTCAACTGAAAAACCTTAAAGCTCTTGAAAGTTGCCATTCTGCTATGCTACGAGAACCATAACTTGGCCCCCGC
Organism: Pleurodeles waltl; assembly: GCF_031143425.1. Lineage (NCBI taxonomy): Eukaryota > Metazoa > Chordata > Amphibia > Caudata > Salamandridae > Pleurodeles > Pleurodeles waltl. Next base: position 89,406,462 of record NC_090440.1, on the reverse strand, counting down.
TGCTCATGAGCTCACACATCACATCACTGTAAACATCTCAAATCACATCATTGATGGCATCACTGATAACACATATGACATCACAAGTGACATCACCAGGGGCAGAAGTTATGAAGAGGTTGCTTCTTCAGTTCATAGAACATCTTGGGTCTGTCATTTCAGCAAGATAAACTTACATGCTAATTTTAAAAATTTTAGCTGACGTTTTGCCTTACTGGTTTAGGCAAGCACAAAGTGTGGTAATAAATTAGTAGGGTAGCATACAGAGGAGTTCTACGGGGGCTGGGGCACATGGTGAAACTGCATGGGAGCATAATTGCATACGGAAGAGCTATAGGGGTGGGGCAGAGTAGAATACAGAGTAGCTTCAGGTAGTGGAACCATGGAGATGGATTTTAGGGTGACAGGGACACACAAGAGGGTGCACTGGTGTGTGTGGTACACAGCTTGGTTCCATGAAGAGGGGCTTCTGGGAGGGTGGGGTACACAGAGGGGCTGCAGGGGTTAGGGGCACATTGAGGGGTAGGGAAGGTATGGCATGGTGGCACACAGGGAATACTGCAGAGGAGGGCTGAAGGGCAGGACGGCATAAAGAAAGAGTTCATACATGCACACACCCAACATCATATATCAGCACACCTACCATCATAAGTCCGCACAAACATCATATACCAACGCACAGTTAACACTGTATAGTAACACACACAAACGTATGTGCACTCAGAATAATACAACAACACACACATCATCATGCATCCACAGAATCAACATCACATATCAGCATGTCTACAATCACATGTCAGCACAATATCAAATGTCCACACACCCGCCATCATATGCCAACACAACCAGCATCATACAGCAACAAACACACTGTTATAGGTCAACACATTAAACATTAGATGGCACGCAGCCTTAATCATATATCCAAAATCAGATGTCCATACAGCCAGAATCATATGCAAACACATCTACCATCCTAATTCCACACAAGCAACATAATTTTCTTATCTTTCTCTTCCTCCTTCTTTCTCCCTTTTTGGCCATTCCCTGATTTACCTGGGTCCGAGTTTGATGATAAAAAGGTTCTGGTCCCCAAAAATGAGTGCTGGTGCCCGCACTTCCAACCACTGGCACAAATTTCCTACCACTACCAAAATCATGCATTCCTACAACCAACGACATATGTTCACACAATCAACATCATAGGCCAACACACTCACCATCATATTACAACAGCCCCACCGTCAAACAGTCACCCAGCACAGAGATCCACCCTGACATGTCAACAAACCCACCATCATACGCCAACACATCCAATAACATATGTCCACACATCAACATCATACTCCAAGACATCCAACATCGTATGAACATACTACCTATATCACAGATGAAAACACCCCCATCATATGCCTTCTCGCCCTCCTTCACACATCCACACAAGCAACATCATATGCCAACACAACACACTGTCATATGGCAGCACAACCAACATCACACATTCACAAAATGCATCAGCATCATACATCAACAGACTAGCCCTCATATACCACACACCCTTCAAATGTCAACACAGTCAACAACATTTGTTTACACAACCAACATTATCTGCAAACATACCCCGCTTCATACGTCCACAGAAACATCATTTACCAACACAACCATCATATGTAAACAAACAAACCATTGCATGCCAACACACTCACGATCATACACCGACACACACATCAACTCATGTCAACACAACCCACTACCCCTAGTCCACAAAATCAACATCAGAGTCCAACATACCAATCATTATTTGCCCTCACCTGTGCCATCGTATGGTCCACACAGCTACCATCATACGCAAGCACAATCATCATCCTACACTCAAACAACCTTCAGGATGGACCAACACACAAACCATAATATGACAATACATGTACACCATCTATACACTGTTATATTATGTTATGATATGTTATGTTGCTTTATGTCATGTTTATTTGTAGACCTCTCTGTCACCCAGGAGGGTATCCTGGTGCTTAAGCAGGGGCAGCCTGGTCTGGCAAGGGCTATGCTTGTGGTGCCTATTCAAAATACCACATCTTCAGTTTCTTTCAGAGTTCTAGAAGGGAAGGGGCAGCCCTGATGTGCAGCAGCAGCTTGTTCAGGGCTTTAGGCACAATGTAGGACAAGGTATTGCCGTCAGACCTAGATCTGCATAGGCAATGGATATGTTTTTAGTAGAAGTCCAGCTGAGCGACGATGTCTGGTATATTTGTGGAATCTGATGAGGTTGTTGAGGTATATTGGGCCCATGTTGTGTATAGCTTTGAAGGTTTGTGTGAAGAGTTTGAAAAGAGCTTTTTTGTGTATGGGAAGCCACTGGAGTTTCCTGACGTTTGGGATGATGTGGGTGTGACATGGTAGATTGAATGAGATCCTGGTTGCTAAGTTCTGTATGGAATGAAGATGCCTGTTCAATTGCCTGCTGAATCCATCATAGAGCGTGTTCCTGTAGTGTAGTTTGCTGATGGTGAGGGCTTGGGTAATGGTCCTGTGGGTTCTGGTAGGGAGCCTTTTGAAGATTTTCATCAGTATCTTCAGGGTTTGGAAGCTGGAGGCAAGTACGGTGTTGACATCGGTGGTCAAGGTGAGATGACTGTTGATCAGAACACAGAGGTTCTTGGCATGATGGTGGGGCCGAGTTCTGCTGGCCACCAGGTAGAGTCCCACTGTGATGAATCAACATGGCAAACTGACATACCCACCATCGTATGCCCATACAACTAACACCATATTGTATTGTATTGTGTTCTATTATATTGGACTGTATTGTATTTATATAGTGCTTACTACCTCTAATGGAGCATTGAAGCACTTTACGGCAAGTAGCCAGCTACTCCTGGACGCATGGTTAGCTGTTAATCCAGTATCTATTGCAATTAGTCATGTGCACTCAAGAATGCATTTACTCCAGTTACTTTGGGATATATTATATCAATACGGGTTAGGTGTGATCATTAGTGGGGGCTATGTGGTTTCAGATGAATGATTGGTGAGATAGATAGTTGATCTAGCTTAAGTAATGTTACTTTATAGGTATGCCAATGCATCCTCCATCATATGCCCACGCAGCCAACATCAAACTCCAACACAGCTGCAATCATATGCCAACACTCAAAAGGAAACAAAAGTGAAAAACAATGAAATAATAAAAAAAAACTAAAGTACAAATGAAAATAAGAATGACTGATAGAGACTAAAAAGAAACTAAAAAAAAAGTAATTCATTCATTAAGAGCTACCTTTACCTATTTCCCCACCAGGCTGTACCAAGTCAACCTCTGCTCAAAAACAAAAAACTAAAGTTGAAAGAGGTTAAGGTTAGACTTCATTGTTTTTTACATAGCTTTTATAATTGTGAGCATCAGAGAACTTACCCCGTGGCCTGTTCGCAATTGCAAACAATATGCTGCCAGCTGTGCTTAACTCTTTTTAGAAGCCTAATTTAAAGGAAGAGGGAGGCCTGCCAAAGTTGGAAGGTGGGGTGGCTGCTTGGTAGCTCTGCTGTCATCTGCCTCAGTCCCCCTTGTACTGCAGTTTGGTGCTGCCAAGGAGAAGCAGGGCAACTTGCTCCAGCTTCGGGTCCCCGTTACCTATTGTGAAGAGGGTGGTGGGGCAGCTGTCTGGGGTCCTGTGTCTTGTTCAGCTTCTTGTTTTTGTTTTTAGGTCACACTCAAGACAGAGCACGTGCTTTCTGCTGCAAGACCTTTAGTTACCTTGCAGGGGCTTGCGGAGGCCTAGAGGCCACCCATTGCCTACCATTGGTTGGCTTGTCAGTCTAATTTGCTTCCTTTATATATGTCAGCTTCCAATAAGTTTCCTTCCTCTTTGTGTGTTTGTCTCTCCTCTGGAGCATGAACACATTACTGTGCCCTTCAGCTGCTTGCTTTTTCATTTGCTACTTTTTTTTTTTTGTCTAGGCACTCTACAAGAGTGAGTGTGTTTTTCAGCTGTCTTCCTTGTGTATTTCTCCCCTCCTCAATGTTCCTCCCTAGTCCCTCTCGTGCACCCTTGCTCCATTGTCTGTGTGCTAGCCCCGGTCAGGCAAACTTCCATTGTCGGTGAACTTTCCGCCAGCTCCTAACCTCCGACCTCTGTTGTCCTTGTGCTCCCACCTCCTCTCTCACCTGTCCTCTCTCCCCACCCACATACGTCTAATCTCCCCCCTGCTTCCCTCTATTTTGACTCTGGAGCCCACAAATAAAACATGCGCAATGATGTGGCCAGAGCTAATACACTTTTCAAAAAATAAAAGTAAAACATTTGTACTGTCTGCGTCATAGCGCTTTTTAAAATCCACTTTAGCCTTACTCCACAGTAGGTGCGCTGCGGAAAGCAAACCTAAAAAACTTGGCAAAGCCAATAGCTCTCATAGGCAATATCTATTGACTTTGCCAATGCTTGTTTTAGAAGCGACAGAGGCATTGGGTAGTCACATCTGGGCAATTACCCTATTTGTCATTCTGAACAGTGCACCTGTCACCTGCCTTGTTGTAGAATAAGGAGGGGCAGTGGTGCAAGTAACTGTTCCAGGGTTGTTGTTCTTTGCTGTTTGATGGCATGCATGTGAGTATCCGATGGTGTGTTTAAGTGTGATTGTTGTGTGGGCCCCTTATGGTGTACACTTGTGAGTTTTTGATGGGTGATGTATGGGTATTTCATGTTGGTTGGGTGTGAGTCTGATGGTGCACATTGTCTTGTTGGCCATGACTAGCAAGACTCCGAGATAAAAAGCACACCATCCAGGAAATGTCACTTTGTATGATCTAGAGAAACAAACAAGTACCTGTGGCTCACCAAGCATGTCTATCAGCAGTGTTTCCAGGGAAATCAGTAAATGATGGCAAGGTGGTAAACATTACTTGCTGTGATCGTGACCATGTACCTTGCTTGCAAGGATACCTGCCTCTGTCGCTTCTCTGAAGCTGCACTGCCTTTACCACCCTGCGCAGCCCGGTGGAGAGCTGAAATGTTCTGCTGCCTAGGCATAACCTGGAAAGACTCCTCTGTGCACCCCTGCTGGCACCAATGCTGCCTTCTGGTGCCTGAATTCAGTCACTGCACCCATGTTGTCCTACCTAGTGCTTCTTGTAGACCCCTGCTACCTTTGAATGGCCGATCTGGTTTCTGGACCCAAACCCTGACATTCTCAGTCTTTGATTGTCCTCTGTTGCCCCACTTTGCAATCCCTTCAGTACCTGCACATAGTGTAGGTTTCCATCTGTAGGGATTCCAAAGAAGTGGAAGGGTGTGTGGCCATCTATTGATGGGCGTGTAGGCATATGACAGTGGATGTGTTGGCACCTAATTGTCGGGGTGTGTATGTCTGATGGTTTGAGTGTCTTTGATTGTAGGTCATGATGTTTGATTGTTTACAGGTATTTGATGGTGTAAATGTGCTAGATGGCATACCTAAGTATTTGACAGCAGAGGTGAGTGTCTGATTGTGTGCTGTCACCTGCCCCACTCCTCACTGGAAATAAATTGTGATGAGCCGCAGAGTAGTGGGCCCGCTTTTCATACTGTTTTTGCTTTAAATCCTTTAAACCTTCTTTCTCCTTTGGTCAAGTTTGATATGGAAATGTAAACCCCTCTGTTAGAAACTGGGTTTCTGGTTGGCAGCAGTATGCACCCTGTCCAAGCAGGAATCACAATCCTAGTCAGGGTAAGTCAGATACAAGGCATACATTAACCTGTGCTCATCCTCTGGTAGCTTGGCACCGATCAGTAAGGCTTCACTTAAAAGGCAATGGTTAAAGTATTTTTGCAACACTTCAAATCATAACACACAGAGAAAACACCACAAAATAGAGAAAAATAGGTTATATTTTTTTATAATAAAACAAGACCAAAACAACAAAAATCCAATAGATAGAAGTCGAGATATGAATTTCTAAAGACTAACAGGTAAAAATAGCTCTCAGAAGCAATAAATGCCTATGGGAACATCTGGTTGCAGTGGACCACGGCAAACACAAAAGTTCAGGCTGACTGCGATGGAGTGAAGGCTGGGTACAGGAATCATGCAAGGTCGCTGAACAAAAGTGTCTTGATCCTGGTCGCAACATTGAGATGCGGGGTGCAGCCAAGCGATGCGTTGGTGTCAATTCTGCAGTTGAGGTGCTGTTGATTTTCTCCACTCAACAAGGGAGATTCATAGATTCTGAAGACAAAGTGCTGGTTCTGATATGCGCTGGTTCTGAGCCGATGCACTGTGTTTCTCCATGCAGTCGAGGAGATTAGTCGATTATCTCCCTGCTGAGGTGGAGGTGCAGTGGTTCCGATGTGGCGGTTCCGACGGCAATGCGCCGGTTCGGAGTGCGATGTGCCGGGTCCAATCCATGCAATGATGAGGATGTGCTGGTTCTGACCCACGCAAAGGTGAAGATGCTCCAGTTCCGATGAAGATTCGTGGGTTTTGGCAGATGCAGCTCTTTATACCCACGTCCAAGGGCCCAGGGCTGGATTGGCAGCACTTGGCAGGGCAAGACTTGCAGCAAGCAAAGTCCATGTGCTGAGGTGAAATGAGTCAAAGTCTTTTGCATCCCTGAGACTTCAGCAGAACAGGAAGCAAGCCAGCAAAGCCCTGAAGTCACTCTGGGTTCAAGTGAGATGGGTCCAGTCTTTCCTCAGCAGGGCAGAGGGCAGCAGGCGGCAGGCAGCACTGCAGAAAAGCAGTTCTTCCAGAGCAGCAGTCCAGAGTGGCAGTCCTTGTAGCAGCACATCAGTCCTTCTTCCTGCCAAAGTTCTTCACAGGTCCAGCAGTGTACTGAGTTTGTAGGGTCACAGGCCCAGTACTTATACCCAGTTGTGCCTTTGAAGAGGGGGTGACTTCAAAGAAGGGTCTTTGAAGTGCACAGCGATCCGCTCTATTTGCACTTGCTACAGACTCACTACAGGGGGTCATGCAGCCCTTTGTGTTGAAGCAGGGCACTGCCTAGTCAGGTGTAAATGTTGCCTCATCCCTCCCATCCTGCCCAGGATGGCCCATCAGTCCCACCTAAGCTCCCTTTGTGTGTGACTCTCTAGAGGGAATGCACAAAGTCCAGCTGTCACCCAGCTTAGATGTGTATTGAAGACAGGCTGCAGGCACACACGACTAAGAGCAGGAAAATGTTAACTTTATAAAAGTGGCATTTTCAAAATTTAACAATAAATCTGACTTTACCATTAAAGAGGGTTTCTTATTACAATTTCATAGGTACTAAACATGACATATCTACTCCTTCTCAATCAGAAATTATAACTTATGAGAGGGGTATGTCACACAGTAGTGAAAAACGAATTTGGAGTTTTTCACTACCAGGATATGTAAAACTTAAATGTATATGTTCTGCCTTTTAATTACAAAGCACCCTGCCCTATGGGCTACCTAAGGCCTACATTAGGGAACACATATGTAATAAGAGGGGAGTTTAAGGCTTGGCGAGAGGTTTAAATGCCAAGTCGACATAGCAGTGTAGCTGCACTGACGGATTCTTCAATGGCAGGCCTGAGACATGTTTAAGGGCTACTTTAGTGGGTGTCACAAGCAGTGCTGCAGTTTCACTAGTAGCATTTAATTTGCAGGTCCTGGGCACAATTAGTGCACTTAACTAGGGACCAAGTGTTTATTTCTACACATCAGTGCTGGAAGTGGAAAATAATTTCTCCAGGAAACTATAAATTGGAGCGTTAGGTGTGGCAGAGGGAAGGGGTGAAGTCATGAGGGGCGGAGCTTGAACAGCAGAGTCTGACAGTAAACATGTATTTAGTTTTGTGTGCCCAGTAATTTTGATGGGATTATAATAGCAGTAAAATAACACTGGTGGTTATTGCACTTCTGGGAGAGTTGGGCTGATGGCCCTTTAAATCGGGCCTTTGTTTCTGGACCAGCTAGAAGCGAAAAGAAGAAAGCCCTTTCACCTCCTAAATGTTGCTGCTCTGAACGAATGGAAAGCAGACGGAGTGCAGTGCTGCCAAATTGTGTCAGAAAATGATACCAGGACAAATTCTGCATATTTCCCTGGGTCTGGTGATCCCAGATCGGGCCAAGAAACAGCTGCCATAACCAGGATCTGGTGGGATCCTCCTACTTTCCAGCACCGCTTTATACCTAGGCCTTGCTAGGTCTGTGGTGCATCTGTAACTCCTGTGGTCCAGACTAGGCCTGTGACAAATGGTCGATTATGCTTCCAGGAAATTTTGCATATTTTATTATTTCAGAAGACGGGTTCGATCAGAAAATATCTTGCAGAAGACAGGTTTTGAGCAAAAAATGCCTTGAGAGAGACATTTTCTCCAAGAACTAGTCTCAATGCCTGTATCTCGAGAGACTTTTGAACAAAAGGTATTCCATTGCATTCAATTTTCAATCAAGATAACCCAGAGTACATTTTGGATAACTTATTGATAGTATAGCAAACGTTTGTTACATTTGCATAGAAAAAAACACTAGCATTTGAGACAGTGGGGTAGGGGTGTTTTAAGCACTCTACTCATCATTTTTGTGTTATTCTGGGTAGGAATTAAGGCCTTTGTTTACTTTTAAACTTTCCCCAGTCTAAGGACCACCACTTTTGGCATATATTCTAGCATTGCCTCTCTCTCGCTGCTACTTTATTTTGTTATTTTATCAACAAAGTACAGCGAACACCTTGTTTCAAGGCTTGTAATGTGTTTATTATACAAGCCCATCTGTTTTTTGGATTGTATGCATTGATTTTTTGTGTTTTTTTTGTCCAGAGACCACAAAAATATTACAGGGTATACAGGACTGGTGCGAGTGCACTGTCATTCATATGTTTGCTTATATTGTCAAAACGGATGTATAAATTCAGAGAACAAAAAAAGGCACAAAATAACAAACATGCTGCTATGCCACTAAAAACTGGTAAACTGCTGTTGACCTGTTTCATAATTGTGTGTGACCACAGTGTACAATGGGAAGAACCAGTGCTTAATTTGTGCTTGTTGTTTCCAGTGCTGAGCACCAGCACTTATTTTTGAGGGCTGGGGCTTATATTTCTGCCTCAAGCATTTGCTGCGAGCAAAAGACACATATGGGAAAGACGGACGAAGGGAAAAACTAAAAAGAGTCACAAAGGGAGAAAGTAGAAAGCTGCAAGAGTGAGCTAAAGGGGCAGGGAGTGGCTTTATATGGATTGAAGAGGCCCGAGATGGCTTCAGGATTACGCCGCCTCAGTATTCCATGTTCGCACATTTCATTGCAGCAGCCGCATGTTTAAGAGGAGGGCTTTAGGCACCGGCACGTTTTTATTTACAAATTAAGCACTGGGAAGAACATCCTAAAATCAAAATTGGCAAATGAAAAATGACAAGTTTTGGGACGCTTCCATTAAATTGTAAACCATTTGACCAATTTGCAGCATGCTGCTGCCCTGAACTTTGAACAGTTCTCCCCATGCGCGTCGGACATTGGTCGTGGAGGTACAAAAACGGGATTTCCTCTGGCATAAAGTATAAGCTCTAACAAAATATTACCCATATGTTTGAAAAAAATAGAAGAAACTGAAAGTGACGTACAAAACCTAGGAAACACTGAGGGCCGTATTTATACTTTTTGGCGCACAACTGCGCCAACGCAGTTGTGCGTCAAAAAATTTAACGCCGGCTAACGCCATTCCAAAGCACCATGCGGGCGCCTTATTTATGGAATGACGTTAGCCGGCGGAGCTGCCTGGTGTGCGTCAAAAAAAATGACTTACACCAGGCAGCACCGGCGTAGGGGAAAATGGAGCTTGGGCGTCAAAAAATGGGGCAAGTCAGGCTGAGGCAAAATTTTCGCCTCAACCCGATTTGCGCATTTTTTTTTTACTCCCAACCCCCATTTAAATGACTCCTGTCTTAGCAAAGACAGGAGTCATGCCCCCTTGCCCAATGGCCATGCCCAGGGGACTTATGTCCCCTGGGCATGGTCATTGGGCATAGTGGCATGTAGGGGGGCACAAATCAGGCCCCCCTATGCCACAATTTTTTTAAAAAAAAAATACTTACCTGAACTTACCTTAAGTTCCCTGGGATGGGTCCCTCCATCCTTGGGTGTCCTCCTGGGGTGGGCAAGGGTGGCAGGGGGTGTCCCTGGGGGCATGGGAGGGCACCTCTGGGTTCTTTCTGAGCCCACAGGTCCCTTAACGCCTGCCCTGACCAGGCGTTAAAAAATGACGCTAAAGCGGCTGGACGTAATTTTTTTTTACCCGACCACTCCCGGGCGTCATTTTTGCCCGGGAATGTAAATACGGCGCACATGCCTCCGAGTCATTTTTTAGACGGGAACGCCTTCCTTGCATATCATTAACGCAAGGAAGGTGTCCACGCTAAAAAATGACGCAAACTCCAAGATCTTTGGCGCTAGACGGGTCTAACGCCAAAGTATAAATATGGAGTTAGTTTTGCGTCGGATTTGCGTAAAAAAAAACGACGCAAATCCGGCGCAAACAGAGTATAAATATGCCCCTGAGGGCCTGATTCAGAAAGGGCCTTTGCGCTTGTGGCAGTGGCCCTGCACTTGTGGCAGAATCTCCGCAATGAGAATTCTCATTGCGGAGACTCTGCCATGACTGTGGGGCATCAGCTACGAGCGCAGACGCCCTTTGTGACTCAGGCCCTCAGACTGGTAAATTACGGTTACTGACACCCCCACCATGCACTGCTCATGGCTTTTGCGATTTCAAATGATTTCATCAATGACATCATTGATTATAGCACTGAGATCACATATGACAGCACCAATGTTATCCTTGAATATAAACTGCGTGAACAAGCACAATATGTGCTACAGAGTAAAATTATCAATAACCTGTGCATTTAATATCGAGGAAAAGGTTTACGATCTTAGTGTGCTTAAAGAATACACAGGCTCTTAACCTACACTATGTTATGCCGAGCACCAAATCCACCATGTTTCCAGCTCCACCCCCTGTGTAGTCAAACCTTTTTCAGTTAAAACAATAACTGACAAAGTCAATAGATCTGGTACTGGCCTGCAAGCCTTTCGGGTTTGTCAATGCATGTTTATTTTGAGATAGTTTTTGTATAACTTTTTTTTTAGGAAAGTTCTGGTTCCCTCGCCAGTATAAAAAAAAAACTGGTTAAAAACAAAAATCATTTATGGTTTCAAAAAGCACGCATTGCTATAGCAGACCACAGCCCTGAAGGGAACTACTTTGTGTGTGAATGTGCTACCTGTGAAATGGCAGTATGCTGTCACTTACAGTGAAGTTAGCCAATGGCAAGACATAGGCTGAGAAAAATGTGCATGACACACAACTGACCAATTGAAGAAGAGGGCTGACTGAAAACCTGTTTCAGTATATGGTATATAAAGAAAAATCAAAAGGTTTTGGCTAATGCTAGACCTAAAATGAGAAGTTATGAATTTAAACACAAAGGCCTTGATTTAGATATTGGCGGGTGGGTGGGTTACTCCTTCACAACGGTGAAGATATCCCAACTACCGAAATCTAAATCCAATTATATCTAATGGGATTTAGATTTCGACGGACGGGATTTCCATCACCAGTGTGATGGAGTAACCCCTCCGCCAATATCTATATCAGGCCCAAAGTTTTGAATTGGGCATTTCAAAGAACAATTTAAATACAGCCACGGAAAGGCATGAAATGCATTACTTGCTTCTAGAGAGAGAGAAGGGAGTCCCCGGAGGGATAGAAAAGACAATTTGGGCCTCATTATGACATTGGCTGACTTTTTCTTAGACCGCCGAAGTCACGCCCACCACATGACCGCCAACACGTCTTCAGACCACCATAATATGGCTGCTCTCCGCCAGAAGCCATAATGGCGGTATAGTGGAGCTTGCTCTGTCACCACAGCCACGTAACCACAACACCGCCCGCCGTATTACTACATTGTAGATGGTGTGGCGGTGTTGTGTTGGTGGGGCGCTGCCGGCGAAGCAAGCTCCATGGACCCCATTCCGTCCCGGATGACCACCCGGTAAGGTGATCGACCGACAGGGAAGGGAGGGGTGTTGAGTGTTGTGTGCGTGAATGGAGGGGTGTATGTGTGAATGGTGGGGGGTGTTATGTGTGTTTGTGTGTGTGCAAGTGTCTGTGTGCCTGTGTGACTGCGCGTATGTAGGGGTGGGGGGAGTGTTGTGGGCATATGTGCATGTGTGTGTGTGAATGAGTGAGCGTGGATGTGTGTGTGTATGAATGCAAGTGTGGTGTGTGCGTGCATGGGTGGGAAGGCGGGGGGTACAGAATGGGGATTGGGGGTGGGGGGCTTCTGATGGGGTTGGGAGGTGGGGGGGCTCCTACGTGGAGGGGAGGTTGGGGAGTCCTGTAGTGGCGACAGGAATGTGTATTCCTGTCCCCAGTATCATTACCGCCAGGGATTTGATGGCGGGGCTGCCTTCACGAATCCTTGGCGGTAAGGATGCTGAAAATACTGCTGGCGGTGTTAGGTGGAGCGCCGGGTCGAAGGTGGTCAACCTTTGGCCAGGCAGTCCTACCCCCTGGCCGTATAGGTGGTGAACTCACTACTGTTGTCATACTTTGGCAGTCCTGCACCGCCACGCTGTCGGCGGTCTTGTCACCACCGCCAGCGTGGCGGGGTAGGACCGCCAGGGTCATAATGACCCCCTTTATGTGCTAAAATGGTGGTTTCTATTTTAAAAAGTATTATCAAAACAAAATCATAGATTTGATGAGGCTATATAAACATTCTGAAGCATCTGCACATGGCCAAAGTCAGTGCACGGTGACGCCAGAATTTTTGCTTTGCAAACTAGCTGTGCACTGATTCAAGCTATCTGAAGGCTGGAGCCAGGATGTGGCCAAAATGTGTCAAAGAAGTGCTTTGAGATATTTAAAAAAGTGATGAGTGAAATGCTTGAATTAATCTCAGACTCAGGTAATTACTTTGGACCGCATTCTAGTCCATCTTTCTTTCGCCTTCCGTGCACCTCAGTTGAGCCCTGTCATATGCAGAGCAATCTTGACCCTATCCATTAGGAACAGTCCAACCCACACTGCCAGGCCAGGTACTGGGAAGCAGCTGTAATTTTTTGAAATTTTTCACCTTGCTTGTGCCAATTGAAATACGTGACATAATGTATTCCAATTATGACTTCAGTTTTTTCCATATTTCTTTTTTTTATTCAAAACTTACCACAAAAATGTGCACATGAATATGTTCACCTTAACTAATTCATCTCTTTAGCAATGGCAGCTCTATTTTCCAAAGTTATTGTCCAAAGCAGGTAATGCTTAAAAACAGTCAGGTGAATTTAGTATTCCTGAAGTATTTTAGTAAGCAAGTGTTTTTTAAATTAACATAGTTATTTTGCATTTATTTCTGCCTATGTTTGTTCCTCTGTAAAGCAATTAAATGTAATCTTTGCTGCATCTCCTTTTGAGTACAGCTTTTATCAATAAGTGAAGACTACACCGTTATTGCTGACTGTTCCTAGGAGCTTTGGGGCAAACAGTTCTGACTCGGACCCGGCTGCCTATGGATGGCATCCGCGGGCTATGTTCGTTTTGCGGCCGCACAATGCTTGTTATTACATTCCACCCATCCTTCAAAGAGAACGTTAATTGCAAATATCTGACACTGTTTCCCTTCCACCGGCTGGTTTGATCTTTTCTTCTCGGGCCCCGAGAGATAGACAATCACCGTTACCAAGGGGTGAGCATCGCAATGAATCCACTTTGATCTGGAGATGTGTGTTCTTGGCGCTTTTAAATTATCACTTTGACAAAAAGTAACACAGTGGTTTTTTTTTCGGTGTTTTTTGTTTTTAATTTTTCTCTTCTCCGTGGCCAAAGCAAACAAGAATGCGCAGTACTCTCTTTCATTTTCACCTTGTAAGATTCTAGAAGGGCAGCGGCCGGCTCACACGGCGTGGCGTTCTCACGTTCACGTCTGGCTGGTTCCCAATGAAGGGGTGTCCGGGGGTGCTGACTCTGGGAGAAAAGTGTGGGCTGGAATGCTTAGGGGAGGCGAATCCCAAAGGGCTGTGGTGTGGCTAGGAAGGGGACCCCCGTGTGCAGGGTCCGCTGATCAGGGTAGTGCCACACACTGGCCCCGCCGCAGGCACCCACACGCCCTGCCTTTTGCAGTCCGCGTTGTTTGATGTCTTGGTGCCTGTATAGAATTCTCCTGGTAGCTTGTCGCTGTGCGCATCTGATGAGCGACTCATTGCGCCGGGGCATGGTGTGATGACACATGTAGGGAGCAGTGGAATAGAACAGCGCACAAAGAGGCAAATTTCAAAGGCATCAACAATGTGGGTTGAAACGTGTTTTAAAAATACAAAAAAAGACCAGCGAGAGAGATAAGTATTCCTTTAATTGTAATGCATATGGCTCTTTTCGGCAGCCATTTCGCGATTTTTGTGTCTCGTCGGCTGGAGCAGCTGAAACACAAACGGACAATGCATTCTGAATTTAGTTTTTGAGTCTTGCTCAATGCTTAATTGTTGCTTTTTAAGGTGACCACATATCTGTGTTCCTCCCCACATTTCTCCGTTTGTGATGGGTATTGTTAATCTGCACCCTCCTCAGATCAACATCTAGTGGGCATGCCTTCTTGACATTTTCGAGCATTCCTTATTAATCGTTTGATGTATGAAAGACTGGTTAGAGATGGACAAGAAATGCAGATTCTGTATAAACTAGACTGGTTGTATGGAAATATTGCACAACCCATGGCCATGTTCTGTGTGGTATATGGTCAAATCAAATCAAATCAAATCAAATCCTTAACATTTATAAAGCGCGCTACTCACCCGTGCGGGTCTCAAGGCGCTAGGGGAAAGGGGGGGGGGGGTTACTGCTGCTCGAAAAGCCAGGTTTTTAGGAGTCTCCGGAATGCGGAGTGGTCCTGGGTGGTCCTGAGGCTGGTGGGGAGGGAGTTCCAGGTCTTGGCTGCCAGGAAGGAGAAAGACCTCCCACCCGCCGTGGAGCGGCGGATGCGAGGGACTGCAGCGAGCGCGAGGCCAGAGGAACGGAGGAGGCGGATGGGGACGTAGAAGCTGAGGCGTCGGTTGAGGTATTCCGGTCCCTTGTTGTGGAGGGCTTTGTGTGCGTGGGTGAGAAGTCGAAAGGTGATCCTTTTGCTGACTGGGAGCCAATGCAGGTGTCTCAGGTGTGCGGAGATGTGGCTGTTGCGGGGTACGTCGAGGATGAGGCGGGCTGAGGCGTTTTGAATGCGTTGCAGGCGATTTTGGAGTTTGGTGGTGGTCCCAGCGTAGAGGGTGTTGCCGTAGTCCAGGCGGCTCGTGACGAGGGCGTGGGTCACGGTTTTTCTAGTATCGGCGGGGATCCAGCAGAAGATCTTGCGGAGCATGCGGAGGGTGAGGAAGCAGGCGGAGGACACGGCGTTGACTTGCTTGGTCATGGTGAGAAGGGGGTCCAAGATGAAGCCGAGGTTGCAGGCGTGGTCTGTGGGGGTCGGTGCGGTGCCGAGGGCCGTGGGCCACCAGGAGTCGTCCCAGGCGGACGGGGTGTTGCCGAGGATGAGGACTTCCGTTTTGTCAGAGTTCAGCTTTAGGCGGCTGAGCCTCATCCAATCTGCGACGTCCTTCATACCCTCTTGTAGGTTGGTCTTGGCTCTGGCGGGGTCCTTGGTGAGGGAGAGTATAAGTTGGGTGTCGTCGGCGTAGGAGGTGATGATGATGTCGTGCTTGCGTACGATGTTGGCAAGGGGGCTCATGTAGACATTGAAGAGTGTCGGGCTGAGCGATGAGCCTTGAGGTACGCCGCAGATGATCTCGGTGGGAGGTAAACTCTTTGGGAACGGTTTGAGAGGAAGGAGGCGATCCAGTCCAGGGCCTGGCCTTGGATCCCGGTGGAGCGGAGGCGGGTGATCAGGGTGCAGTGACAGATGGTGTCGAAGGCCGCCGAGAGGTCGAGGAGGATGAGGGCGACTGTTTCACCGTTGTCCATCAGGGTTCTGATGTTGTCTGTGACTGAGATGTGGGAGGTTTCCGTGCTGTGGTTGGTTCGGAATCCGGTTTGTGAAGGGTCGAGCAGGTTGTTGTTTTCCAGGAAGGTGGTCAGCTGTTTGTTGACGGTCTTCTCTATTACCTTGGCTGGGAAAGGCAGGAGAGAGATGGGGCGGAAGTTTTTCAGGTCGCTCGGGTCAGCCGTAGGTTTCTTTAGGAGGGCGTTGACTTCGGCGTGTTTCCAGCATTCGGGGAAGGTAGCAGAAGAAAAAGAAGAGTTGATGACGGCCTGGAGGTGCGGGGCGATGATGTCGTCGGCTTTATTAAAGATGAAGTGAGGGCAGGGGTCCGAAGGGGCGCCGGAGTGGATAGAGTTCATGATGGATTTGGTTTCTTCAGTGTTGATGTGGGTCCAGTTGTTGAGGGTGAAGGCCGGGGGTGCAGGTTCGGTGATGTTAGGTTGGGTCTGGTGTCCGAAGCTGTCGTGGAGGTCGCTGATCTTGCGGTGGAAGAAGGTGGCGAGGGATTCGCACAAATCCTGTGAGGGCGTGACGGCGTTTGCGTTGGCGTTGGGGTTGGAGAACTCCTTGACGATGCTGAAAAGTTCTCTGCTGTTGTGGCTGTTTTTGTCCAGTCTGTCGGTGAAAAAGTTCCTTTTGGCAGCGCGGATCAGGTGGTGGTGTTCGCGGGTAGCGTTCTTGAGGGCGGTCATGTTGTCAGTGGTGTGGTCCTTGCGCCAGGCCTTCTCGAGGGTGCGACAAGTTTTCTTTGATTCTTTGAGGGTGTCAGAGAACCAGAGAGGTTTTTTGGTGTTGGTCTGTCGATGCGTGCGTTTGAGGGGAGCAAGGTTGTCTGCGCAGTTGGAGATCCAGTTTGTGAGGCTGAGGGCTGCGTCATTGGGGTCGGTGGTGAGGGTGGGTTGGTTGGCGGCGAGTGCGGAGAGGAGTTGCTCTTCGGGGATCCTGTTCCACTGTCGACGAGGGATGGGTTGAGTGCGGAGGTGGCGGGTCTCGCGTCAGAATGTGAAGTGGACACAGCTGTGGTCGGTCCAGTGTAGAGCGGAGGTGTGGCTGAAGAAGATGTGTTTGCTGGCGGAGAAGATAGGGTCGAGCGTGTGTCCGGCGATGTGGGTGGCGGTGTTCACCAGTTGCTTGAGGCCGAGGTTGGCGAGGTTGTCGAGCAGGGCGGTGGTGTTGGGGTCGTTGTTCTGTTCCAGATGGAAGTTGAGGTCGCCTAGGAGGATGTAGTCCGGTGAGGCGAGGGCGTGCGGGGAGATGAAGTCGGCGATGGCGTCGCTGAAAGGGGCGCGCGGTCCGGGGGGACGGTAGACGTGGGATCCTCTGACGGTGGTCCTGGGGTCGGTGCGAATTTGAAAATGCAGATGTTCAGCGGCGAGAGGGGTGTCTTCGGTGGAGGTGGTGACGCTGATGGAGTCTTTGAAGACGATGGCGATGCCTCCTCCTACTTGGTTGGTGCGGTCTTTTCTGGAGATCTTGTAGCCTTCGGGGATGGCAGTGGCGATGTCTGGAGCTGATGAGGCGTTCATCCAGGTTTCCGTGATGAAGGCGATGTCCGGAGCTGTGGAGTCCAGGAGGTCCAAGAGTTCAACGGCGTGCTTGTGGACAGAGCGAGCGTTGACCAGGATGCACTTGAGGTGGTTGATGGCGCGTGGGCTGGTGGTCGTGGTAGTTGCGTGGTGGAAGATGCGTTTGCAGGAGTTACAGGCGAAGGGTCCATGGGTGCGCTTGGGGTGGGCTTGGAAGCAGGTGTTGGAGCGCCCGGGGTTGAGGGCGTGGAGGG
This sequence comes from Pleurodeles waltl, assembly GCF_031143425.1. NCBI lineage: Eukaryota > Metazoa > Chordata > Amphibia > Caudata > Salamandridae > Pleurodeles > Pleurodeles waltl. The sequence continues at coordinate 89,388,696 of NC_090440.1, read as the reverse complement.
TGGTGGGGTCGTAGCGGGTCAGCGGGGTAGGGGAGGGCTGGGGACCAGGGGTCGTGGCGCTGGGCGCGGGCCAGGCGCGGACGGGTGCAGACGGGCTTGCCTCTGGCGCGCCAGCGGCGCGGTCGCGCAGCGGCTGCCATAAGAGGGAGGAGGGGGGGAGGGGTCAGCTGGGGCGAATGGGTGCTGGGGGCGTGCAGGAGGTCGCGGTGGGAAAGCGCGAGGGAGGGGGGGACAGGTATAGTGAGAAGAGCTGGGGGAGGGGGGTTTAAGGGTGAAGGGGGGTGAGTGTTAGAGTTTTAGGAGAATAGGGAGATAGATAGGAGTAGGGTTGAAAAGATAGGGGAGGGGGGGTGGTAGAGGTGGGTGAGGGTGAGAGGTAGAGTGAAAGGATAGGGAGATAGGTAACAGAGGGGGTGTCGGGACGGGGGGAGAGATAGGGAAATAGATAGATGGAGAGATAGGTGGAGAAATAGAAAAATAGGTAGATAGGAGGAGGGGTGAGTGAGGGAGTTAGGTGGAGAGATAGGTAGAGGAGTGAGGGAGGCAGGTAGCGAAAGGGTAGATGTGGGTGATAGTGAGAGATAGGTGGAGAGATAGAGGGGGGTGAGGCAGGAGCAGGAGGGCAGAGACAGGGGCGGGAAGAGACAGGAGTCGGAGAGGACCGAAGAACAGAAGAAGCGAAGAACACAGAAGACCGGAAGAACACAGAAGAACCGAAGAACACAGAAGAACAGAAGAGAAGAACACAGAAGAACAGAAGAACACAGAAGAACAGAAGAACACAGAAGAACAGAAGAGAAGGACACAGAAGACCGGAAGAACACAGAAGAACAGAAGAGAAGAACACAGAGGACCGGAAGAACACAGAAGAACCGAAGAACACAGAAGAACAGAAGAGAAGAACACAGAAGAACAGAAGAACACAGAAGAACAGAAGAGAAGAACACAGAAGAACAGAAGAACACAGAGGAAGATGCAGGGGACGAAGAAGCAGAAGAGCAGACGGACAGAAGATCAACAAAGAAGATACAGAAGACGAAGAGCAGAAGGCAGAAGACCACAGAGCAAGATGAGGAAGAAGAGAGGCGACAGGAGAGGCTGAGGAGCACACAGAAGAAGAGAGAAGACGGGGAGAAGAAGAGTGCAGAAGAAGATTGCAGAGGAGGATCGAGGAGGAAGAGACAGAGAGGAGGAAAAGAAGCAGGAGCAGGAGAGAGGGTGAGTAGCGCGGGGCAGGGCGAGGGGCTGGGAGGTGGGGGGTACTTACTGTGAGGTGGGTCTCAGGAACTCAGGAACCTGGAGGAGCTGGAGGAGCTGCAGCGGCAGGGGGAGCGACCTACCCTTGGGTCAAGGGTCGCTACCACTGTCGCGCAGCGGCCGCCATAAGAGGGAGGGGGGGGGCAGCTGGGGGCGAATGGGAGCTGGGGGGCGGGGGCGTGCAGGAGGTCGCGGCGGGAAAGCGCGAGGGAGGGGGGGACAGGTAGAGTGAGAAGAGCTGGGGGAGGGGGATTTAAGGGTGGAGGGGGGTGAGTGTTAGAGTTTTAGGAGAATAGGGAGATAGGAGTAGGGTTGAAAAGATAGGGGAGGGGGGTGGTAGAGGTGGGTGAGGGTGAGAGGTAGGGTGAGAGGATAGGGAGATAGGTAACAGAGGGGGTGTCGGGACGGGGGGAGAGATAGGGAAATAGATAGATGGAGAGATAGGTGGAGAGATAGAAAAATAGGTAGATAGGAGGAGGGGGTGAGTGAGGGAGTTAGGTGGAGAGATAGGTAGAGGAGTGAGGGAGGCAGGTAGCGAAAGGGTAGATGTGGGTGATAGTGAGAGATAGGTGGAGAGATAGAGGGGGGTGAGGCAGGAGGGCAGAGACAGGGGTGGGAAGAGACAGGAGTCGGAGAGGACCGAAGAACAGAAGAAGCGAAGAACGCAGAAGACCGGAAGAACACAGAAGAACCGAAGAACACAGAAGAACAGAAGAGAAGAACACAGAAGAACAGAAGAACACAGAAGAACACAGAAGAACAGAAGCGAAGAACACAGAAGACCGGAAGAACACAGAAGAACAGAAGAGAAGGACACAGAAGACCAGAAGAACACAGAAGAACAGAAGAGAAGACCACAGAGGACGGAAGAACACAGAAGAACCGAAGAACACAGAAGAACAGAAGAGAAGAACACAGAAGAACAGAAGAGCACAGAAGAACAGAAGAGAAGAACACAGAAGAACACAAGGGAAGATGCAGTGGACGAAGAAGCAGAAGAGCAGACGAACAGACGATCAACAAAGAAGATACAGAAGACGAAGAGCAGAAGGCAGAAGACCACAGAGCAAGATGAGGCAGAAGAGAGGCGACAGGAGAGGCTGAGGAGCACACAGAAGAAGAGAGAAGACGGGGAGAAGAAGAGTGCAGAAGAAGATTGCAGAGGAGGATCGAGGAGGAAGAGACAGAGAGGAGGAAAAGAAGCAGGAGCAGGAGAGAGGGTGAGTAGCGCGGGGCAGGGCGAGGGGCTGGGAGGTGGGGGGTACTTACTGTGAGGTGGGTCTCAGGAACTCAGGAACCTGGAGGAGCTGGAGGAGCTGCAGCGGCAGGGGGAGCGACCTACCCTCGGGTCAAGGGTCGCTACCACTGTCGCGCAGCGGCCGCCATAAGAGGGAGGAGGAGGGGGTCAGCTGGGGGCGAATGGGATCTGGGGGGCGGGGCGTGCAGGAGGTCGCGGCGGGAAAGCGCGAGGGAGGGGGGGACAGGTAGAGTGAGAAGAGCTGGGGGAGGGGGATTTGAGGGTGGAGGGGGGTGAGTGTTAGAGTTTTAGGATAATAGGGAGATAGATAGGAGTAGGGTTGAAAAGATAGGGGAGGGGGGTGTTAGAGGTGGGTGAGGGTGAGAGGTAGAGTGAGAGGATAGGGAGATAGGTAACAGAGGGGGTGTCGGGACGGGGGAGAGATAGGGAAATAGATAGATGGAGAGATAGGTGGAGAGATAGAAAAATAGGTAGATAGGAGGAGGGGGTGAGTGAGGGAGTTAGGTGGAGAGATAGGTAAAGGAGTGAGGGAGGCAGGTAGCGAAAGGGTAGATGTGGGTGATAGTGAGAGATAGGTGGAGAGATAGAGGGGGGTGAGGCAGGAGCAGGAGGGCAGAGACAGGGGCGGGAAGAGACAGGAGTCGGAGAGGACCGAAGAACAGAAGAAGCGAAGAACACAGAAGACCGGAAGAACACAGAAGTGCAATATTCAAGCCATCCATCTGATCTGTGACACCAAGCAACACATTTCAGTGAATTGATTTGTTTTCAGTTGCCAACTCCTCTTTAATGCAGTGGCGGCTCCTCCGCTATGGCAGAGGAGCGTCGCCCCCGTCAGCAGCAGCTACAAAACTTTATTTATTTTTCTTATCATTTTATTTTTAAAGGGGCAAGGCAATTGGCATGACGAGCATGGAGGGGGAGTGGACAGCACTCCCCGCAGTGCGCATGTGTGTTTTGCTAGCCATCTCTGGACAGCCAAATACACATGTGCACTGAGCTCTCTCTTTGGAGACAACAAGCAGAGGCTCCCAGTCTGCCTCAGAGCGCTAAGCCAGGGCAGTCCGGCCAATCCTAACACTGCTTTCAAACTGTCTGCAGCATAAAAGCAGCGTTAGGATTGGCCGCAGGGCAGGCTGGGAGTCTGTGTCTGCTGTGACGAGGAGCGCCACGGCAGAGGTGGAGAATAAGGTAAGTTTAAAAAATATATATATTAGGACGTCGTTTCCCCTCGCCTCTGCCCTGCGCAGCACCGCCCCCCTCTTTTCCACACTGCGAGCAGTGACTGCTTTAATGTCAACTCAGACTGATGTGCAGGCAGATGTTATGAAGTGGTGGCTATTAATTTTAGGGATGCAACATTTTAATTGCACCCTCATGGTCAGGCAAATTTGGGGAATTTCGCTCTTTGCAAAAAAGTTGTATCATAGCGCTAAACGCCCTTCTCAGGTTGCAAAGTGCTTAATTCGGTATTGGTTATCTTGGTTTTCTTTCAGCCTGCATGGATGAAAAGAGTACTGGCTTTAGATTGTCCTATGTGGGAGGTTTGTGATGCTGGTGATGTGCTCTAAATATGATGCGTCAGCGTCACTTCCGTTAAGCATGAAGCGTAGTGAAGAGTGTGAGAACACATGCTGTTGCGCGTGCGGTAAACTACTAATATTGTTGGGGAATTTTAGTGTAGTATATGTAAGTATAGGAAGAGCCCGGGTATTTGAGCTCTGTGCAATTCAAGATGACTTTCATTCTCGCAGGGAGTGAGGTCTTCAACTTAACCATTTGGACTCAGAAGGAGTTTCTCAGTAGGATCTTTATTAAAGGAGGACACGAGTAGGAATGGAATCGGCATAAATCAATGAGGAGGAGTTGCAGAGGTTTTACTCGAATCCGTGGTAAGGGAAGATTAGACATAGGCTTATCATCATGTAAAAGGAATCACTGTAACTTAACGCAATTGAGTAACCTGGGAGAGATTTGTCTCATGATCATGCTTTCATTTGTACTTGGAGGGAAGGGTTGAGAGATGGGCCCAGCTCTTTTGGCCAGTTGGATGATGGGCGGTAAGTGGTCCATTTGTCACAGGGTAGTATCTGAGATTTTGATGGGTTAAATTTCAGGTGGGAAACGTCCTGAACCACGACTTCAGAAAATGATGTAGTCTACAACACAAGTGTAACGACGCTTGCCAGAACAACAGCTGCCATTTTCTCTGCCTTAACCACACGTGCTGAATTAAGCACATGCGTGGTTAAAGCAGAGAAAAAGGCAGAGTGGATTGGGAGAGGACACGCTCAGGTAAGTGGGGTTGGTGGGTGTTTTTTAGGGGTGGGGTGGATTAAGGGCTTGGGTGGGGGTGGGGACTCTGGTTAGTTTGGTTTTTAGGGGTGGGGTGGGGGATCGAGGTAGTTTGTTTTTTAGGGGTGGGGGTGGAGGATCAGTGTAGTTTGGTCAGGTAAGTGGGGTTGGGGCATGGTTGGGGGTAGTTTTTAGGGGTGGGGTGGATTGAGGGCTTGGGGAGGGGATGGGGGTCAGGGTAGTTTTTGGGGCGGTGGAGGTCGGTTGTTTTTTAGGGTGAGTGGGGGGTCGGGAAGTTTTTTATGGCTCAGGGTTGGTGGGGTGTTGGGGTAGTTTTGTTTTTAGGGGCGGGGTTGGGGGTGTCAGGGTAGTTTTGTTTTTAGTAGCGGCGTGATGGGGTCGGGTAGTTTTGTTTTTAGTAGCGGCGTGATGGGGTCGGGGTAGTTTTGTTTTTAGGGGCAGGGTGGTCTGGGTAGTTTTGCTCTTACGGGTAGGGGGTCAGGGTAGTTTTGTTTTTAGGGGTGGTGTGGGGGGGTCAAGGTAGTTTGGGTTTTAGGGGTTGGGGGATCGGGCGGGGTAGTTTTGGTTTTAGGGGCAGGTTGGGGGACTGTTGTGTTTAAGGTGGGTGGGGTGTACGGGAAGGTTTTAGGGCTCAGGGTGGGTGGGGGTGTCGGGGTAGTTTTGTTTTTAGTGGCGGGCTGGGTGGGATGGAGTAGTTTTGTTTTTAGGGGTGGGGGTCCGGGTAGTTTTGTTTTTAGGGGAGGGGTGGGGGTATTTGAGTAGTTCTGTATTTTGGGGTGAGGGTCAGGTTAGTTTTGTTTTTAGGGAGGGGGTGAGTTGTTTTTAGGGTGGGTGGGGGGTCGGGGAAGGTTTTAGGGCTCAGGGTGGGTGGGGGGTGTTGGAGTACTTTTGTTTTTAGGGGCAGGGTGGAGGGTTGGAGTAGTTTTAGTATTGGGGTGGGCTAATTTTGTCCTTAGTGCGGTTGGAGGTGGCATGCGAGAACCATGCATGCCGTTCCCACACATGCCTTTACTAAGCATGCTTTTACAATGAAAAATCATTGTAAAGGCATGCGTGGTAAAGCCATTCTTGGTAACAACGTGGTCGTTGTTCCGACAGCATTGTTCAGGCATGCGTGGTTCTCGCATTAGTTGTTCCATCATACGTTCGTGTCAGGTTATTTGTTGTACTCAATGGTCACTTTCTAAGAGGCACTGGCCTGTGGTATAGAGGTGTTTCTCTGTGGGGCCTTGAGATTCAAGGTACAATTTGAATGACATTCCCATACTTGTAACAACGGAGATTTAATGAGGAAGTTACCATTGGATGTGCCCTAGAGTATATTTTAAATGGGGTGCAGTCAATGGTCGATCCCTGTAGTACAGGAAAATGAGTCATAGTAGAAGGGTAGCAGGAACAGAATGAGGGACCTGTTAGTAAAGAAGGAAGCCATCCAGCGATGGACAGTGTCTTGTATTCCTACAGGTTTAAGTCTTCATAGCTGAGAGGAATGATGGGCGATTCCAAAAGTGGCAGAAAGGCTGTTGTATAATGGAATGTGGGCTACAAAAATATTGTTATCAAATTATCGACAACCAAAATATTGGCTTTGTATTACAAACAGATAATGTAAAGAACACAAATTTTAACCACCAAAATATCATGGTCCAAAATATTGACATGATAAATTTTAGTATGAGTATTTAATTGTAATTAACATTATTGCAATTTAAGATAAAATTTAGAGCCTCATTACAAGTTTCGTGGTTTTATGACCTTTAAACTTGCAGTGGCAGTCGGACTGCTGCACTCCTGGCGGTCCGACTGCCATATTACAACCCTGGTGGTTGGACCGCCGCCACCACCAAGATCACGGATCCCGACAGGGTGGAGGCGGTCAGAGTTGTGGTCAGCCATGGCGGTGCCCATGGCAGCACCGCCGTGCTGATCATGAGTCCACTTTCCGTCAGCCTTACCATGACAGATTTACTATTCTAACTCCAATCCAACAAACATTGGGAATAGTACTTACACGGGAAAGGGATTCGATTTACTATTTTAACTCCAGCCTAACAAAATTTGGGAAAAGTGCATACATTAAGGGTTATTCAGATTTGTTCCAAAACAATGGGGAAACACATACATTGTCATGGTCAGCTTTGATATTCTAACTCCAATCTAATAGGCCATATGGGCAGGAGCTGCTGTGCTGGAGAAGAGTCAAGCAGCGGAATAGAAATAAAGACTGTGCCAGAGAAAGGGCTTCAACATCGACAATAAGATGATAAGATGCAGCTTTTTACTACATATTGCCAATGCTGCCTAAACGTTATGGTTTCTAGAGATACAAAAAAGAGACTATTTTCCAAGCCTATACAAGATCTTCATAGCAAAGAACACAAAGGCGTGTGAAAAAAGAAAGGAACTTGTATTTTTTTTTTTTTAAGTTAAAAATACAATGTTAAAATAACATGAATTCAGACTTGTAGCAAGAAGGTTGGTCTGTAGTTGTCGAGCATTGAAGGGTCCACAGAGGGTTTTTTCAGCAATGGGAGAACAGTTCAGTGTTTTCGAACATCTGGAAGGTCTCAGAAGAGGTGGACCACTCAGAATGAGTGTGAGCATAGCACTGATGGATGGGTTGCAATCCTCAGGAGTAGGTGTGGTGGAGGCAGGAGTCTAATGGGGCCCCTAAGTGGATGTCCTTCATGGTGGCGGTAGTTTCTTCTGGGGTTATGACAGGCCATGTGGTTAGCAGTAGTTCTTTGGATAAGATTGGGAGGATTTTGGCGTGGTCTATGGGGTCTGGTTGGTGGTGCTGTCTGGTTGGCATGGTCTGTCGGGTCTGGTGTTGATATTGTTACTGAAAAATTGAGAGGGATGATTGCAGAGATTCTGCGAGAAAGTGATGGAGTTGGATGCAGCTAATAGGTGAAATCTTTCACAATGGCAAATATTTCCTTGCCTCTGTTGGTGGTGGCATCAGTGTGGTTTGCCAGAGCTGCACGTTTTGTTCAGATCATTTGGTGGTAGCATCTCAGGGTAGATTTGAAAGTGCAGTGGTCTGCATTATCCCGGCTCATTCTCCATTTATGCTCCAGTGTCTGCAGTGGTGTTCATCAGTTTGTGTTCCTCTCTGTACCAACTGGCTTGGGGTCTGGAACTTGTTGCATTGTTGTGGTTGAGGGGGAACAGGGAGTCAGAGCAGGAGGTGATCCAATTGTTGAAATTGTTGGTTACTGAGATTGATGTTTAGTCCTAGTCTGTGATGCTGTTCCAGTTTAAGCAGGCTGGTCTGGTGGTGGTGCATATGCGTTGGAAAAGGACGAGGATATTGGACTTGTAGACGGCATGGTCTGCCCAAGAAAATGGTGTGGGCTTATCGACCCGGATGTTACTGAAGGTGGTGAAAATTTGATCCAAGAAATGGCCAGTGACATGGTTAGGTCCCTTTACTCGTTGAGTGAGGCTCAGGTAAAAATTCCATCAGAACAATGCAACTTTTGGGTGAGTTCAACAGATTTATTAGAGAGATAAGTTTGATGTTACCGACAGGACAGGCAGCAGTCAGCAACTGTTGTTTTCCCTTCAACACATTCTACCTTCCACCTTAGCAATGGTAGTCAAAGTGGCACATGATCTGGGTTCTGAGCACAGAACTTAACACATCTTTTCCCTTATACTAAACAACCAAAACATTACTACATGCTGCATTATCATCAGATTGTTATGCAAAAAAAAAAGAAAATGGAACAAAACATTATACTGCAAATGTATATCACAAACTTACTAGAACATGAATCACATACTTTTGAGAATATAAATCAAGAGATATGTGCATCCACAAGCACAACAGTAGAAACAAAAAGAATATAGTAAAAAAACATTCCTGGCTAGCAAGCAAATTTAGAAACATAAACCTTAAAGTCAAAGCACATATAGAAGTAAAGTTTACAGTTTTCTACTATAGCTACTGCAAAACATAATATACATGCTTACACATAATCCTTATACCATGCAGATAGTCTTCTCTCCTTCTCTGACCTCAAAGACCTTTCCTTCCCTTCCAATGGTGAGAACTTGTCTCGTATGTTGGGAAAGTTTTTCACCCCATTTTGCTTGGACAACCTCTCTTTATTCCACCATTTCCAATCGTTAAGTTGAACAACTCTATCTTTGCAGATATGATTTGCATCGGAACATAAAACTTAAACTGTTCCTTAGAAATTCTGCCAGGTAGTCTCACCTTAACTCAAACCCCTGTCTTGAAAAATGCCTGATGCCTGACGTCTTCCCTTCCGTTCTCTCTCTTTACACACACATTTTCTTTGTACATTCTTACAACTCTCCTTCACTTGCTTGCGTTTTTCATCAGGCACCTTTAAATCACACATCCAAGGCCTGACCAACTTGGTGGTGGCCACCCTACCTTTCAGTAAGGCAAAAGGTGACATACTGGTGGTGGCATTTGGAGTAGCTACGCAAAGCCCACAACAGATCCTTGAGTTCTTTTTTCAAATCTAAGACACTTGCCACGGACAATTAAATGTTGTCCTTTATGATTTAGTTACAACACTACACCAAACCATTCCTGCGGGGGTAATATAAGGAGGTTGTGACATGCTTTATGTCCCAATGGGACAAAAATCTCTGGAATTCCCTTGATATAAATTGCACCCCATTGTCATTGACTAGTTCAGTTGGAGCACCCTCTCTCAAGAAGGCAGATTGTAAAAATTCTGCCACCTCTTCAGCATTGTCTGTTTTCACAAACTGCACCTCCACCCACCTAGTGCCATAGTCCACTAGACCAAACCTGTTCTGCTCCTTAAGAACATACATGAGTCCAATGATATCCAAACCCAATTTGGACCAAGGTCTTTCCGTAACCGGCATAGCCTCCACCTGGCTGGGGAAAGTAACTCGTGTCTTATCACCTACTGCAAAAGCCATAAAGTCCCTCGCATAATGCTCCACAAAGCAGTTCATCCCAGGCCACCAAAATATCTCTCTGATCCTTCTTTTCATAGCTCTCATTCCCACATGCTACTCATGGCCAAAGTCAACACTTTTTTTTGCATTGCACATGGAACCACAAGCAGACCCATTTTTTCATCACACCACCATTTACCACTTCATTTGGGAATAATATGAGCATAAAATTCTAGCATCCATAAAAATGATCGCAATTGATCTTTGTTTAGCGGCACAGGGAACTCCGAAATGGATAAAACTCTACTTAGCATGTTGTCATGACTTTCCATGTCCTTTCCGTACACCAAAATATCATCCTGAAAACACTTCACATTTGAAACCCCTTTAAACATGGCTTCCACAACTCTCTGAAAGACTGCTGATCTGATGCCAAACCAAAAGACATCCTTTTGCACCTGAATGCACCACATGGGGTGAAAAACAATGTCAGATGATGACATTGTGCAAGGAAATTTGATGATATAAGGGTGACATATCAAGATTTATAATAATGTTTGCCTCCTTCAGAGAACATCACATTTCGATGATGTGGGGTAATGGATGTCTATCCACCCATATCCTTTCATTCAAATCTCTCAGATTTTTACACATCCTCAGACTTCCTTTTCCTTTCCAAGCTAAGACTACAGGTGACAACCACTCAGAACTTTCAATGGGCTCAATGATACCTTGATGACTTAACAACTCCAACTCCTGTTCCAATTCCTTCCTCATGGCTAAAGGCACACGTCTAGGTTTATGAACCACTGGCGTCACCACTTCTTTCAATATTGCAATCAGGAAAAACCTTTAATTCTCCTGAGTCTTTCACTGAAGACTTCAGGGAAAGCCTTCTCTCAAAAGTGCTCCTCCACTGTCCACACAGACTTACATTAGTCCTTGAGCAAAATTTGTTCCAAACTATTAATAATCCCTAAATTCTTTTGCTCCAACTATCCTAGTAAGCATGATCCATTCTTTCCCACAGAAACTGTGGCTGCAGTACTGCATCCTTTAAAGCTCAAAGTACTACCAAATTCACTCAAAACCTCCACTAGTTTACCACCTTATGGTATGGGCTTAACCTGCGACTTTCTCAGTGTGACATTTCCAAACTTGTTGCACTCATCTGGAATCTGTCATCATGGAAATAGAAATGCCACAAATGTCTATTTGAGGTACTGGCCTCTTGACAGCATTGGAGTCAAGTTTCAAAACATTGCTCTAGTCTAAGCTCTGATTCAGAACACTTTAATCTAGTGAATCAGAAATCATCATGACCACATTCTCTTCCTCACTATCCGAATTTGAATTCCTTTCAGTCACACTATTAACCGAGATAATTTTCTTGGAAATACCTTTTACGAACATCGATTTTGACTTGCAGACTCTTGTAAATGTCCCTTCTTTTTGCATGTGGCACACATGTGATCCAATGCAGGACACATGGTGACATTTCCTAAATGATTTCTGCTACCACACCTATAATATTCTAACACTTTTTTCTGACATCCATTTTCTTTTCCTCTTTCTTTGCTGCAGTGTCAGAAAGCACGGCATGGGCATGTGTTTCTAATGCCATTTGATCTATGTACATTGCTATATTTTCCACACTTTTGGCTATCTCAAGCACTTGGGCTAAAGTTAAACTCTCCATTGTGAATAAGTTTTCCAGAATTTTCCTATTATTAGTTTTTTCAACTAGCTGGTGCCTTAGCATTTTATCCTCAAAGGCTCTGTAACCACATGTTGCAGCAATTACCCTAAACTGACTCATAAAAGTTTCCATTGATTCCCCCGGAAGTTGGTTCTTCATATAAAACTTTTGCCTTTCCATGATGATATTGCATTTTTTCTTAAACCTCTTGTCCATCATCTTGATAGCAGAAGCATAATCATCCACCTTGTCATCTTCATCCATAACAACAGCAACAGGTAAGGGCTTTAAAACCTTCTTCCTATCTATGCCCAGAGAATGCCGCAATAATGACACCTTTTTCTTCTGGGTAACAAATTCCCCATCAGTGGCTTCTGCATAAGCTTTAAACGCCATCTAACCATAGCTCTCATTCTACTGGAGAATTCACAGGTGTAGGTAAAAAGGGAAGAGGAGGTAATACCACCTTTTGCATTTTGTTATGATAAACACAGGATTTAATGAATGAGAGATATAACGAGTATTGAATTGTACTTGATATGCTGGCAACAAGGCACAATAGCAATAAGGCACAGATCACCAATGGCTAAAGGAGACAATAAAGATAATGAAGAATAGAGGTGTATCTCCCATTGAAAAGAAAAATGTTCACATCACCATTTATGTGCACAGTAATAGAAGAAGAACAGTGCCTTTGGTGTGCATAACACTGCAGTTGTGACACACAGTGTACACGCCTGGTGTGAGTATCACCAAACTCATGACGCACACTTCTCACACCATTTATGAAGTAGCCAAAAGGATTCACGTGGAAGAAAAAAATCACTGTTACTGATCAGCTGGTATAGAGCTGTCACTGTTACTGTCACTGATCAGCTGGCATAGAGCATGTGAAAACACGTAGACTGCTGCCGCGCAGATGTTGCTGGCAATAATAAGTTGTCAGGAAAATGAAGATGCAGTAACAAATAATGTATGCAGTGCACACATAAGGTTGTTGTAACTGTGCGTTGCCTGCTCACTAACTGGTAAAATTAAGGTAATGCAGAAAAGGTGTGCGTATCATCGGTATGCGACAAGTTGTTCCTTCAAGACATCTGCCTGTAGAAAGGAAACAGACGCCCCTAAGAAGTTGATGCCCACTTCATGGTTCCAGGCAAGAGTAGCAACAATATGGCCATCGCTCCAATCCATCCAGGCCATTGTTATGTTATGTTATGAACATTAATATAGCGCATAGCTACCCAAAGGCCTCCCAGCGCTATAAGGAAATCTTCAAAGGCACAACCTAAGGAACCGGCACTAAAACAGCCAGGTTTTCAATAACTTCTCAAATGGAAGTTCCTGACTGGTTTGTCGTAGCTTCAATGGTGATGAGTTCCGCAATGTAGATCCAAGATAGGTTAGAGATCTTACTCCCCATTTAGCTTTTTTGATTCGAGGAATGGATGCAAGGGCAGCAAAAGAGGATGTAAGTTGTCTTGTAGGACCATGAAAAGAGGCTAAGGTTTTCAAAAGAGGTGGGCCTTTGCCATGTAGGGCTCTATGAATTTGGCATAGAGATTTGAATTTTATCCTTTGCTCCATGGGGAGCTAATGCAAAGAGGATAGAGGCGAACTGGCTGATTCATGCCTTAGTATTTTAAAGAGAAGGCGGGCTGCAGCGTTTTGAGCCACCTGAAGTTTTTTCACCACATATTTCGGTGCTCCAAGAAACAGAGCATTCACATAATCTAATCGCTAAATGATTAGGACCTGTATAATAAGCCTTTTTGCAGTGAACTGGAGTATTTTTAGAATTTTCCTGAGCAGTCTTCGTAGACCAAAGCAGGAGAAGGATATTATTTCTGCTTGGTGCTCCATGGTTAGCCAAGGGTCTAGCTATACTCCTAGAATCTTGATGTTTGCCTTGGGTGCGGGAAGGTATCCCAAGGGCCTGTGAGCAGGAGAGACTAGGTTAGGATTAGCCTAAGCCCCCAGAAACATGACCTCCATCTTTCCTCCATTCAGCTTCAGCTTGGAGTCCAGCATCCACTTGGAGATCTCCTGCAGCCAAGGAGTAATTTGAGAATTGAGGGAGTTCTCATCAGTGGAGAAGGAGACCACCAGCTGAGTGTCGTCGGCATAGGACACAGGAGAAAGACCAAAGGGTTCCACTATTTTAGCCAGTGGACCCATATATATATATGTTAAATAGTGTAGGGCTCAAAGAAGAGCCCTGGGGCACTCCCCAGCTGCTCTTAAAGCAGCTGGAGTTAAAGGACTGGTCCAGCACTTGAAATGAACGTGCATCCAAAAATGAAGAGGACCAGCTTAGAGCATTTCCTGAAACTCCGCTTTCTCTTATTCTTTGAAGTAGAGTCCGGTGGTCAACCGTATCGAATGCAGCTCTCAAATCTAATAACACTATTGCTGATGATTGTCAAAGATAGTTGCTAAGTAACAGAAGAATCCACTACCGCTCCTGCCACGAAAGGCCAGCATCAGAGATAGACAACAGAACACTCTGCTTGCGTTGGGCATGTATGCCAGTGCGTAGGCCCCAGGAGGCGTTGTATGGTGCTGATGTCAACACAATACTTAGCCAGCTACTTATCTGGTGAAAAAGGTGCATCTGCAGCTCCTCCTGATATCGCTCGTCTCCAGCTTGCACACGCCACTGCTAAGGAGTGATCCTCGAACCAATCCACCCTCTTAGCTGCAGACAATGATAAAATAACTCCTAGACAACGCCTGCCCTGCTGGTCACAGAGTTCAGGTGCACTCATCACCACTAAAAAGGCCATCAGAACAAGTTTATTAGAGAGACAAGTTTGGTGCTACAGACAGTTGCAGCCAGCAACTGTTGATTTGACTTCAACACGTTCTACATTTCACCTGTGCAGTCAAGGTCGCACATGCTCTAGGTTCTGAGCACAGACCCTAACCCCAGGCTTCCAAGGTTTTCAATGAGTGCTCTTTAGTCGGGGTGGTGTAGTCTTCCAGGTGGAAGTACAGGTCTCTGAGGAGGACGTAATTGCTAGTATTGAGGGCGTGTGGTGCGATGAAGTCTGTGATAGTGTCAGTGAAACTGGTGTGCGGTCCTGGTGATGTGTAGATGAGAGTGCCCCTCAGGGTGAAATTGGCTATGATGTAGAGCTTGACAGGTGATCCCTGTTGGAGGATGACGTGTCCGTGGATGTGGTGCACTGATGGGGTTCTTGTGGATGATGTTGGTTCTGCCTCAGGGCTTGTAAAGTCTGTCTTGCCCTGCAATCTTTTAGCCAAGGAGGAATGGTTGTGGCGATGTCATGTGCTGATGCAGGGTTCAACCAGGTTTCTGTGAGAAAACTGGAGGTTAGAGCCATTGTCAAGCAGCAGATCCCAGATCTCTGTGGCATGTTTGGTGAATAAGTGAGTGTTCAGCAGCATGCATGCGAGTGCCGAGTGGTGTGTGGGTGGATGAGTATCAGAGAGTGTGGTGTTGAGTGCTGTCAGTGTGGTGAGTGTTGGCTGTGAGTAAGTGCATGAAAACTTGCAGGAAGCACAGATGAATGCTTCCTTGGTATTGTGTGGTACGGTGAGGCAATAGCATGTGAATCAGTAGCCCGAGTATGGAGGGTCAAAGCATGGTAGTGGTGGAAGGTGAGTGGACCAGGGTTCCTGGTGCTATGCATGGTCCAAGAAGAGTCCGGGACAGACAGGCGCAGATGGGCTTGCCTCTGATGCACCCATGGTGTGCCAGCGGGGCTCCCACTGCATGCCTCTGTTTTGCGTCCATGCTGCAGCAGCCATTAAGTAGGTCCTGGAAGGGGTGAGGAGTGATGTCAGTTCCTGCACAGATGGAGAATGGGAAATCCGGTGATGTGACTTCCTGTGCAGATGAATGATAGGATGTGCCATCTGCGGTTTTGTGATCTGTAGTAGCATGGAGTTTGTCCTCCATCTGTTGGTTCGATTGATGCAAGTGTTATTAGGATGAGCGCGCAAGGGCGCTGATGTGTTGTTATCTATGTGTGAGCTTTTAACCACGTCCACTGCACGCCCATCACACTCACTCGTTCTTGGGCTTGCCTTTCAAAAAACCTTTGTTATCATTGGTAAGTGCTTTACATTTGTCCCTCATTGGGGCGTTTTTTTTTTACCGACTTGCAGACTGCCCCGTGACATGGATAACTGCACGATTGCCGATACGTTTGACTGTGAGAGAACTTCTTTTTCCTTTTGTTTCTCTCCATGGCACTCCTGCTCATGGCGGCCATGGCGCTTTGAATCAGCACGCTTATGTCAACTGTTTTACTTTTCATTTCATTTTATGTGGCAAGAAAAGTACTGTTAGGAATTTACACTAATAGCTCTAACAAGAGGAGACCCATTATATTGCAGTTGCTTGTTTTTCACTCTCGCAACTATTTACCAAAGTTCTTTGACATTTCTGCATGTTCATAGAGTCTGTGTTTTATTGCCTGTCAATCAGACTGTAGTTGTAAGTTATTTTAAAAGTCAGTGGGCATACCACACTTAATAGCCATGTGAGTGGTGATTGAAGAAAAGAAAATGTATTACAAAGATCCTCTCTCGTTTTTCAATGAATAAATCAGTGTTTATTATATAAATTTAACACCCTAATATAAATAAAAACGCTATAAAACCCTATGTGTGTAGAATAGTTTCTAACAGGCATTTAACGTCTTGCAGCTGCTCACTATTTGTACTCTGCGAAATACCGAATTGCAGGTGTTGCACTGTCAAATAACTTACAAAAATTGTTCTGCAGCTGTCGTGTTGTACAAATTTGCCTTGCATAACCTAATGTGACATAGCATCTTCTTATTTTAAATGTCTATCTATGTAAAAAAAAATATTAGGGCGAATCCCCGGCCTATGAGTAGCTGCAGGAAATAGCAATAGATGGCAAGCCAAAATATATTCCGTCATTTGGGGCGTGCGGGGTCAAACAGCTCCTGTGTCACTGCCCTGGCAGGGTTTGCTATCTTGCGAGGACTATGGAGAGCCGGGTAGATTAGCGGGATTAGAATAAAAACAGATTGAAAGACAGTAAATCTTCGGGGAGTGCGCTTAGGTAAGGAACATCCGAACTATTCCCTCCATGACCATGGTAAGTCCCGAGGCACTGACATCTTATCCCTTATGTACATAATGTGTGGTAATGAAGGCTAAAGGCATATCTGTCAGTGGCATGTGTTATTGCAATGCAGCGCATGGCAACAGTTCGCGAGGCCTTTTTATGAGAGGATGCCAAGCTATATTTTGAGAACGCGCCAGATGTAAAGTTTTCGCGGTGCCAGGCTGTACATTAAACCATTCCTCGAGTCTGGGGTGTGTGTATTATACATGCTTTTACATTCTGAATCTGTTTTAAAGGTCCTGCGAGGCAAAGGAAAGCCAACTGTTCCAAACTATTCCAATAATTAATTCCACACTATTCCAATAATTAGTATTCTTAAACTCAGAATTGTATACTAATTAACTACCTAGTTACTAAGGGGCATATTTATACTTGTTTTGCGCCGAATTTGCGTCATTTATTTATGCAAATTTGGTGCAAAACTAACTCCATATTTGTACTTTGGCGCTAGACCCGTATATCGCCAGATTTATGGAGTTAAAGTCAGTTTTTGGACGTGGAAACCTACTTTGTGTCAATGAGATGCAAAGTAGGCGTTCCCGTGCAAAAAATGGCTCTATGGTCTTAGCGCCATATTTATCCCCCTGTGCTAAAATCACGCACGGGGAGGAGGAGGGGTCAAAAATTGGTGCAAAGCAGCTTTGCACCATTTTTTAACGCCTGGGTCAGGGCAGGCGCTAGGGGACCTGTGGTCTTATTTCCATGGTGGAGCATCATGGAATAAGCCCACAGGTGCCCTCCTGAGGCCCAAGGGACACCCACACCAGAGGGACAGCGGAGGATGGGGGACCCCATCCCAGGTAAGTATAGGTTAGTAGTGGTAAGTATTTTTTTTTAAGTGCCATTGGGGGCCCTGAAATGGGCCTCCCTACATGACACTGGGTGCAATGGCCATGCCTAGGGGATCCTGGTCCCCTGTGCTGGCCAGTGGGGTGGTGGGCATGACTCCTGTCTTTTCTAAAACAGGAGTCATGTGGTGTGGATGGTTTTGCTTCAGAAAATGACTCTAGGCAGGTTAGAGTCATTTTTTTACTCTAATCTGCCTAACATCATTTTTTGGTGCAAAACCCCCTTCTTCCATACCGCCAGCCCCACCGACTAAAGTCATTTTTATTACGCTAGCCTACCCTTTGCACCGGCTTGCACCATTCCACAAATATGGTGCTTGGCTGGTGCACAGAAATGGTGCAAGCCGGTGCTAAACCTTTTGGTGCAAAACTGCATTAGTACAGTATTGCACCAAAAAGTATAAATCAGGGCCTAAAGGCCGTATTTATAGGCCCCTAGCGCCACAAGAGCATCAGTTTTTATGACGCTCTTGTGGCGCTAAGCACAGCGCCGTATTTACAAGGTGGCGTTAAGCCACTTTTTGTGGCTTAACGGCACCTTGTAAATACGCCCCTTCCCATGCAGTACTGTGCGTGGAAGGGGCGTACAATGGGTGTTGCTGTGGGTCGCTGCCTCAGATTTATGACATTTTGTAAACCCGAGGCAGCGCCAAAATCTAACGCTACCCCCAGGGCTGGCATTAGCAGGGCGCAACGAGGAGGAATACTTTTATTCCTCCTTGTTTTTTACTTTTTCTATGCGTGCTGCATTCTGCTGCACACATAGAAAAAGCAAGATGCCAGAAATGATTGTTTATGTGTGGGAAGGTGTCCCTTCCTGCACGTAAACAATCATTTGAAAATGACGCTTTGACACTTATGTGTGTGATGCATAGTGCAGCACACACAGAACTGCTGAAGCGCCATTAGTGATTGTTTATGTGAAGGAATGAACACCTTCACGCACATAAACAATCACACCCCTCAGCAAAGACATCCTTGCACAATGGTGCAAGGATGCCTGCGTTGGTGCTGGCAGCTAAATTTAGCACCAGCGCAGCAGGAAACGCAGGGGTGCGCCGTATTCCCTTAAATACGGCACATCCCTGCATTTCTAAAGTGACGCAGTGTGGCACTGCCAATTTTGGCGCAGCACCCCACTGTGCCACTTTTCTTTAAATCTGGCCCTAAGGGGCATATTTAGGAGCCCCTAGCACCATGCTAACACCACATTAGCGTAATTCTTTGATGCTAATGTGGCGTTAGGCCAAAAACGCCACACCATATTTACAAAGTGACGCAATGCATTCATTGCCCTACTTTGTATCCCTTTGCACTACAATATGCCTGAGCCAGGCCTAATGTCTACAAACGGGGTATTCCCCCATTAGGGGTACCGAAAAAATGGCGCAAAGAAATCTCAGAGATTTCTTTGCGTCATTTTTTTCAGCACTTTTAACATCTGCTCAGAACGTTAAAAGGAGGCTTCCATTAGTTATATTGGGCCTCTGGGTGCTTTGCAGGATTAGCGTCAAAATCTTTCACGCTTATCCCTCAGCCGGACTAGCATCAAAAATTCTTATGGTAGTCCCCTAACTACCGCCATGGTGCCCCATATTTTAAATATGGCACCCGCATGGTGGCATTAGGGGGGCACTAAGGGGTGCAAGAAAAGTGGCACTGCACTATGTGCAGCCCCACTTTTCTTAAATATGCCCCTGAATCTTAGAAACCTTTGATGAGTGCTACTGAATCGTCATTTTTAAATAAACGGCTACAGTACCTTGTAATTTACACCAAACCCAACATTGCTATAACATATAGACATTTAAAGGGCATTAACATGCGAGACCAGTATATGGAATTTTGGAGCCCTGGATGCATTTGCTGCCTGTGTGGGCAGTGGCACACCCTCGATTGATGCCCTAGGTGGCTGCCTTATACTGGCATGCCCTAAGAACAACTCCCCTAACAAAGTCCTCATTTTAAACAGACACTTTCGAGGTCAGTAGGTCTGTTTTTTTGTGCTATTGCATGCAAACATCATTTGTGCATTCCTGCATTTTTGTGCTGTTTTAGTGCCTATGTGTGTGTTCTTTGTGACTTTCCTAGTGCTTGTTTCCCTTGTGTTTGTGCTGTTTTAGTGCCTTTTTTCATTTGTTGTGCCTCTCTGCTTGTCTTTTTCAGTAGTTTCTGCTTGTTTCTGCCCAGGGCCACTCCTGCCTTTTTCCTGCTCTTGCCACCTTCCCACTCTCTCACGCCCCACCGCAACCCTTCCCACCTCTCACCTGGCAGCACAGCTGTGCCACTGGTGTGCCGAAGGCATGCCAAAGGGAAGCCCTTCTACACCCAGCCTTATCTGGGTCGTGCCCAGTGGCCAGGACTGCTGACCTCTGCACTCTCAATGATGCAACTAACACTACTGCCAAGCCAACACACATGCCACAAAAAGCCCCTTCATCTGCACACACTGCCTCTTCACCTGCCACAACACGCACACTAGCACACCACCCACTCGCAATCAAATCACTCAGCAACCCAATCCAGAACACCAACTTGCATGCATCCCACTCAGCACACCTTCACTATGTAAACACGCCACCAAGCTCTGGCACCCCATGGTTAGTCTCACCCAGAAGTTTTCTTCCTCACACAGACATGGCTCAGTCCAACTTCCGTCCCTGACATCACCAACGTGGTACACGAAGGATACAAGATCACACATGGTTACCACTGCAACAAGCCAGGCAGAGAGATCACCATCTTCCACAAGGAAACCATCTAATGCACCATCTTCATGGATAACTCCATATCGGTCATGGAGTACCTAAACTTCAAAATCCAAACGGATGACAAGTCTACCCTCAGGGGTACCCTTGCCTACTGACCACTGGGACCGAGATCAAGCTTCTGTATCTTCATCACAAATCGTTAAAGAATTCTTCAACTCCATGACCGCAGCGAATGATGTCACCGCCTCCCAGGAACTCTGGAATAACCTTGCCAATTTGTTCCACAGGAACAAGAACCTCGAACCCTAGCTAAAGCCCAATGACTTCTTCAACTAACTCAACCACCTCATAACTGCATGAAATCTGCTCACCTCTCAGGAAACAACTTTCATCATGAACACTATCCATTCAGGGGCCCCTACTGACCTGTGCTTACACCACATCTTCATCCTAAGTGGCACCAGGCTCAGCCACAAACTCACCTTCCTATTCAATGCATCTGTAGCCACAAGCACCTTCCCCAATGACTGTAAACACGCTGAGGTCAATGCACTACTAAAGAAACCTTCAGCAGACCCCAGAAAATTCAGCAACTACCGGACCATCTCCTTCCTCACATTCCCAGCCAAGCCTTATAGAAGGCCATCAACCAACAACTCACCAAGCACCTGGAACAGAACCAGTGTCCACACGAACTGCAGCATTGGGACAGTGCTAATCACGGCCATCAGGGACATCCAAGTCCTCTTCGACCAAGGAGAAACAGTGGCAGGGATCCTCCTCGACTTATCAGCAGCATTTAACACAGTCTTCCACCACACATTCATCACAAGGCTGCATAGCATCAGCAAAAAACTGCCTGAAGCTCAATTCATACAAAACCAAGGTACTGATCTTTGGGAACATCTGCTCCCACTGGGACAACTCCTGGTTGCTACAGAACTGAGCCCAGCACTGACCCCGTCTGACCACACCAGAAACCTCAGCATCATCCTGGACAGCAAGCTAACCATGACATCCTAGGTCAAGGCTGTCTCCTTCTTCTGCTTCTTCATCCTCAAGTCCTCAGGCCATCCTCATTCTCTCATCACCAGATGACTGGTCTACAGCAATTCTCTTTACTCTGGAATCACAGAACACAGCTGTCAGACTCATCCTCAATCTCCCTTGATGAACGCACATCACCCATCACCTCAAGGAACGCCACTGGATCCCAGCGCAGAAGAGATGCTAGTTCAAGCTACTTACCCACGCATATAAAGCCCTGTACAACTGCAGCCCGATTTCATCAACCACTGGCTGAACTTCCACCAGCCCACCAGAGTGGGTCTGTGAGTGGGTGCTTGAGTGTCTGAGTGGGCCTGTGAGTGGGTGCGTAAGGGTATGAGTGCATGTGTGAGTGGGAGAAAGAGATATAACTCATGCCGTAAGGTAAATATGACGCACTCCATTGTCTTGCACTGCTAATTACCCCACAAATTACAGCACTCATTACATCTTGATAACATCATTGATAATATCAATCTAATATTTGAAGTAAAATTTTGGATGAAAAAACAGTGCATGGCGAAGGCGCGAGTTATATTTTCCTTAGGGAACGAGTTATAGTTACTTGAGATAACTCTAACAATAACTGGTACATTTCTATGATTTGGTGTGTTTAAAATGTGAGTCTAACTATAGTGTCCCTGTAATCTTTGTTTTTTTAAGTGAATATATATATATATATATATATATATATATATATATATATATATATAAATATATATATATATATATATGTGTGTATGTATATATATATATCCACAGTGAGCATCAGGCGACTATTCATATCTCACCTCTTCTGGTGGAGCCCCGGGGGTTTAAAAAAGATGAAGTGCAGGAGCTCGTGCTTCATTTTTTTTAAATGTATGGTGGATCCACCACAACTCACGTTGGTTGTGAGGGTTTCATCACCAGATGCAACCCTACACCAACCTCCTCCTGTAACTTCCTCCTCCTTTACAGACCACCACCTAGCAATTCAACATTCCCAGACACATTTCTAGACACAATTTTCAAACCTTATAATGTTATACCCCAAACTGTGCATTCTTGGGGAGCTGAACATTAAGTTTGAGAAACCCAATATTCCCCATTCAAAAGCTATCACCACTCCCCTAGTCACACTGAACCTACATCAGATTGCACACAATCCCATTCACATCGCTGGAGACATCCCAGATGTCAATTTTGCAAACCCAGAAATAGTTATCGTTCAAAGCATCACACCAGTCAAATGGCCAGACCACCATTTGGTTACTTTTCAACATAAAAAACCACAAATCAACACACCCAGCACCACCATACATACATCCTTCTATCGACCATAGAACAAGCTCAATTTTGAAGACTTAAAAACACAACTAACAACCAACACAGATCTAGATACAATGCATTCTGTTCAAAAACATTAAGAGTGGCTACAGGAAACTTTGGATATCCTAATACCACTAATAAAAATAAAACAGGGGAGAAGAAAACCAACACCTTGAAGAAATACAGAACTGAAAAATATCAAACAACAAATCAGAAGGCTGTAACAAGCCTGGCTCAAAACAAACAACATTCAAGACAAACGTCACCTACACAGAAGAAAAATAAAAATCATCAATCAAAAAAGCCCCAAAAGGTACTACTTAGACAGAATTCAATATGCTAAATCTGCAAATAAAGTATTTTATAAAATTCTCAGCAAATTTTAAAAAACCTAAATGCATGGAAGGAACTCCTCTCACTACTCCAGAATTCAAAGACAAACTGGTAAATCATTACACAACCAAGGCATACATATTGGACTCCTAATTAAATTAACTTCAAATATTGCAAATCTTGAGAGTCTGTGTTTATACAATACAACTTTAAATCTCAAAATATTATATCTATTATTGCATTCCTTACACATATACTCCTTTACTATGTATTTATGTATCCATTTATTTATTGCTTTAGTCCTAGTGTACAAGAGAGAAAACAAAATGACTCTCTTGTAAGTCCTGTCTCCCCATCACCCTATACCTCAATCTATCCTGCATCCCTACTCTCTGACTCAATCCCAAACCCATTCTACTACTATAATCTCCAAAATAACCCTACGTAAGCTCTTCCCTCTTCTACTGCTACTGGCTCACCCCAAATCTCAGCTTACTACTATGATCTCACAAACAACCCTACTAAATTCTTCCTTATTTATCTCCCCTTTGACTCAAACAAAACCCCTTCTATTACTATGGTCTCCCTAACCACCTTCTACAGACTCTTCCCCCTTCATATATCCCAAGCCACATCCTATTACTATAAACTCCAAACTAACACTTCTGGATTCTTCCCTCCTCCATCCCTCCGTTACTCAATTCAATCCAACTAACAAATTTACATATCCTCTGCTCAAATTAACTCCGACTAATACTAGTATTGTACTCATATTTCCCTATACTAATCCACCACTAATCGTTTTGGGTTCCGGAGTAGTGTGCTACTCGCCGAAAAGTTATTCAACATCTTGTCAGGGGTAGTAAGCACTATCTAAATACAATTATAATTCACAAACTATTTCATTTGTTTCATAGAAGAAGTCAGACACTCATGCATTCGCATAGATCCTGTGAGGGCGTGACGGCCAACGCCGTCACGCCCTCACAGGATCTATGCGAATCCCTCGCCACTTTCTTCCATCGCAAGATCAGCGACCTCCACGACAGCTTCGGACACCAGACCCAACCTAACACCACCGAACCCACATCCCCGACCATCACCCTCAACAACTGGACCCACATCAGCACGGAAGAAACCAAATCCATCATGAACTCTATCCACTCCGGCGCCCCTTCGGACCCCTGCCCGCACTTCATCTTTAACAAAGCCGACAACATCATCGCCCCGCACCTCCAGACCGTCATCAACTCTTCTTTTTCTTCTGCTACCTTCCCCGAATGCTGGAAACACGCCGAAGTCAACGCCCTACTAAAGAAACCTACGGCTGACCCGAGCGACCTGAAAAACTTCCGCCGCATCTCCCTTCTGCCTTTCCCAGCCAAAGTAATAGAGAAGACCTTCAACAAACAGCTGACCACCTTCCTGGAAGACAACAACCTGCTCGACCCCTCACAGACCGGATTCCGAACCAACCACAGCACTGAAACCGCCCTCATCTCAGTCACAGACGACATCAGAACCCTGATGGACAACGGTGAAACAGTCGCCCTCATTCTTCTCGACCTCTCGGCTGCCTTTGACACCGTCTGTCACCGTACCCTAATCACCCGCCTCCGCTCCACCGGGATCCAAGACCAGGCCCTGGACTGGATCGCCTCCTTCCTCGTAAACCGCTCCCAAAGAGTCTACCTCCCTCCGTTTCGCTCAGAACCCACTGAGATCATCTGCGGCGTACCTCAAGGCTCATCACTCAGCCCGACACTCTTCAATGTCTACATGAGCCCCCTCGCTAACATCGTACGCAAGCACGACATCATCATCACCTCCTACGCCGACGACACCCAACTTATACTCTCCCTCACCAAGGACCCCGCCAGCGCCAAGACCAACGTACAAGAGGGTATGAAGGACGTCGCAGATTGGATGAGGCTCAGCCGCCTAAAGCTGAACTCTGAAAAAACTGAAGTCCTCATCCTCGGCAACACCCCGTCCGCCTGGGACGACTCCTGGTGGCCCACGGCCCTCGGCACCGCACCGACCCCCGCAGACCACGTCCGCAACCTCGGCTTCATCTTGGACCCCCTTCTCACCATGACCAAGCAAGTCAACGCCGTGTCCTCCGCCTGCTTCCTCACCCTCCGCATGCTCCGCAAGATCTTCCGCTGGATCCCCGCCGACACCAGAAAAACCGTGACCCACGTCCTCGTCACGAGCCGCCTGGACTACGGCAACACCCTCTACGCTGGGACCACCGCCAAACTCCAAAATCGCCTGCAACGCATTCAAAACGCCTCAGCCCGCCTCATCCTCGACGTACCCCGCAACAGCCACATCTCCGCACACCTGAGACACCTGCATTGGCTCCCAGTCAGCAAAAGGATCACCTTCCGACTTCTCACCCACGCACACAAAGCCCTCCACGACAAGGGACCGGAATACCTCAACAGACGGCTCAACTTCTACGTCCCCACCCGCCCCCTCCGCTCCTCTGGCCTCGCACTCGCCGCCGTCCCTCGCATCCGACGCTCCACTGCGGGTGGGAGATCTTTCTCCTTCCTGGCGGCCAAGACCTGGAACTCCCTCCCCACCAGCCTCAGGACCACCCAGGACCACTCCGCTTTCCGGAGACTCCTAAAGACCTGGCTGTTCGAGCAGCGATAACCACCCCCTTTGTCCCTAGCGCCTTGAGACCCGCACGGGTAAGTAGCGCGCTTTATAAATGCTAATGATTTGATTTGATTTGATGCACTCACTCACAGACCCACTGAGAGAGTTGTACACCTACTTTAAGACAGACTCAGACAGTCACACACCCACTAATAGACTTACTCAGACACTCATGTACCAACTCACAGTCCCACATAGACCCTCACATACCCACTCATAGACTGAACCTGTTCACAGACCAACTCAGAGACTCACAGACCCACTCAGACACTGGCACACCCACTCAAAGTGGTGAATGAGTGGTGCATGAGTGAGTGGGTCTGTGAGTGGGTGTTTGAGGATTTGAGTGGGTCTGTGAGTGGGTGTGTCAGTATCTAAGTGGATCAGTGAGTGGGTGTATGAGGGTCTGAGTGGGTTTGTGAGTGAATGCATGAATGTGTGAGTGTGTCTGTGAATGGATGCATGAGGGTCTGAGTGGGTCTGTGAGTGAGTGCGTCAGTGTCTGAGTCGGTCTGTGAGTGGGTGCTTCAGTGTCTGAGTGGGTCTCTGAGTGGGTGCATGATGGTGGGTCTAAGTCAGTTTGTGAGTGGGTACATGAGGGTCTGAGTGAGTCTGTGAGTGGGTGTGTCCGTGTCTGAGTGGGTCTGTGAGGGGGTGTTTCAGTGTCTGAGTGGGACTGTGAGTGGTTGCATGAGGGTCTGATTGGGTTTGAGAGTGAGTGCATGAGTGTCTGAATTGGTCTGTGAATGGGTGCATCAGTGTCTGAGTGGGTCTGTGAGTGAGTGCGTCAGTGTCTGAGTGGGTTTGTGAGTGGGTGCATGAGGGTTTGATGGGTCTGTGAATAGGGGTGTCTGAGTGGGTCATTGAGTGGGTGCATGAGGGTCTAAGTGGGTTTGTGAATGGGTGCATGAGTGTCTGAATGGGTTGGAAAATGGGTATGAGAGACTATGAGTGGGTGCATGAGTGTCTGAGTGGGTGTGTGAGTGGGCACCAGTCTCTGAGTGCATGTATGAGCAAATGAATTAGTGTATGAATGATTTTTAAAATATTTTTATCTTTATTTTTTGCTGATTCGTGATTAATCTCGATTATTCTAGAATATCGTACATGATGAAGAAAAATCATTTGAAAACCATAATTTGACCCACAAACACCCCTATATCACACTCCAGGGGTCTGTGTACCTCCACCCTGACCCAGTATGCTACTTTTCATTTTGTTTTTCAGCCACAGGGACTCTCTCCTGTAACATAAAATGGCTGCCGCAACTTTCTGCTCAGGTTGTGGCTAGCTAATTACAGCGCTTCAATTTGTGAACGCATTTGCGGAAATTCGCAAATATTCACGATTTATTCATGACCACAGATTAGGATTTTCTTTAATTTCTCATAAACTACTGAACGGATTTACACCAAATGTGCAAAAGTGTAATCTGCATACAGAAACCTAGCTTTCTGCCACATTTGGTGTAGTTCCGTACAGGCTTTGGGCTGTAGCCTTGTTCAAAGGTCCTATGGGAATTAACATGGGAAACACAACATTTATGACAAGTAAAAAGGACTTGAAACCACTTAGCTGGTTAGTTAGTCTCTAGATCTGTTTGCTCTCTCACCATGATTAAAAAATATATAGGAAGTCATAGGTGAACAACTTGTGATGGAAGATAAAAATGTCCAAGATCAATGAATCTTTGTTTATCTGCCCACTGCCACAGTTTGTATGTCAGATAGATGGATAGATAGATAGATAGATATAGATAGATAGATAAATAGATAGATAGATAGATAGATAGATACCTGCTGGCTGATTTAATCTATTTGTTTCCCTGCTTATGTCTGTAGTATAGACACTTCTTTGTCTCCAGATTGTAATTTGTCTCTACCACACTATCATTTGTTTCCACATCTGTTGACACCAATGTGGACAAGTGCACTGTATGCTCGCCTACTTTGACTGTAGCAAAAACAGACATACTGAGGGAATGGGAGAATATGCCCCTGTCCCATCAGAGCCAAGAGGCATAGTGGAATGGCAGCCGAAAGGTGATGTATGGGGGAGGAGTGCCCCCAGAAATTCTTTAGTATACCTGACCTGAATGAAACATTGGGGGATAGCGTGGGCCGAAGGAGGAGCTGCAACAGATACTTAGCGGTCACAATGGTTTGGCCAAGTGGAAGAGATGGGAAGACCAATGGATGGGACATGAGAAAGATGGGCAGAGGTAGGACTTGATAAATGGGGCAAGGCAAAAGATGGAAAAATGTCCAGAGCTGTCACAAGTCTGCTTGGGTAACACCACTGAAGTAGAAAAAATGGTTAACAATGTTTTGATATTTGACTTTGTTTAAAAGATTTAACAGAAAAAGAGTACTATCTATTGATTATCTTGATTAGAATGTGTATACTGTTCAGCTATCACAGTACAACTAAACACAGAAGAGGTTTATTTTACTTAACACCCTAATGTTTTACATTATAAATAGCCCCTCCTATTGGCTTTATTATTGCTTGTCCATTATGATGCCACAGTTATTATGTGAGCATCACGCCTCTGCCTATGGTTAACTGATTCCACAACTTGATGAGAAGTCATTCTTCAGAAAGTAAAGGGCATCCCATCATTTAATAGGTAGAGCTCTGGAAACTTCCAAAGGTTAACCTGAGAAGAGTTGTGGTAAGTATGACTGAAAGGGCAAGGAGTGCCTCCCTTTGGACAGTTAGTATAATGCCATCTAGAAGCTTACTTAGGGGCATATTTATACTCTGTTTACACCAAATTAGCGTCATTGTTTAAAACTCTAATTCGGTGCAAAACGAACTCCATATTTATAATTTGGCATTAGACCCGCCTAGCGCCAAATTTATGGAGTTAAAGTCATTTTTGGGAAGTGGAAACCTACCTTACCTTAATGAGATGCAAGGTAGTCGTTCCCGTGCAAAAAATTACTCTGTGGCCTTAACACCATATTTATAATCCCATGCAAAAATGGTGCACGGGAGGGGTCCAAAAATGGTGCAAAGCTTGTTTCCCCCCATTTTGTAACGCCTGGGTCAGGGCGTTAGGGGACCTGCGGGCCTATTTCCATGGCGGAACACTATGGAAGAAGCCCACAGATGCACTCCCCAAGCCTCAGGGACCCCCGCCACACCAGAGGGACTGCGGAGGAGGGGGGACCCCATCCCAGGTAAGTATCGGTAAGTACAGGTAAGTATTGCATTTTATTTTTAAAAGTGCCATAGGGGGCCCTGAAATTGCTGAAATTGGTCCCCATACATGGCACAGGGTGCAATGACCATGTCCAGGGGGCCCTGGTCCCCTGTGCTGGCCATTGGGGTGGTGGGCATGACTCCTGTCTTTTCTAAGACAGGAGTCATGTAGTATGGATGGTTTTGCATCAGAAAATGACTCTAAGGCCCTGATTTATACTTTTTGGGGCAAAACTGCACTAATGCAGTTTTGCACCAAAAAGTTTAGGACCAGCTTGCACCATTTCTGTGCACCAGCCGGGCACCATATTTATGGAATGATGCAAGCCAGTGCAAAGAGTAGGCTAGTGTAAAAAAAAATTACTTTAGTTGGGTGGGACAGACGGTATGGAAGAAGGGGGTTTTGCACCAAAAAATGATGCTAGGCAGGTTAGAGTAAAAAAAACGACTCTAACCTGCCTAGTCATTTTCTGACGCAAAACCATCCATACCACATGACTCCTGTCTTAGAAAAGACAGGATTTATGCCCACCACCCCAATGGCCAGCACAGGGGACCAGGGTCCCATGGGCATGGCCATTGCACCCTGTGCCATGTATGGGGGCCCATTTCAGGGCCCCCAATGGCACTTTAAAAAATAAAATAAAATACTTACCCGTACTTACCTGGGATGGGGTCCCCCATCCTCCGTTGTCCCTCTGGTGTGGGTGGGGGTGTCCCTGGGGCTTGGGAAGGGCACTTGGGGTTTATTCCATGGAAATAGGCCCACAGGTCCCCAAACGCCTGCCCTGACCCAGGAGTTAAAAAATGGGGCAAAGCAAGCTTTGATCCCTCCTTCCTCCCATGCACCATTTTTGCATGGGAGTATAAATACAGTATGGCGTTAAGGCCATAGAGTCATTTTTTGCACGGAAACTCTTACCTTGCATCTCATTAAGGCAGTTAGGTTTCCACGTCCAAAAGATTACTTTAACTCCATAAATTTGGCACTAGACGGGTCTAGCACCAAATTATAAATATGGAGTTAGTTTTGCATCAAATTAGAGTAAAAATAAATCATGCTAATTCAGTGCAAACAGATTATAAATATGCCCCTAAGCAGGTTAGAGTCATTTTTTTTTTACTCAAACCTGCCGAACGTAATTTTTTTTAATGCTAGCCTACCCTTTGCACCGGTTTGCACCATTCCATAAATATGGTGCCCGGCTGGTGCACAGAAATGGTGCAAGCCGGTGCTAAACTTTTTGGTGCAAATCTGAGTTAGTGCAGTTTTGCACCACAAAGTATAAATCTGGGCTTTAGTATTCACAATGCATTATCTGAGGCTAATCTGTAAAGAGCGCACACATGTTCCTTTACATCCTAAAATTACTATCCCGTCCCTGCCAAGCACTCATCTTATCTCTTGATGTAAATTGGGCTTAGGGGTGAAAAACAATCACACATTAATTTTCTTGGTAGTTACTTCAAGAATTCATCACACTGTGTATGCAATTGGGTTTCATAGGGACAAGGTTGGCTTTAAGACCTGGCACACCAAGACATTTGCCTGTGGCCGCAGGGGAGGCAGGTCTCCAAAATTTGTGTATCCAATGAAACCGTTTCATCCCAGTTTCATTGCTTTATTTCCTGGGAGTCTGTTGCTCAACAAACATTTTAAAGTAGTTGCTAATTTGCGCTTCAATATCAGACACAAATGTACCTGCATTAAGTAAATTAAATTGCTTTTATTTTTCTGAGAATGTATTGGATTTGTGTGCCCCGCCCCTCTCCTTATTTGCAAATACATTACTTAAAAAGTCATGCATTTTATTTACTAGGTGACACTGAAAAGTGCACTTTTCAAGATTTGCTAATCATGGTAATTTACCATTTGCTGTAAAATGGTTTCCCTTTGGGCGAGTTCTTAGCCCAATTACTATGTAATTTACATCAGATGAAATGCCATTGGATTTGTCTGTGTGAGGTGTGTGTCTACGGTGTTTATTGAGTATGTGCCCTGTGTTGCTGGTAAGGGGGGATGTGGTGAAGTGTGCTTACACATTTTAGCCTGGGGCATTGCATTAGGGGAGCCACATGATTTTAAAAGAGTTGTTCTGATATCAAAGGCATGGTCGTGTTGCAGTACAAAATTGCCTAGGGCATGGAACTGTTAGATCTTCAAATTACTCGTTTCAAATAATTAATGGGGTATGGTGCATCCTACGATGTTGCATTAGCTAAAAAAAATGACGCTCCTATGCACTGGCTCCTCAGTGCACAATCAGTTTCCTTATTGAACACATGAATAGAGCAGTGCATTTGTCTTTCAGTTACCAACAAACAATATCTGTGCTCTTTCCATTAGTGGACTTAAAGGTTAAACATTCCCTTCCATTATGACCCAAACCAGTGTGAACTATGTCCTAATATAGGCGAACCAGTGCACGTTGTTAGAAATAGGGTCTGTAGTTGGCAGTCCGTTTACACCCTGTCCAAGTAGGGACCCTCACTCTGGTCAGGGTAAGGGATATCCACAGCTCAGATAACCCCTGCTTACCCTCTTGGTAGCTAGGCACAACTAGTCAGGCTTATCTCAGAGGTAATGTGTAATGTATTTGTACAAACACACACAGTAACACAGTGAAAACACCACAAAAGGACTCCAGACCAGTTTAGAAAAATAGCCAATATTTATCTAAAGCAAACAAGACCAAAACGACAACAATTCAACATGCACATGCAAAGATATGATTTTTTTAAAGTAAAAAGAGCCTTAATCCCTAGAAATCAATAGATGTGTTGTTTTAGCACAAAGTACCTGCTATGTGCCGAAAATAAAGCCGCACAGGTGAGCGTGCATTGGAAAAGCAATCGATGCATCGATTCCTTACTCACAGGGAAGGGATGCGTCGATTTCCAGACAAGCAGCCTCAGGTTTGTGTGGTGATGTGGAAAATTTTGACACCCTGGGTCAAAGTGCAGAAAATTCCTACATGCTGTGCGAAGGGTTCCATATTGAGAACAAGCACTGTGTTGATTCTCCAGCTGTGAGGCAGACCCTGCGTCAAATTTTCAGCCGCAAGACAGGCGCTGTGTCAATTATTTCTGAGGCGCACACAGCAGTACGTGGATTTTCCCTCGCAGGTTATTAGCTTCCACTTCTATGGGCCCAGGGACTGGATTTGGCACCACTTAGCAAATCAGGACTCTCAGCAGAAGGACCCATGCACTGGCAGAAGAAGTCTTTGATGTCCCTGAGACTTCAGAACAGAGGGCAAGCTCAGTCCAAGCCATTGGAGAAACTTCACAGGCAGGAGATCAGAAAGCAAAGTCCAGTCCATTCCCTCTTCAGACAGAAGAAGCAGCAGCAGGCCAGCAAAGCAAGAGGCAGAATGGCAGGTCCTCCTCAAGCATCAAGCACATCTCTGTGGAAGAGATTCCTCCTGATCCACAAGTAATCTGAAGTTGTGGGGTCAGCAGTCCAATACTTATACTCATTTCTGCCTATGAAGTAGGCAAACTTCAAAGGGAAGTCTTTGTAGTGCACAAGACCCTGCCTCTTCCTTACCCTCCCCACAGCAGGGGGTTGGAGACTGTATTGTTAAAGGACAGGCACTGCCCTTTCAAGTGCAGGTGTCAGCTCCTGCTGAAGCAGATGTCTTAATTAGACATTATTAATGAGTGTTTAAGTATTTTGAATAATGAATTTTGTAGAAAATGAATAACGTAGAAAATAATGCACATGTTTGGGAAATGTGACCTCAGAGAATGGCCACCAATATTCAAGAAATGTACTAATTAATGATTGATACTTATGAAATATTAAACATATATTAGAATAGTGTAGTAATATGTAATTTAGGGTTATGAAGTATGTTCTTACTTATTAAATTGTAGTCCTTAACTTAGCAAGTGTCTCTGCCTAGTTTTGCCAGGCCTCATGCAGAAGCTGTATTTCTCAGCGGTTAATAAATTTTGCTGACAGAGTGAACTAAACTGTGAAATTTCCATTGTCTTATTAAAATGCTTAACAGAAGCTTTCCATGAGAACCAACTAACAGGAGATGATGTCCCTAAAATTGTAAGAAGCTGTGTGTAATGTGTGTGAGATGTACTTTCCCAGGACGCGAACAATGAAGACACTGACTGGAGACGAAGATGCAACAAATTTATTACCTGACGAGCCGGATGATGAGGACATCGTAAAGCGGACCAATCAACTTCGTGTGAAGAACGAAATATTAGAATTTATAGATTTGGTATCGAAATAATATTAGGTAGTGTATAAACTTACGATTAGCTGACCAATAGGGAATTAGGGGATAATTTAGGTGACTTTGATATAACAACGCGACAGGAGAAAATTATTGAGATTTTAGGCAGACCTTACTCTAATTTGAGATGCGGTTTTGAGAGAAGAAGAGACTTGAGATTCTGTCATTGGGCTCATACTCTCTGACTGAGAGCCTGATGCTTTGCTGATCGATTGATGACCTGAGGATGAAGACTGATTCTGCTTGCTGACCCATACCATGGATAGGTAGATATGACAATGTGACTGTTTTGCATTTTTGCCTTTTCTTTCTAGGTACCAACTGCGCTGTCTGGACAGTTCCTTGTTCTAAATTGTTTTGCTTGGACTCCAACATGCTGATGCTATTCTGGGTTAGTTGAGGACATTCATATGACGACTGACGAATTACAGGGATAAATGTTTGACGAATTATCTTGCTGAATTCCATGTATCATATATCACTATTGCAACTGACTTTGCTATTGATTTGCATTGTTGCCTTAGAATGTGTTGTAATTCAAGCTTTGATTAGATTGTGTTTCTTCCGTCGTTTTGGTCAACCAGTATTATTCTTATATGTGTTTCATTTGATTCTGTGATTAATCTACATGACTTTAGCATTGTTATTTTAAGGGAAATAAACTTACTAAACTTTACTAAAGGTGTGGTTATTCATGGCTGAAAAGTCATGGTGCGTGACAATTACTGACTATTGATTATTGATTTTGACTCATGATTATTGATTATTCTGTATTGATTATTGATTTCCGCACTAGAGCTATGGTAAGAACATCTTAAAGAGTCAAAAGGTTCATCGACCTACTCGCGTCTCCTTCTAAGTTTACTTATTAAGGTCCGACGCGCAAACAGATATGGAAGCAGACTGATGGTTACTCTCTTTGAGGGCTTGCCATAGATGTCCGGTATAAAGTGACAGGTGTTAACAGTTATGGTAGGAGACTGTGGACAGGTGTTCCCAATTATGGTAGCAGTTTGAAGCTGGTCCTTTTCAAGAGTTTATTTTATTGAGATTTGGATTTTGTTTTTCAATGATGACATTTGTAGAGAAAATTATGTTCCCTTAAGTCCAGAAATGACTTTCCCAGATCCTGGATCCTGCTAATGGTGTTGGGTATGTTCCTGGCGTTCTGGTGATAGAGTGAGAAAGATAGGTTGTGCTTGTACAGCTTATGCAAATTGAAGGTGAATTGTGACACGTGAGGATTATAGGGAGTTTGCTTACTCCAAATAAATTTGTAGTAGGATTGTGCGTACTCCGCGGTGTGAGAGTAGGGAAGTCATCGAACTTCACATGTGTGGCACTTTATGCTAAAAAATTTCCCACGTGGTTGTTGATGTACGGACCGTGTGTGGTCTATGACTCTGGAGTATATTGAAAAGTGTGGGAGACACTTGGTTTATGTTGTAATTTGTCTGGTTTAGTAGGTTGAGCAGGTGTGGTCAACAAGTCAGTGTGTGTGAGTTAAAGTGGGCGAGAGGAAATTTCGACTGAAATTTTGCGAGTCCTATGTGCACCAGGACAGACCCATTGATCAGTTGAGATTAAAATTTACTGGTCGAATTTTGCTTGTGAATCTGGGAAACCGAGAAAGAGGAATAGCTGCATGAGTGAAAAGAGCCATCAGTGAAAATCCGTAAGGTTTCTGAAGCAATTGTATTACCTTTCCTGTAGTAAACCAGCAGATTTGTTTTTGTTTTTTGTTTTTTGATTAGTGCTTGCAATATTTTGCATTAGTTTTGTGTGAATCGAAGTTTAGGAGGACAAGCCGCAAGACTTTGTCAGCTGCAGTATGTGTGAGTGTGACATCATTTGGAGCTGCGCTGGGATAGGTTGGTTAGTGAGAAGAGTCGCGCACGGATTGGCAGCCCTCCGTGAGAGGCAATTGGCTGAGAACGTGGGTGAAAGGAATCTTGGGAGTAAAAGTAATTTCCTGATTTGATTTTGAATAAACACAAGTAGAAAAGATGAAGTTTTTCTAGGCATTGAAAAGTGCCCTAAGGGGAGATACGTACATTAGAGCGAGTGTAGGAGAGCCTACCCCGTCAGAGAATACACCGGCTTACATTGTAATGGAGGAGAGAGGTTTTGCACCATGTCTTTGGCTAAAGCAATAGTGCAAGTTGACAGAGAAAAAGGGGAGCTTAGCGTTCCCTGAGAATGGGACTTTCAATTTGAGGATTTTGGAGCAATTACGGATGGCGCTATATGAATCGAAGCCCCTCCCGAGCCTAGCACAGTTTGAGGCATTAGCGGTTTGGGAGCTGGTAGCTAGACAGCAACAGCAATTGAAATTTGAGAAAAGAATGAGAAGAATAGAAAAGACTTTGGCGGAGGCTAAATGGGATTGGAAGCAGAAGAGATGGCGATCAGAGACCTTGCAGGGAGTTAAGTTGTTACCGGCTATGACACAGGAGGTTGAGACAGAAGGAAAGAAAGCGACTAGAAAGACTAATAGAAGCCTGTCTGGTAACAAGGAAGCAAAAAGGTCTTCAATAGTAGAGGAGGAATTGGATGCTGAAGATTTTATTACACAGATACTGAGAGACTGACCACCACCATATACGGTGCATGAGAGTGGTCTGAGTACTAGTGCTGATCCAACAGCCCCGACACAGGCAACGGGGCAGTGAGTCCGATACAGTACAGGTTAATGCTAACCAGACACAGCGTGTGGTGCAAGGTAGTCCTAATGTGCTGACTACTCCAGTAGTCTGAGCACAGATGCAGCCGCCACCGATACAGAGAATTTATACTGATGTTCCTATTCTAAAGACGACTTCGAACTTAGTGGTCCCTGCTGAGCAAGTGGTTCCGAGACCAATGCTGGTCCAGACTGAGACGACTCAGTTTTTGTTGTCCCAGGTGCAGCCGCAGGTGATGCCAAGATTTACTCCAATGACAGGGATGCAGTCAGACATAACTCCGGTGATGACTCAGAGTGTGGGAGTTACTCTCCCACAGAGTGTAGGTACCAGAGCAGCCCCAGATGCAATATCGCTGCGATCACTGTTGGTCCAGCGGTACCCCTGTTTGCACAAAAGAAACCGACTGTGAGAGAACAGGGAACAATGAACCCGAGCTTAATGAGGAGAGAACATAACGAACGAGTCCAGGTAATTTCTTCCATGGGTCAGACTTTTGGCGGATCAAGATCATTATTAGATCTTAGTCCACTTGTTGCACTTCCAGACAGGACCCAATGCAGGTCAGAGCATGAAATTATTGACACCACAGACACCGAGTGCAGTGCTACGGCAGGTGCCACCAGTTCAAGCGAGTAACATTTTGTTGCAGGGATCGACAGCTCAGCAGCTGACTGAATGGTTAGACAAGCTGAATACTCCACAGAATGCTTCTAAGGGTGAGGAGGAAATAAATTGTGTTAGGCTAAGCATAGAAGCGGGTGAACTTGTTGAAGGAACAATGAGGGTGACTAGATTAGAATCCTACACAGAAGCAGAATTGAGATATTTGTGCCCAAGGATTACAAGAGAAGTGGGCAAGGTACACCAGAGATTGGCAGATTTGGCAGAAAAACATGGCATAGAAATTGAGAAAACAAAGCACTTGAAGAGAAGTTACAGATTAGATTTTGAGGCAAAAGATTTTGAACATATGAGGTCGGCCAGAATAAAGGCACACCTTAAAGAATTACAGCAGAGTGCTCAGGTCTGGGGAGCATTAGACAAATGGTAAGCCAGATGGGTAAAGAAAAGAGACAAGAGGAAAAGGGACTCCTTGGAGTTGACTGAGAATGTACTCCAGTAAAGATTTTACCAAGGAGGGAAATTCCAAGGGGAAATTTTGTTCATGTTCCTTGGAGTGGGAGTGACATTCTATAATTTACAAATGATTATCCGAAACTGAGAGAAAAGCCAGTAGAATGGTATCAGCAGACAGACAACTGCTGAAACCTGTGAAATGTTTTTGGGAGGACTTGAACACATTACTGGAGATAGTGGTTCCAGCTGACTTATGGGTTGAGGGTAAGAGGACTGTAGACTGGCCAACGAGTGAACCAGAGAGAGACAAAAGCACAGGTGCACCATCTCCTGAGGTAATGAAGTATGACTATAAGGTGATTGAGTTTTTGAAAACCAGGATTTTGCCCAAGAATATTGATTGGCAGAGGATTAACAGGACAGTGCAGGACTCAAAGGAGTCGATACATGCGTACTATGAGAGATTGCTGAAGGCATTCAAGGAGTATAGTGGTAAGGAAGCAATTAAGCCGAAAGACATGTTGCATTTTGTGTTCAAATTTGTGGAAGGACTGAGACCTGAAATAGGTCAGATGATTAAGAGTCACAAATGCTGAATTCCATGTATCATTTATCACTATTGCAGCTGACTTTGCTATTGATTTGCATTGTTGCCTTAGAATGTGTTGTAATTCAAGCTCTGATTAGATTGCATTTCTTCCGTCGTTTTGGTCAACCAGTATTATTCTAATATGTGTTTCATTTGATTCTGAGATTAACCTACATGACTTTAGCATTGTTATTTTAAGGCTAATAAACTTACTAAACTTTACTAAAGATGTGGTTATTCATGGCTGAAAAGTCATGGTGCGTGACAATTACGGACTATTGATTATTGATTTTGACTAATGATTATTGATTATTCTGTATTGATTATTGATTTCCGCACTGGAGCTATGGTAAGAACATCTTAAACGGGTCAAAAGGTTCATCGACCTACTCGGGTCTCCTTGTACGTTTACTTATAAAGGTCCGATGCGCAAACACTCCTCCCTCACACTCAAGCCCAGGAAGACTCATCAGGATATGCAGGACACACCTCCGCTTCTTTTGTGTCACTAACCAGAGTGAATTCACAAACAGCCCAACTGTCAGTCTGACACAGGCATGTATTCAGCAGCCAAGCAGAGGCACTGAATAGTTAAGCAAGACAATGCCCACTTTCTAAAAGTGGCATTTTGCAAGCAGACAATCTAAAAACCAACTTTACAAAAGATGTATTTTTAAATTGTGAGTTCACAGTCCCCAAAACTCCATTTTAACAAGTTATAGAAGTTATTAATTGCATTTGTTTATGCATATGTTTACTCTGTCTATTCCCTCCCATTTAAAAAGAGTATATGTCAGCTGAGGGCACAGCTCAACAATCAACCCCTCCATTGTTACAGTAACATATTATAGATGACTTTATAGGTCTTTCTATTGCTGAGGTAAACAGTGAACTTTAAACATTTACGAATATATGCCAGTGATACTAATTATTTTCTGTGAGTATATTGAGTATATTGTTATCTGTTTACTTTATACATGGCGGCAACAAATATGTCTCGACCCCCACCCTTTTTGGGTGAAGCAGGCGAACCAACCATACCCTGGAAGGAATGGGAGAAAATATTAATCTCATATCTGATTGCAATAGGAGGAGAAAAATTCTCTCCCTTAAGGAAACAACACATATTACTTCACAACTTAGGTATTGAAGGAAGATAAGTTTATGAGAATCTGCCAGATCCTGAAAGTGAGGATGAAGATGGAGATAGCGAAGCAGATGTTTACTATAAAACTTCCAACAATTTTGCTCAAAGAATAAACATTGTATTAGAAAGGCACAAGTTCTTTTGTAAAATACAAGGAAAAACAGAGAAATTTTCTAGTTACATTGCTGTGTTAAGAGGCTTGGCTATTATGTGTGACTTTGGCCCATTGTGTGATTCCTTAATTAGAGACTAGCTAGTTCGTTCCACGAACAACCACAAGATTCAGGAAAAACTATTAGCAGGAAATCCAGACTTAAAGGAAGCAATAGAAATAGCTAAAAGTATAGAACACACAGAAGAGTGCATTAGAGAAATGAAACAAAACAACAATTCAGACACTATCCACTTAGTGAAAGATCACCCAGGCAAAGAAGTACAAGACACAGGGGAAAGGAAGAAAATTTCAGATTCTCTCAATAAAAAGAAATTTGAAGGAGCGAGAAAAGACAAATTAAAATGTTTTCGATGTGGAAATTTTAATCATTTAGCCAACAATGTCAATTGTCCTGCACGTTCCGTAGTCTGTGGGAAATACAATAAGAGAGGGCATTATGCTAGACTATGTAAAAACCTAAAAGATGAAAGAAAAAGTGTACATGTTGTGGGAGATGTGGGGGAATGTAGTAACAAATATGTTTTCCAAGTGGTAAGTGAAGTATCTACTACTGGGAGTAGTTATCCCACTTGTGACGTAGTGTTGGATGGAGTATTGTTCAAAATGTATGCTGACTCATGCTCTCCCTACACGTTGATCTATTACAACAATTTTCAAGAACAATTTAAGGACAAAACGTATGTTATCCTACAACCTGATGTAGAACCTGGGGAGTACAACAAGGATCCCATACCATTAGTAGGAATGGTGAATATGAATATAACCTTTAAGTACCGTTCCACTGCAGAAAAAATATATCTAACAAAAAAATGATCTAATTTATTAGGTTGGGCTCATGTTTTATGCTTCCAAGATGACATACTTATATATGGCAGTTATACAACTAATCATGACAATTCATTAAGGGAAGTTCTGTCAGCACTCAAAAAAGCAGGTCTAACCATAAGAAAAAACAAATGCCAGTTGGGAGTCCAATCAGTAGATTTCCTAGGACATACGATTTCCAAACATGGAATTCAACCTAAAATTGATTTAGTCAACACTGTAAAAGATGCTCCTCCTCCAACAAATAAGGAGGAATTAAAATCCTTTTTAGGGTTAGTTGAATACATGACTAAATTCATCAAGAATTTTGCAGATATTGCTGCACCATTAAGAGCCCTCTTAAAAAAGGTACTCATTTCAAATGGGATGGGGAATGCCATGAAGCTTTTGAGTCTATCAAAAAAGCCATTGTTAGTGCCCCTTCCTTGGGAAAATTTGACACCAGACTTAAAACCATCCTAACTACTGACGCCAGTGGGAAAGGAATTGGAGCATCCCTAACTCAAATGGTGGAAGGTGAGGAAAAAATCATAGCGTTTCCTTCCAGAGCATTAAAAGATACGAAATGTAATTACTCCACAGTAGAGCGTGAAGCACTTGCATGTACTTGGGCTATTTCTCACTTTAAAGACTTCCTTTGGGGATTACCATTTACTGTACGCACTGACCATAAGCCTCTGATTTATATATTTTCAACGAAGGGGAGGGAGACCACTACTCCTCGAATAGCTAAATAGCTCATAGGTATGGAAGGTTACAATTTCAAAATCGAATATGTTCCTGGTATACAAAACTCTGTAGCTGATTGTCTATCCAGGTTACCATGTGCACAGGAGGAGGAAAATGCGAATAAATCTGAAGAGCCTGTATTAATGATTGATATCCCTATTATTGCAAGGGAGGAATGGAACACTTGCATGGAAAATTACCCTACTCTATTAAATGTGAAGGTAAGGATAGTCCAAGGATGGCCCCCAAAGTCTAATGACCTAGATCAGGATCTAAAACATTTTTGGGCTGTGAGACAAGAATTAAGTATTGTTGACGACAAAGTCATGAGAGGGGAAAGGATAGTACCACCTAAGGGCTTGTGGGATAGGATTACGGATTTGGCCCATGAAGGTCACTTAGGTAGAAGCTTAACCAAGGCTAAAGTCAGGGCCACGTACTGGTTCCCGAGCATGGACCGCATTGTGGAAAATAAATTCAGGGATTGTTTGACTTGTGCCATGAGCGACAAAAGCAAGAATACCAGGTGCGCACCACTATCCCCCGTGAGTGTGCCATCCAAACCTTGGGATAAACTGGGTCTTGACATTATTGGTCCATTAAAACTTTCCATGCGGGCTGGTAAATTTATGTTAGTCCTGGTAGACTATCACTCTCATTGGATCACCATCAGAGTAGTTAGCAGTATCACAACCCAATCTTTGGTGAATTTCTTAACTAATACATTCATGACAGAAGGTGTGCCTAGCACTATAGAAGCAGACAACGGTGTCCAATTCACTTCTGTGGAAATGCGTGAGTTCTAACAAAGGTTGTCTATCATACATCACAAAACAGCATTGTATTGCTCTAGAGCAAACGGGTTGGTGGAACGCGTCAACCGTATGATCAAAGAGTGTATCCAAACCCCACACATATCAAGGAGTCCTCCTGATAAAGCACTTCAAAAAATGATTTGGTCCTATCACACAACCCCTAATTCAGTTACCGAGGTATCACCCTTCTTAGCGCTCAAAGGGAGGCACCAAATTGACCCCCAACTGGCCGGGTGGAGGAGAGCCTAAATGGGTTCATAGAGATAAAATGAAGAATCAAGTCAAAACACATCAGGAAGGGTACAAGAAAAGATATGACCAAAAGCATGGTTCCAAGTCAGGAAGATGGAATGTTGGCGATCGGGTAATGGTTAAACTACCAGACAATCGCCAAGGGTGTGAATCTAAATTCTCCAAACCTTTAAAAATAACAGAGGTGAAGAAAAATATAGTAACATTAGAGGATGGCAGAACGTGGCGCATGGACAGATTAACACCCCATTGTCCATCTCAGAAGTATTCAGGTATGGATGGAAAGCCAAACGATGTATTGAAATATGATGGGAATAATTGCAGAGCTAGGGCTCGAGCAGTTCCTGTCTGGCACAAAGATTACATGCTCACTTGATTTCCCAACAGGGTATTACT
The DNA here is from genome assembly GCF_031143425.1 of Pleurodeles waltl. Classification (NCBI taxonomy): domain Eukaryota; kingdom Metazoa; phylum Chordata; class Amphibia; order Caudata; family Salamandridae; genus Pleurodeles; species Pleurodeles waltl. Next base: position 89,347,052 of record NC_090440.1, on the reverse strand, counting down.
TTCATACATTCTATGAAAGTCTTTTATGGGAAGAAGAAGTGTTGTAATTTATCATAAGAAATGTTTTGTATAAAATGTAAATTCTCTATTTCCCCCTTCCTTTCATTGTGTACCCACCTGCCCGTAGGGATCCAAGTGTACCATTCCATTCCTCCCCATTTTCCCCTTGTCTTCCCAGTTGGTTCCTACCAGCATTTTATAACCGTTGCTGTGACAGTTGATAGCTGTGAGGAGAAATGCTCGCTACCGGTTGTGGCTGGAGGCTGTTGTTAATTCATCTTGCCAATAAATTATTACTTAAAGAACATTATCGGAGCTAAGGAATATTTATAATAACGTCTAAGAAGGATGAGTACTGCCAGGGCAGTGTTACTTCTTTTTCAGCGGCTGTGGCTATGTGAGATTTGTGAGGAACCAGGACACTCGCTGTCTGGAGACATTTTTCTTTACACGAGTGAAGAAAACATGATGTTTCTTTCTTGCCAGTTAATTACAGGGTTATGGTAACTTAACCACAGCAAGCCAAGGATGATCCCATACTGAGGAGCATGGATGACATCAAAGATTAGTTTTTCAACGTGTTTGATATCTTGATTTCCCCCCTTTACAGATCACAGACAAGGGGAGGGTCTGTAGAGTCACTGGACCTCCGGCTAGGAGCTTTCCATCTACGGCTTGTACTATTACTGGTGTTTTCTTCTTCTTGCATGGAATCCCCCATGTTTGAACCAACTGTGCACTGATAAAGTTACCAGTAGCCCCGGAGTCTACTAAGGCTTTCTTTAGATACTTCTTCGTTTTCACTAGCACTTCTAGGTCCAACTTTATATGCCTTGACTGTGAAGGGTCCAAGGTTACACCCAAGAGCAACCCTTCTTTACACCTTGGGTGTTCTAGTTTTCCTGCTCGATTTATACATTTGCTACCACTTTCTTGGTGGGAATTTGTTTGCTTTTCGGTTTTACTGTACATTCTTTGACGAAATGGCCCTTTCAACCACAGTATAGGCATTGTCTGTTTTTTCTACGTAGATCTTTCTCTTCTTTCGTCAAGGGCCATCTGATAGTTCCAATTTCCATTGGAGCATGATTATTCTCTTTCTGAACTCGTGATTCTCTGCATTCATGAACACGCCAAGAATGTTTCTCAGTCTTTTTGAGTGTTCCCGGTTGTTCAGCTAGACGGTGGTCTAGTCTCAAAACAAGATTGATCAAATCTTGACAATCCGTGGGTTGAGGATCGATCTGAGCAAGAATGTCTTTTAGCTCATCTTTGAGTCCTTGGTAGAACAGGGCTGCTTGCTATTCTTCAGGCCATGATGTTTCTGCTATTAGCCGATTAAAGCTAGCCAAGTAAGAAACTAGCTCTTTATTGCCTTGCCGCAATTCTAATAGTTCTCGGTCTGCGGATTGAGTAACTGTTCTTCGATCAAACACTCTTTCAAATTCCCGGACAATGTTTCTCCAGTTATAAAGCAGGGGACTGTCTTTACGCACAAGAGGAATTGCCCAGGTGGCCGCGTCTCCAGTCAAGTAGGATAGCAGGAAGGACATCATGGATTGAGCATCAGGGAAGGTGTTTGGTCGACAGGTGAAATGCAATTCTACTTGAGTCAAAAAGGATTGTGCTTTCTGAGGGTTACCTGAAAACCTTTCTGGAGGAGCCAAAGGAATGGCTGAGGGAACTGTGAGGGAAAAGTTAGTTGGAGGATTTCCTCCCGAACCTTGATGAGGAGACCCAAACCAACCCGCACACAGAGGACCTTGCTCCTTCTTTTCTACTCTATCTTGTAACTGACTCACTCTCTCTGCTAGACTGGTTGCTATATCTTTAGATGCTACTACATCTGATTGGAGCTGCGTAATTACTTTAACTAACTCATCCAATGTGGCCATATTGACAACCTAGCGCACACCAAGAGGATTTAAGAATTTGTGGGCTCAGTATTCTGTCAGGGAGACCGAATCCTCTGGGTTTGCGCCTGTTCCCAATATGTCCCCCTATTGGCAGCTCCAAACTCTACTAGCTATCTTAGCACAGAGTTAAAGAATGGCCAAGCGGGGATGGGGTTTTAGGTTGGTAGCAGCGGGGAAGGAGACCTGTGGGAGCAAGAGTTAAGAACACAATAGCAAGATTATTCACAATGATTTTCATAAACTTTGTTCCAAATATTTATATACTGATAACATGAATGATCAAGGGCTTTTCTATAATATGACCTTATTAGCTCTGGGTACCTGGAAAATAAAGAAGGATTATGCAAACTTTCATATGAGCATTTTTAGAATGACCTCTTATGATCTGAACATTGAACTTTCTCAAGTTAGTTCTTGGAATAGCAATTATATTATAACAAGAATCAATGAATACATTAATTTGCATGAATGGACTGCGATAGACTCATAAATGATACTGCAATGTTAAACTCTGTTCTGAATTTCAGAATTCAACAGTCTAGAAATTATTATGCACTTTAATATCAAACTATGCATCAAGATTTCAATGCCTAGAAATGACCGCGCATTCTGCTGATCAGAAACACAAGAGATAAATGTCAAGAATGAATCACACACACTGCTGCTGATTCAACCATCAGAATTTCAATATCTAGAAACGATCGCGCATTCTGCCGATCTCAACTGCAAGGTTTAAATACCAAGAATGAATCATGCACACTGTTGCCGATTCGTACATCAAGATTCAAATGCAATTAAATGATCGGGCACTCTGCCGATCTGTACTGAAAGAGTTAAATGCCAAGAATTAATTGCGCACACTGTTGCCGATTCGTACATCAAGATTCAAATGCCATGAAATGATTGCGCACTCTGACTATCTGAACTGCAAGAGTTAAATACCAAGAATGAATTGCGCACACTGTTGCCGATTCGTACATCAAAATTAAAATGCCATGAAATGATTGCGCACTCTGCCGATCTGAACTGCAAGAGTTAAATGCCAAGAATGAACCGCGCACACTGTTGCTGATTCGTACATCAAGATTCAAATGCCATGAAATGATTGCGCACTCTGCCGATCTGAACTGCAAGAGTTAAACGCCATGAAAACAATCGCACACGCGATTAACCAAAAGGCCCCAAACTCGAATATCTCTGAAAACGGAGTCGGGGGCCTAACCCGACCTCCGCCTTACCCCCCTGCTTGAGGATCACCAAGATAATGAGGACAGGGCCTGAAAAAGCCTAGGTAGGCCTCCGGAACAGGAGCTCAGGAAAATGCTGCTGCTCTGCACCGGGACCTCTGAATAGTGAGCACGTGGAGCTGAGCTGGGTTCCTTTAAATAGACCCAGACCCCGCCCACGTGCCACACCCAGCCAGACTGCAGGAAAGGATTATAGAAGGGCTCAGAATAGGGACCACACCCTAACCACTCCCTGTAATCCTGCAGCAAAGTCTTGAAAACGAACAATACATTGCAAACAGTATTTATGACATTTCAAAATAAATCTCTGCAATGCAAAAGGTTAACATACTGCATCAACACACAATGCATAAATTATTATATTGCATAAGGATTGACTTTTTTTGTATTGTGTCACCCCTAGAGCGTGCACTGTCCTGATGTTGACAAATGTATAATTGCTCCCTTTAGGATTATATAGGCGCCGTTTTTATATCATACTGATCAAATATTTGATTATCATAAGCATTTTGCTATTCAGAAATTGAGTAAAGATAAATAAATGTTAGAAAAGTACACTTATTAATTAGCTTCAAACATTACAAATCTTGAAAGTCTGTGTTAATACAATACTACTTTTCTTCTCATGTTATACCCATTATTATATTCCTTGAGCATATATTCCCTTACTGTGTATTTACATATCTATTTATTGCTCTAGTCCTACTATACTAGAGAAAAATTAAATAAAAATAAAATAAAATCTATAAATAAAATTCAAATTATAAATAAGTAAATATTTTTTTTATTAATAATAATAATAATAATAATAATAATAATAAATTAAATTAAATAAAAATAATGATTAAAAAATGTGCATATATATATATATATATATATATATATATATATATATATATATATATATAAAATTATACATAAAAAATATTATATTTTTACTCTCTTGTAAGCTTTACTTTGTCTACCCATCACCATATGTCATGCCTCTATCAGTCTATCCTCCATCCCCACTCTGACTCATCCCAAATCCATTCTACTACTTTCATCTCCTAATTAACCCTGCCTAAGCTCTTACCTCCTCTTCCACATCTAGCTCACCCAAAACCTCAGTTTACTACCATGATCTCCCAAACAACCCTACTAAATCCTCCCTCATTTATCTTACCTTTGACTCATCCAAAACCCCTCCTGCTACTATGATCTCCCTAACCCTTTCCACAGACTCTTCACTCCACCATTACCCCTTTACTCATCCCAAGCCTCATCCTATTACTATAAACTCCCAATTACCACTTCTGGATTCTTCCCTCCTCTATCCCTCCATTACTCTAGTCAACCCAACTTACAAACTCACATACCCTCAGCTCAAATGAACTCATAATAATACTAAAACTGTACTCATATTTCCCTATACTAATCCACCACTAATTCCTTTTGGGTTCCGGAGTAGTGTGCTACTTGCCGAAAAGCACTTCGACGCTTCGTCAGGGGTAGTAAGCGCTATACCATACCACATCTCTATCTGCTCCCAATAGCAAACTGCACTTAAAAGATATTTAAAGGCAATCCCCATGTTAACTAATGGGACAGATAGGCCTTGCAATAGTGAAAAAATAATTTGGCAGTATTTCACTATGAGAACGTGTTAAACACACCAGTAATGTCCAACCTTTAAAAACACAGTGCCCCCTGCCCATGGGGCTACCTAGGGCATACCTTAGGGGTGACCTGCATGTAGTAAAAGGGAGGGTTTGGGGCTGGCAAGTGGGGACACTTGCCAGGTCGAATTGCCAGTACAAAACAGCACACACAGACAGTGCAATGGCAGGTCTGAGACATGTTTTCAGGGCTACATGTTTACTAGGATTGTGGGTGGCACAATCAGTGCCGCAGGCCCACTAGTAGATTTTGATTTACAGGCCCTGGGCACACATGGTGCACTATACTAGGGACATACCAGTAAATCAAATGTGCCAATCATGGAAAAACAATTACCTGTATCATTTAGAGAGAGAGCATACGCACTTTAGCACTGGTTAGCAGTGGTAAATTGTAGAGAGTCCTAAAGTCAACAAAAACAGGTCAGAAAAATTAGGAGGAAGGAGGTAAAATGTTTGGGGATGACCTGGCAAAAAGGGCGAGGTCCAACACATGTAAATATTTAAATCAGAAAAATAGCAGTTTTTTTCATTTACTCTCCATTACTGAGTAGAACAGTGCATGTTCCTTTACTTCTTACGGCCGAGTAGAACAGTGCTTGTTCCTTTACTTCCCACTACTGAGTAGAACAGTGCTTGTTTCTTTACTTCTTATGACCCACTAGAAAAGTACTTGTTCCTTTACTTTTCATTACTGAATAGAACAGTGCATGTTTCTTTACTTCTTATGACCCAGTAGAACGATGTTTGTTCCTTTACTTTCTATTACCAGTAGAACAGTGCATGTTCTTTTATTCCAATGACCGAGTTTAACAGTGCTTGGTCCTTTACTTTCTATTACTGACTAGAACAGTGCATGTTCCTTTACTACCTATTACCAAATTGAACACTGCTTGTTCCCTTACTATTACCGATTAGAACAATGTGTGTTCCTTTAATCTCTATTACCAGTAGAACAGTGCACTATCCTTTATTTCCAATGACTATTACAGAGTAGAACAGTGTAGAAGTGCCTCGTTTTGACATGTTACCACCCTCCCTTCCCACACACTTTTAACCTGATATTGATGCTGACTTGACTGAGAGTGTACTGGGATCTTGCTAACCAGGCCCCAGCACTAGTGTTCTTTGCCAAAACTGTACCATTGTTTCCCCAATTGGCACACCCCACACAGCTAAGTCCCTTGTAAAAGGTACTCATGGTACCAAGGCCTCTGTCGCCAGGGAAGGTCCTCAAGGGCTGCAGCATGTATTATGCCACCCTAGGGGACCCCTCACCAAACACATGCACACTGCCATTGCAGCTTGTGTGTGCTGGTGGGGAGAAAAAGACAAAGTCGACATGGCACCCCCCTCAGAGTGCCATGCCCACAAACCACTGCCTGTGGCATAGGTAAGTCACCCCTCCAGCAGGCCTTACATCCCTAAAGCAGGGTGAACTATACAACAGGTGAGGGCATAGCTGCATGAGCAATAGGCCCCCACAGTGTTTAAGTCAATTCTTAAACATTGTAAGTGCAGTACGCCATATGAAGTACATGGGCTGAAAGTTTGTTATTACAAACTCCACATCTCGATGATGGCTCGACTGAAGTCTGATGGCTCCTCAAGAAGACGACAAAAAAAAAGAAGAAGGACTGCCAAGCTGACCCCCAGCAGAGAAGACTGAAGACACCAAGCGATTTGGCCTCAGCCCTACCAGCCTGCCTCCAACTTCTGAAGCCCCTGCTACAAAAAGGCGAAGCATCCTGCAGGACCAGTGACCTTGTAAAAGCCCCAGGAGGACTGCCTGCACCGAGAGGTCCAAGATCTGCCATTCACAGCAAATCTGTCCAGAAAGAAACTCAAGGAAAGGACTCCAGAACTGCCCTAGATCTGCAAGTCCTGCCCACTCTTCATCTGAGGCCCATGGCCCATGTCCAGGTGGCCCACCAGTCCATACCGGGTCCCCAGGGGATTCCGACCTAATGTCCACCCTGGGTTGACCCCTCCTGGCCAACACGACGATGCCTGCAGCCTAAATCCAGAGGACCCCCCGACCGCGAGAGAAACGGACGAAGATTCTTTTTTTTTTTTTTTTTAAATCTGTTTATTGCTTTTATCACACAACCGACCAGGTATACATCCAGGTACTGTATTATTGTACACATATTTTGTGCCAGCACAAGTTAAAGCAACCTACAGTAAGTGGAGTACTTGTAGTCAACGGAACAATAGAAAGAGGAAAGGAAAGCATAGAGTTGTTGATAGAGAGGTATAGTAACTGCTTGTGAGTGATCACACAAGGAGAGGGAGTAAAGACCCCCAGCCGGGAGGATGCACCTGTGGCAGGCGGTGGGGAGAGGAGAACCAAACTCCATCCCCGGCTCAGACAGTCCGCCACGCATTCTGCTGCACGGGGTGTAGCGCCGGGTGATGTCCCTGTCACCCCTTGATGTATTCTCACCCTGGAGGCCGATCGCGTTATTATTGTTACCTTGCGGGGGCGTGGCCAAGATGGCGGCCGGAGCGGACGCTTGAGAAAAGAGCTCCGCTCGCGGCCCTCCTTCTTGCCGAATATCCTGGTCCCTGGTTCCCGGTCGGCCATAAAATGCTGAGGCTACCCCCCCAGTGCCGGGGGCAGCCCTCAAGGACACAGAAGTAGCTGCGGATGGCCCCGTGATCAACTGCTGGATTCGAGGAAGCAAGACGCGCCTGGTGCTGTGGATCGGGAGGTGAGGCGGCCCTCCCGCGGCCGGCGAGACGTGGGCACGGCGGTCGGGTCGCCCCGTTCGGCTTCCCCGTGGGATCGCCGGGGGGGTCGAGGGCTGTTGGGCCTGGACTGCGGTGGGCCCTGGGAGCGGGCCTGCTGGCTGGGGCGCGGCCTGGGGGACGCCGCGGCTTCCGGTTCGGCCGCGCTCCATCGGAGCAACAAGAAACACGGGGGCGCGCGGCAGTGAGCGAGCCCCCCCTGATATGGCTTAGCATCCCTACAGCTCCACGTGGCCCCCCTACCAAGAACTGGTAGCAGCGTCGTGCGGTGACGCTGCGGCGAGAGCACTGGGCGGTGTTTCCTTGCGGGGTCGGGCCTTGGACGTGTCGGCGCCAGGAACGGGCGTCTGGCTCACCCTGGCACTCCGCCCTTGATCTGTGGAGGCGGCCGGCGGACGCGTGCTCGGGTGGAGTGGGGGCCCCGGCGTGCCTTTGGTGGAGTGTACCGGACCGGCTGAGGGGACCTTCGGCCTCTCCTCCCGTGCAGGGCACTGGGCCAGCGACAACGACCCTCAAGCACCAGCACCCAGCACAGAAGATAAAACAGTGGGAAGCAGAGGCGGAGGAGTGGGAAAGAAAGGAAGAAGGAAAAAATTTACAAAAAATAAAATAAAAATACATAAATAAAAAAGAGAGGAGGAGCCAATAAAATCAGAATAAAGGAAAAAAAGAAATAAAAAAGAGAAAAAAAAAAAAAAAAAAAGAATGAAAAAGCGCTGGCACAGAATAAATTAAACGCACATAAAACAACCACGTTGGGTCACCAAAGTATCAAGCCACAAGCAAATAAGTGAAAAACCCAACGCACCTGTACCAGGCCAGTGGCATTCAGCTCTCTGCCTTGCAACGAGGAGGGCCTCAGTCAACAAATTAACATACTAACTCCTAATATCCCTGAAAATAAGCAACCACGCCTGGACCACTGATAACGCTAAAATCACCCACTTTGACGTGCATGGCTCTGCTTCGCCCCACCAGTACACATAGCTGATTTCATACGGCATAATTCTCCCCGGTCGCATAGTGGTCACAATGGTCAAGCCTAAGCATTCCAAAACAGGGACTTCTGCGGAGGGAGAAACCCCCCCCTCCATGGGCCAACTGGACATGCAAAAGGCAACGCAACTTCAACTGAGCGAGACGCTACGCGCACACTCCCAGCAATTTGATAAAATTATGCAGGCAATTATGGAAACCAAAACTTCGCTAGAAGGGAAAATTGATGCCGCAGTGCTGGAGGTCTCCCTACTCCGAGCTGACCACCGCAAACTGTCTGACAGAGTGCATAATGCTGAACTGTCGCTAGAAACGGTTCACCCGGAAATGAAAGACATGAAAAGCAAATTCAAACAGATGGAAACTGAGTTGGCACAGCTACAACGCCGAGCTGAAGAAGCAGAGGGGCGCTCAAGACGTAACAATATCAGATTCATTGGCATCCCAGAACGATTGGAACTACCCAAAGCCGAGGATTTCTTAGAAAACTGGCTGAAAGAAATAATGAAAACTCAGGATGCCACAAAATCACCAATGATAGAAAGAGCCCACAGAATACCGGGCAGACCCCCTCGGCCTGGAGCGCCACCCCGACCCATGATAGCTAGATTTCTTAACCACAGAGACAGAGATTCTGTTCTTCAACACTTTAGATCTTCCAGTCAAATCAGCTTGGAAAATAATAACATATCTGCATACCCGGACTATACGCTGGAAGTACAACGTAGAAGAGCAACCTTTGTAAAGATCAAACAAATCTTGCGACAAAATAATATAACTTATTCTCTCATGTTCCCAGCCCGCCTGCGTATCACCATAGATGAGAAAACGCTCATATTCCCTACCCCAGAGGATGCATGGACTTGGATTCACGCCAAAGGTTTGATCAGCCCGCCAACGGAAAAGACAACAACTGAGGACTGGATAACACCCAGCTCCAGGAGGAAAAAAAAACAAAGCAAGACCACATTGCGCCCAACGAAATCGCAAATGGAATCAGAGCAAGCTCAAATATTAAGGGAAACTAGCTCCTTCACTCGACCACAATCCAAAACCCGAAGTGACACAGATGCTACAGACAGCGGATCCCCAGGAGGGGAATCAAGTGCATCCTCCTCCTTCCTACTGGCCGGCCCTGACCTTACACCGCGCGTTGCGGATGATCTCTAGACCTCGTGAGGGAATATGAACTGCGCCACAGACATGAGTCCGGCGTTGGGACACGCGACCTCCCGCCCTTATGCGGCCTAGAGCGGTGCTTGGTGGTTTCTTTGGGATGGGATCTGGCCGCTAGCTTCCTTGACTGGGACTAACAGGGTAACCAAAGCGGTTGTACTTACAATTTGGACCGAGCAGGGACAAAATTATCCTGGAGACGGGTCGGTTCCCGCCCGGCTATACCAAAACCACGCTCTCCGACAACCAAGTCACTCCCGAATGGAACTTAACTTCGCAGTTTGCAGTTTAGGCACCAGTTGTGCCATTATGTTTATCTCCGGGCTTTACCCGAAATATCCTTTTGCCTATTATTTCTTTTGCTCTCATTTTTATTATTCTCTTTTGATAATGTTGTTTTGTAGGACTGGGGGGGCTGGCGGGCGGGCGCTGGTGGCGGAGGGGAGACGTGGGTGGGCGGCGCGCACTAGACTAACAGCAGTCTCTGGACGCGTCACGGGATCGACCCAACTGTACAAAAAAATAGGTGTGCAACAACCTAACTTAACATGACAAAAAAGGAACCAACATATAATATAATGACGTGGAATGTTAAGGGTATGGCGGGCATAAGAAAGCGCAATAGGATACACGCGCACCTAAAGCGTCACAATATTCATATAGCCATTCTCCAAGAAACGCACATTACCCCTGTAGATATTCCCTGGTTGGAAAGAAAGTGGGGCGGGCAGGTCCACGGGTCGGGAAATTCATCATACGCAAGAGGGGTTTTGATATGGATAGCCCCGGGGGTCCCGTACACTGTGCGGCGCGGCGTTTTTGACATAGAGGGCAGATACATACATTTAACAGGCCACTTAGATGGGGAACCAGTAACACTGAACGGACTGTACGTCCCGAACGTCGGACAAAGTGAATTCCTACACAAAACAATCTCACACTTCTCAAACGACCTATCCTCTACATGTATCTGGGGCGGGGATATGAACTGCGTTCCACATATAGATACGGATAGATCACACCCCCCCATAGCAGCCTCCCAAGCAATCAAAAATTCGCAGATGCTGCGTCAATGGATGGTAGACCACCGTCTCATAGATACCTGGAGGCATATACACCCCCATGATCGCGAATACTCATACTACTCCCCAGTACACCTCCTCCACACTCGCATAGACCTTATCCTCATCTCCCAAGACATCACCCACAAGATCACTAGCGCTGATTACACCGCTAGGGTAATCTCAGATCACTCCCCTCTCATCGCTCATTTCAGATGGGGCAGCCCGCGCGCATGCATCCCAACTTGGCGCCTCCAGACCCGATTGTTACAAGACCCCCCTTTCCGAGATGAATTAGCCATACACATATCCTCTTACTTCATCCAAAACAAGGGGACAACGGGCTCTAGATCAACAGAATGGGACGCACATAAGGCAGTCATACGAGGAACATGCATCTCAGCAACAGTCGGCGCGCGTCAAACACTAGCACGTGAGCTTAGTAACTTAGAAAAGGAAGTACATTCTTTTGAGAAAGACTTCGCCAGGGGCGAGATTACACACACAGAACTAGCTGGAAAGCGCGCACAATGGTACGAAGCTGATAGACGACTAGGTCTGTTTGACCATCGACACTACATAGCTCGTAACCACGCAGAGGGTGACAGATCGGGTAAATTACTGTCATGGCTCATACACAATGGTGGCCGGAAATCCCCCATAGGAGCCATCCGATTAGAAACAGGACTAATAGTAAATGCACAGGCCGATATTAACCTAGCCTTTAAGGAGTATTACAGCACACTATACAAAGCTCCCGTCCCCCCACCCGAAACATCACTGAGCGAGTTTTTTACTGTTATCGAGCTGAAACAACTAACGACCGCTCAGGTTGCAGACCTGGAAAGACCAATTGATATCAATGAGATACAGCAGGCCCTAAAACAATTGCCGCATGGCAAAGCACCAGGCAACGATGGACTGCCTATTGAATACTATAGCATGTTCCCGACTCAAACACAAACCCCATATCTAGAGATGCTGACGGAGGCGCTAGAGCGTGGACAATTACCAGACACATGCCGTGAAGCGCTGATAGCAGTGCTACCTAAGCCGGGGAGAGACCCATTGGATGTACGTTCATATAGACCACTATCACTACTGAACACAGACTGTAAGCTACTCGGTAAACTGCTAGCCAACCGTTTGCTCCCATGTATGCCGGACCTGATACATCACGACCAGGCTGGATTTATACCTGGCCGGAGCACATTTAGCAATATCCGAAACTTATTGCGCCTTATGGCGAACTCACGAACGGATGACTATGCTCAAGTGGCAGTATCACTGGACATAGAAAAAGCATTTGACACGCTGGGTTGGCCCTTCTTGATGGAGACGTTGCGCCGTATGGGCTTCGGTCGAACATTCATCAGATGGATAGAGGTACTCTACACTAACCCTTCTGCAAGAGTCAAAACGGGCGACACGATTTCGCAACCGTTTAAAATAGAGAGAGGAACCAGGCAGGGCTGCCCATTATCCCCGCTTTTATTCGCCCTCGCAATCGAACCCTTAGCAGCTCACCTACGAGCGGTAGCCCCTGCATGGGGCATCCGAGACGACCACACACACCGTATAGTGTCGCTATATGCAGACGATGCACTTATTTTCTTACGAGATCACCAAAAATCCCTACCTGAAGTGCTGAAGTTACTGCACAGGTTTGGCACGTTGGCCGGACTCAAGGTAAATTGGTCTAAGTCGTGCATATTCCCTATGTGTCCTGTCCCTGAAGCACACAGATTATCCTCCAACCCTGGCGAACTGAAATGGTGTTACACCACTTTCAAATACTTGGGTGTAAACATATATCACGACGCACGAGATCTCAGGGACGGCAACTTGGGGCAGGCGATTCGATCCATTAGAGGCTCCCTGCCCTTCTGGTGCTCACTCCCTCTATCACCATTGGGCAGAGTAGCCATAGCGAAGATGGTGATCCTGCCCCGATTGTTGTACTTCTTCATGGCCCTCCCACTGACTCTCCCAGCCTCTTTCTTTAAACCTCTGAATAGCCTATTAATAAATCTCATATGGGGCAACGGCAGACGCCGAGTGGCACTAACAAAATTATACCACCCACTAACAATGGGTGGAATGGGAGCGCCTAGATTCGAAATGTACTACGCAGCTTCCCAGTTACAATGGATCTCATCCTGGCTAAGCCGTCCAGACTGAGCTGAATCACAGATGATCCACTCGTCTTTGGGGAACAGGGGCTTAATACAATACTTGATGAATCGCGAATCCCCCAAACACCCACGCAACATACTACTGAAAATTGCGCACTGGATATGGGGCCACCATGTGATCATGAACAATAAAACACCACAATATTCCCCCAGGCTTCCATTTTTGGCCATCTCGAAAATAGCCAACATAGCAGCTAGAGTTGGCCTGAACAGTTGGTCAGAAAAGGGAATACGCACCATCGGCGACATCTATAGTGAAGGACGCCTCCTAACTTTCAATACACTAATTGATAAATATGAACTGGGGCGCGGAAGCTTTATAGCATATGGAGCTGTACGCCAGACACTAAGGTTTTGCTGGGGCAATGAAAACTCAGAACCAAATATCTCCCCTAGATTGCATGAGTTGCTAGGTAGCATAGAAGATTCAATAAATGTGTCAAGAGCATACATAATCTTAACTTCTTGCGCTGAAGATAAACAAGTACAATCAAAGAACAAGTGGGATGCAGTGCTAGCAGAGCCTCTACCACAACCCGCTTGGAATCAGGCGTTGACAATGACAAAAGAAGTATCACGCAACCCGCGTTTTCGTTATACCCAGTTTAATTATTTACATCAAACATATTTATCACCTCATCGAATAACCCGTATTTTCCCCCACTCAAAGCAAACATGCCCTAGATGCGCCACTCCCGAAGCCACCTTTTACCACATGACCTGGGAATGCCCCCCAATCCGGAAAGTATGGGAAGACATAATAGTACTGCTTGTTGATTGGACAGCTGTTGAAATGTCCCCCACCCCGGAGCTGTGTTTGCTGGGTGTAGGTCCAAGCCTTAAAAGACGGAAACAAACCCTAAGATGCATAGCGCTGGCACTGGTGTTGTACAGACGCCTCATAGCCATGCACTGGAAGGCACCAGCCGCGCCGAGCATTGAACAATGGCGATCGGAGCTGCGGCGTTGGGCCAGGGCCGAAGCCGACACGCTTCAGCTCCTATCAACAAAGGGTGTTCTGGTCAAAGGTCTTGACACCTGGAACTCTTTCGTAGCAATAATAGAAAGAAAAGATGACGAACGCCCGCCCTGAACGATCCCCCCAACGAACATTAAAATCTGCATTTTATAGTCCTAAATAGCTGTAACCCCCCAGTGATAGCGCGCAACCACCCTTCATCAGGCTCGAATCAGAATGTCAAATAGAGGAAGGCGGACAGGAGCTGGGAGAGACAACATGAAATTGTATAACCTAACAGGCGGTAACCAACTAGCAATAACACCAGCACACAAAGGGACGCATGACCCAATGCTCGCGCGCGTGCCTTCCTTTCCTCCTCTGCCCCCGCTTCCTCCGTCTTGGGGGCCCCCCCCGGCCTTTATCCCCCCCCACAGTATTTCCCCTCTTTCTCTTTCTTTCTTTTCTCTTTTCTGTTTTTTTTTTTTTTTTTTCTTTCTTTCCAATGCAACAGGATGCTTTAATATGATGCCCAGTCAGGACTATTCCCCCCCCTGCTCCAGCCCGTGGCAACACGTTCTCTCTGGCAGTGGCGCGGAAGTGGGCGAAGTACAACATAGCCCAGTCATGGTACATAAGCCGTCTAGGGTGATGTGATGAACGAACCTGTTGCAAATGTTATTCTTATTGACAGCTTTCACTTGTGTAATTTTGTTGTGTGATAATAAATAATAAAAACACATTTAAAAAAAAAAAAAAAAAAAAAAAAAAAAAAAAAAAAAAAAAAAAAATTGTTACCTTGCACAAGTCTCATGAAGCAACCCCATGTGAAACTTCAGGGAACAGCTGTGGTTCTTCCGGTCACTTTACTCTTTCACCATACTGCCCCTGTCCCTAGTGCCTATGTGTTGTGTATGAACAAATCAGTGAAGGCATCAAGGTGGCCGAGTGTCATCTTTAGTCTCTAATCAGGTAATGAGGGAGTCCCATGCATCCACCCCTTTAATTATCACCCCTCTGTCTTGGAGGGAGTGCAGTACCTGTGCCTCCACCCTTGTCCAACGCAGCAGGTCCCTCGCCAATTGATGTTCATTCGGCATGCTCGGAGCCTTCCAGTACATTGCAAGGAGGCACTTGAATAACACGAATGCCAAATCTATGTATCTGTGTACCTGTTTTGCCCCTCTGGATCTTGGCCGAATCCCTAGTAGGCAAGATTCCGGTGTAGGGGATAAAGGGTGACCCACCCATTCAGCTGTCAATGAAGTTATGTCCTGCCATGTCCTCAACACTGGGGGGGCATTCCCATGTCATGTGATAGAAAGTGGCGTCTGAGGCACCATATCTCAGACACTCCTGTTCAGTCTGCGGGAACAAGCGGTGAAGCTTGTGCGGAGATAGGTACGTTTGGTGTAAGTAATTAAACTGTGTGTATCTAAATCGAGAATTGTGCGAGACTTCATGCGTTGAGGCAAGCGCCACGCTCCATGCTTGCTGTGTCAACGGCGCGGTCAGTACCCCGTCCCATTTAGCCTTTGCCTGGGCATGTGTGTGTTCTGGGTATGCTAGCAAGGTTCTGTATATCCTTGATATACTGGGTTTTGTGTCCAAGCCGTCCAGTAAGTCATGTAGAATAGGGGCCGTTTGTGGTTCGTGGTCTCTGCTTTTCCAAATGGAACGTATTAACTGATGCAACGCGCCATATGCTATGAACCAACCTTGCCTCAAATCATATGCGCTTGCCATAGCCGCGTAAGGCAAAAAATGTCCCTCCTGAAATACGTCCCCTATTGTTTGTATGCCTTTCGCGGGCCACGCCGACAATCTGTGTCTTCCGATCACCGACCCAATGTTCGGTGTGGCCAGCAGAGGTACTTTGGGAGAATACTGTGTGGGCCAAGCTCCCAAGGATACATATCGATGCCAAACCCAGTGGGCCACGTCCAGTAGGGTATTGCGTGAGTGCGGAGGGCCATCATGCGCAAGTAGCCATCGTAGCACATTGCATAATACCCATTGGATATGATACCCCCCTTTTTAATCCTTGCCGTCGGACCAGAGTACAGAACCTTTATCCACAATGAGTGTTCTACCAAACCCCATGTGGCTTATTGTCTCCATCAGGAAGGGCCAGCCCAGAGTGTCAAATGCTTTCTCGATATCTAATAATACCGCTACCCGTTGGAAGTCTGACTCTGGGGCGGCAGCCATAAGCCTCAGTAAGCAGTGTATGATAATGAAGGTGCTGCGGCCAGGTATAAAGCCAGATTGATCTGCGTGTATCAATAACGGCATCAACGGAAGTAGGGGGTTAGCCAACATTTTCCCTAATAGTTTGCAATCCAAGTTCAGCAGAGACAAGGGTCGATACTACCAAAAATATAGTGGGTCACGACCAGGTTTAGGAAGCATCGCTATTACCGCCTCTCGATGCGACTCCGGAAGTCGGCCCACCTCGAAAGCCTCTGTCAACATGTCCAGGTATGGTGCGAGTGTTTGTGTGGAGAACGCATTATAATACTCCACAGGCAGGCCGTCGCTGCCCGGAGCCTTATTATGGGTTAATGGACTTAGGGCCCGCTGAATTTCTTCCAGGTCAATTGTTTTCTCCAGGTCCTGAACCTACATTACATTGAGGCGGTTCAGCTGGAGCCCCTCATAGAAGTCCTCCAACTGTTCCGACATGCCTGGTATAAAGCACTATAATATCCCCTAAAGGCTTTGTTAATTTCTGATTGAGTATTAACAATGACCCCGTGTCTAGCCGGTAGCCCCTATGGGAGTGTGCTGCTGTTTGCCCTTTAACGGCCAGGCCAGCAGTCTGCCAGAACGGTCTCCCTCAGAGTGCATGCGAGCTATATAGTGACGATAATCATATTGTCACAATCGTGATTCTACCTCGGTCAATTGCGCTTGTACCGTATTCATATCCTCTTGTGCCACTGTACCCTGTGCAACGCCATATTCCGCGGCACGGAGCTCCTCCTCAGACTCCTGAAGGTCTCGCATCAATGTGCACTTCACCCCCCCAGCCACCGATAGGCACAAACCCCGCACCACCACCTTATGTGCGTCCCACTCAGTAGTTCCACCATTAAGTGTGAAGTAATCTGTGATGTGAGTAGCTAGTTCTTTACAAAAAGGGGGGTCCTGTAGTAGGCTTGATTGAAATCTCCAGGAGGGGATACGCATGTGTGTTTTACCCCATTGAAAGGGTGCTATCAGGGGGCAATGGTCCGATATGGTTTTTGCCATATATGTGGCGCTTGTGAAGATGTGTGTCAGTTCGCGGGAACAGAGCAACAAGCCTATTGGTGTTTGGAGCGAGTGGACTGGGGAATAAAAGGAATACTCCCTGTCCAATGGGTGTAAGTACCTCCACACATCATTGAGCCTCCGCTCGGACAACCAAGATTGCAGCATTTGGGAGGTCTTCCTGCTAGGCGCATCCACAAGAGGGAGTTGAGACCTATCCATGTCTATATGTGGTACACAGTTCAGGTCCTCGCCCCATATACTAGGTAGCGATGGATCCCTAAGTACTTGCGAAGTGGTTGTTAAAAACAATTCCCCTTGTTTAACATTTGGAGCATATAGTCCCACTATAACCAGCGGTCTCCCGTCTAGGGACCCCTCAAGCTGGACATATCTACCCCCGTCATCTATTGTGCTATGCATCACCATACAGGGGACTCCTGGGGCTATCCACACCAGGGCCCCCCTAGCAAATGCCAATGTCCGGTGCCATACACCAATCTCAAACATTTCCTGCCAACAGCCCTAAGGTCCGCTGAGGTGAGGTGTGTCTCCTGCAATAAGGCTATGTGTATTTTGTGGCGTTTCATATATGCATGTACTCTGTTGCGGTTAGTGACACCGGTCATGCCCCTCACGTTCCATGTTAAAATATTATAAGTAGTCATGTTAAGTGGTGTGAGGGGAAATGCCGCCATGCTTGCGCCGCTGTTAGGCGAGTCCGAGTTGGCATACAACCACAGTCACCCCGGCCGGCGGCGCCCCCACCCCTCCCCAACCCCCCACCAAGCAAGAAAAGAGTAACAGATAAAGAAAACAGTGCAGTAACGGAGGAAACAGAGGAAATGTACGAGGCGAAGAAAAACTAGAAACATTGTGGCACAACAGGTCCCAGTATGAACCACTGTTCGAACAGCTCCCTTTCAGAGACCCATGTGGGTGTGGGGAGGCGTAGTCAGGAAGAAATACGTGAATCCCAAGCCACGGCCCGCAGCAGTCAAATTGTGTCCCTGCGTGGTCTCAGGTACTCCAGCGCCCGTAAGAAATACAACAACTCGATCCTCCCCGGAGGCTCGATTCTGCAGCATCACACGCACGGACCCCTGTCTCGCTTGTAAGGGTACCATCCTCTTCCATCCATTGAATTTGAGTTTTCATGATAGTGATGTCCGGCTGGACTGTGCTGAGCGTCACTTCAGTATTAGTGACTCTGTCAACTAATTTGCGGTGATCCGTGCAGAGTAGGTTGACCTCCAGGGCAACCGAGTCAATTTTCTCCTCCAATGAGGTTTTAGTGTCCATCACTGCTTGTAGTAGCTTGTCGAACTGTAGGGAGCTCGCTCGCAGTGTTTCACTCACCTGAAGCAAAGTGGCAGCCTGGGCGACCAGGGCGCCCACCGGGGGAGGAACCTCCCCTTCTGCATTGTGCTGTGTTTTGGTCAGCTTTGGTTTACCCATGATTACTCGCAGTGGTGGTAGGCAGTTAAGCTATGCATTGCTCTGATCCACTGAGAAGCCAATCCTCGACCCAGTCCACAGCAAGTTGTGTGCTGGTGGTCACTATGTGCTAACACCGAACACTCGTGCTTCAGCGAGCCACTGAATGTCCTCAGGTCCCTTGCGCCCTGTGTCCTGGGTAAGCTGCCACCCTCTCCCGGGCCAGTTGCGCTGTGCGAGCCCAAAGAAGGTCGTGTGTGTAGCACGGTACTTCTGAAGGACCACCCGTGGCACACAGCAATTGCATCTGCTCACTGCAGGGCTAGCAACTCAGCAGTTAGACTCTGCGCCCCTGAATCCGCTCGTACAACTTGTGATAGTGACACCATTACTCACAGTTTTGTGCCCAACTCGACGTTCCCAAGTACAAGCCCACCAGGAAGGGAGATGGTCCCTCGTCGCAGCTGTGCACTGTGCTTCGTTCCACCAGTGTCCAATGTTGTCCGCTTGTGGTTGTGGGGCGATCCCATGCAAATCTTTACTCCGTGATGGGCCTTCGGCAGGGCCCTCTATCACCTGTGCTTGTCCTCCCATCGTCGTAAATGTATTAATGCGGCCTCTCACTCTCTCCGAAAATCATCTCCGAGAGCGATATCCACATTCAGCAGCCTGGCCATCCACTCTTCCTTCCTCCGGGGCGCGGCCCCTGCAAGGCCCTCCGCTCCTCTTGGGTCCCCGAGGGCCCACACTCCTGCATCAGGCCCTGTGCAGACACGCACCAGCTCGGGCACCTCCCTCGTTTCTTCACGGGCCGCTGGCCCCCCACGACCTCCCGATAGCGGCACCGCCGCAGCCGTGCAGGCGGCCTCTCACACTCCCGGCTGCATCACGCTGCTCTGCCCAGGGCATCCACGCACCCAGGTCCGGTCTCCGGGTCCGCGTCCCGTAGCGGATAGCGTCCCGTCTCTGGGTGCTCAATCTCCTCCCACAGTGCCGGGGGGGCAGCGCTCACCCCAGGTCCGGTGTCTTGGCCACGCAGGGCAGGATATCTGCCAAATGATTGTCGGGCTGCGAGCGGAGCTCTTACATTGCGTCTGCTCCGGCCGCCATCTTGGCCACGCCTCCCCCCCCCACGAAGATTCATGACACCCAAAAGTACCCCTGCATCCACAGCCCCCAGGTCTTGGAGAATCCAACCACCAGTCCAGCAACGTTCAGCAGGTGGCCCTTTCCTTGTCCAGCCTGTGGGTTTCCAGAACCAACCCCCTAGACCTAGCCTGCAGCATCTTTGTGACCCCCTGGGGGGGTCCCCCAATTGAAAAGCATTGGGAGCCCGATGCTGTGTTTGCACTCTACACCCGGCTGGCCCTGCGCCACTGAGGGTGTGTGTTTGGTGCTGACCTGTGACCCCCCCCAGTGCTCACTTAAACCCCCCCAGGTCTGCCCTCTGAAGACACGGGTACTTACCTGCAAGTAAGCCTGATTCTGAGTGCCCCCAGTCTCCATAGGAGCCCATCTTAAAGGTCATCATCTTTGACCTCTGTACCCGGCCGGCCCCGTGTTTCTGGTGGTGGGTGTTTGGGTTAACTTGAACCCCAACCTCTGGACGTGATAAGCCCGGGAGCCAAAGCCACGGGTGCCAGAAGACTGCCAGTACTGGCGGTCTTCCGCCCATCATATTACAAGTACTGCTGGATTTCCACCACATTTTGGGCAGAAATCCAGCAGTAGTCGTGCTGTTGGGCAGAGGCACATGGGCGGTTCCACCACCGTCCCCCAGAATGACTCCACCAGCAGTATTATGACCTGATATATGGCCTGGCGGTGTCCTGATGGCGGGACGCTGCCAGTAGTGGAACCGCTCGTTCCCTACCGGACGACCTCCTCGCCCGATAAGGTAAGTTGGACTTCTCACAGGGGAGGGGGGGAGGAGCGTGGGGGGTGTTGTGTGTGTCTGTGTGAGTGGGTGTATGCATGTGTGAATGCGTGTGTGTATGCATGTTTTTCTGTGTGTGTGTATGTCTATGGGTATTTGAATGCATGTTTGTCTACGTATGTGTATGCATGTTTGTATGGGTGTGTGCATGCGTGGTTGAATGCGAGTATGGATGTTGAAGTGAATGCAAATATGGATGTTGAAGTGAATGCGTGCATGAGTGCTGAGGTGAGTACGTTTATGAGTGCTGAGGTGAATCCGTGTATGAGTGCTGAGGTGAATGCATGTATGAGTGTTGCAGTGAATGCATGTATGTATGGATGTGTGTATGTAAGTGTAGGTGAATGAGTGAATGCTGGGTGCGTGTGGGTGTCTGTGTGCATGTGCATGTATGCTGGGAGGAAGGTAGGGGGCGCTGTACCTGAAGGGGGGGTGGAGAGCTGTACCTGAAAGGAGGGTGCTGTACCTGAAGGGGTTTCGGGGGTTTTGGTATGGAGGGAGTGTAGGGGGTATTGTGCTTGCTGCGGGGGGAGCCATCTGCCGGTGACAGGGAAGAAACCGGTAGCCTTTCCACCAGGGTTTTTGTGGAGGTGCTACCACCGCGGGAACCCTGGTGGAAAGCCAACTCATATTACCGCCGACGGTCTTCTGTGGACCGCTGGGTCAGAGATGCTCAGCTCCGGCCCAGCGGGTCCAACCACCCTGGCGGTATGAGTGGGGATGGGACGGGTTGGCAGAGGCCGTGGTGAAACCGCCACTGTGGCCCTGGCGGTCAGAAGACCCCCAGGGTCGTAATGAGGACCTATATTTTATTTTGATATAGTATATACAGAGCCAGATTCCTACAAACAGTATTGGTTCCTTTACTTCCTGTTACTGAGTAGAACATTGCATGTTCCTATGCTTCTTATGATCGAGTGGAACCGTGCTTGTTCCTTTACTTTCCATTACTGAGTAGAACAGCGCATGTTCCTTTACTTCTTATGACCCAGTAGAACAGTGCTTGTTCCTTTACTTTCCATTACTGAGTAGAACAGTGCATGTTCCTTTACTTTCTGTTACCGAATGGACCACTGCTTTTTCCTTTACTTTCATGCTCCTTTATTTCCAATGACCGAATATAATAGTGCTTGTTCCTTTAATTTCCATTATTGACTAGAACAGTGCATGTTCCTTTACTTTGTACTACAGAGTAGAACAGTGTCTGTTCCTTTACTTCTTGTTCCTGAGTTGAACAGTGCAGGTTCCTTTACCTTCTATCACTGAGTAGAACAGTGCATGCTTTGTATATTGTTTTGCACCACTGAATAAAACATGGCATATTCCTTTCCATTATAATGAAACAACGTTCACACTCCCCATTGCTAGAGCCTAAAGTGCACATTTCTTTTTTTTCTGATTTAAAATGGTGCAGATTTTCTTCATGAGAGGTCTTTCTAGAACTGTCATGAGAATGGACCATTGGCTTCTCAACTGAGACGACCAACCAATGTTGGCAGCGTCACATATTTTATAGAAGAGTATGAGACTATTTGTATGCTAGTATCTTTTACCACTTACGACAAGGGCTCTGACTCATAGACCAAGCCTCTGTGACCAGGTTTCAAACTGTTGCACCATCTCACCCTCTCCCCACCCCTCCATGATCCCCAGTCCCAGTCATGACTATTAAATGTACCAGACACAAGGAAACATGCCAGGAATTGACTCGAATGTGTTTAATCACTGAATTCTAAATTGTCACCAAGAATTGTTTGCACATGTCTGGAGAATGCACTAGATCTAAAGCAGTGTGGTCAGAAATGTAGTTACTATTTCATTTATCTTAAAGCTTCGATGTAAAGCAACTTTCAAAGAATGCTGTTTGTAGGCAGCCAATCAATTCTAGTCATTTATGTTTAAATCATAAACAAATTAGCGAGATTACAGTAAAATAACTTTTTTTCCGACGGTAGTGATGCTACTACCGTCTGTTGGCCCAAAATATCAAACCCATTTCTGAATGAATTTTGAAATACTGGCATAGTGTGAACTAGTTAGATGGCAGTTCCTGCAGGTGTTCTGGAGAACCTTCACTAAAGAGCCTGGCACAGTTACTGAGCCAGGACAAATAGCACCCAGCGGTGCCCATGCAAATCCAGTGCCCTGTGCCATGCTGAGGTGGCAAATGCACTTTAACCGTAGGGATTGGAGACTGTGTCTCACCCTCACTTCTCCCACCATCAGCACCTCGGTTAAACCGCCTCACTTGGCGAACAGGCGTTGTTCAAGTTGTGCCTCAGGAGAGGATGTAGCACAGTGGTCAGAGCAACTGCCTCGGGAGCTCGAGATCTGGGTTCGAGCCGCGGCGTCGGTGCAACGTCTTGTTATTCTGGGCACATCACTTAATCTCCCCATGGACAGCTCCTTGGGACCCTCACGGGTGATAAGCTGTGAAATATAAATCTACTTTTCACATTTTTCCCGCCTGTGCGCAGGTGTCCAAAGTCACAGGCAGCACAGCTGGACACTGACACACATTGCCTGACATGTAGACTCAGCAGTCCAACAGTGGAAACGAAGAGAACCTTTGCTTGTCATTTTACAGGATGGAAAAAAGATCAGGCGAAATATTAAAGTGTTGTAAACGCTCAAGATCTGTGTGCATGCACGAGATATAGGCCCTCATTACAACTTTGGCGGTCTTACAAAAAGGCCTGCCGAAGCTGCGTGCGCCACTATGTTATAATGGTTTGTTATGTTATAATGGTTTATATAGAGCCTAAACTGCCCAGAGGCCTCGTAGCGCTTAGTGCTGGTGGTATTTGTGGCTCCCTATCATGACTTTTCCGCCTTGGCCAGCGGACGGAAACAGTGTTTCCGTCCGCTAGCCCAGCGAAAAAAAGTCACATCTACATTGCAGCCAGCTCACAATAGAGCCGGCGGCAATGTTTATGTGCAGCGGGTGCAGCAGCACCCGTCGTGCATTTCACTGCCCGGAATTCAGGCAGTGAAATGCGCGATGAGGCTGTGCCTGGGGGCCCCTGCACTGCCCATGCCTAGTGCATGGGCAGTGCAGGGGCCCCCAGGGGCACTCCGAGTCCCCCTTACTGCCAGCCTTTCCATGGCAGTGTTTACCGCCATGGACAGGCTGGCGGTTGGGGACTCATAATCTGCCCTGGGGATTATGACCGCCTGGCAGAAGCTTGGTGGTCAGTTGGAGGGGTCGGCGGTATGGCCGTGGCTAATGCGCCACAGTCACAATACACTGCTGGTACACCGCCAGCCTGTTGGCGGTGTTAGTGCCGGTGTACTGCCGGCCGCCAGGGCCGTAATGAGGCCCATAGGCTTTTGTTCTGTATTTACAGTAGTAATGATAATAAAGCACACAGTGCAAACTGAACTGTTATTTGGCATTTAACAACAAGTGATAATTTCTACTCAACCAAATGATTCCCTTATGTTTAACCTTAGTAAAGACAAAGATTCAGTTAAAACCTGCAGGGAGTAAGGTCTGTACCTTGCAGGCTGCGTACAACTAGTTGAAGTGGTTCCCTAACCCACTCACTATGTTACCAGCTTTGTAACTTGTGACTTACAGGTTACACTGAGATCTCTGCAATAAGTACACTAACCACTGGCCTAGCTGCCTAAGTAACGAACCTGTGATCTTGAAGTAACAAGCAGTACTCTTACAGCTGGCACATTCACCATCATAACATTTTAATTACTACCAAACACTGAATTGTGTTGGAAACATGTAGACTTCCATGGAAAGTGCTTTAGCTGAGGTTGTGCAAAGTTACAAAGTATTAGAACTCGCAACTAAGATGTGTAAAAATGGCAGTTTCTTTAAGCTAAATTTCCAAAAAATATGTGAAATTACGCAGAGTTTTACAAAATGCACTTGCTGATATGCTATGTGAAAACTGAATGTGAGAACATACCTCACATTCAAAAGTCACGCAAGACACCACCATGAAGCTAGTTTTAGAAGACCATTTCTCACAGCTATGATTTTACTATTCCTGAGTGAGAAATTTTCTGCTTCAACCATTTGCCCATTAGCGAAAATTATTGGAAAGACACACAGTTGCAAAGTAGTTGCACATTTATAAATGTACACCTTTTACGTATACAGTAGTTGTGCAAAATGTGTTCGCATGTGAGGACTCTAATAAAAATTGGGAACTGATTGTAGAAAAATGATAAACCATGTAATGATGGATATAGGTAGTGGCAGGTGCTAAAGTTAAAATCAAGTTACCTGTGGATGTCTTCAGTTCCTCGGAGAACTGAGGGTGGCATCAGGCACATATATTCTATATGCTCACACACAGAAACGTTTTTTAATTATAGCCCAAATCGTCTCCCCACAGGACTTGGCAAAGGCAGTAACCAACATCAACATCATTCACAACAAAGGCAATCTGACATTTTGTGTAACAAAATACCTATCTGTAGGCTTTCATACACTGAAAGCACTGTCCACCCTTACCGCCTTAAATGCCTGCTGAGTTTAATATATGCTTTTCACAACTAATATGTCAAGGCTAACGTGTTTATCATATCGTTTCATAATAAATAGATCAGACGTATGGCAACAGAAATATTTTCTTTCTAGTGAACCAATCAAGAATGTAGCTGTTATCAATGGCTTATCACCATAACCAACCCCTCCTGTACAGGGCATAAGCTTTCCCACAAGGCAACTATCAGGCATACAGTCATAAAATTGCATAGTATACAGCATTACAGTTGGCAAAGCAAATGCCGTCTCTCCTGAGAATGCCTGACAAGGAGTCTGACAGTACAAATCTTCAATACCCACAGATTTCCAGAGGTAATAACCATCACCAAAATGTTTGCCTGCTATCATAATCTATGTGATTACATATAACCAAATAATTTTCGACTGCCTGTTACATAATGAACATCAGGCAAGAACCCTGTTATTTGAAATTTAGGAAATTGGTAAAAAGATGGATCTTTCCTCGATAATATAATTCCCTGGTATGTTATGGACTGTGTTCAGTATTTTCTTATCCTTTCTTTTGCTTATTCTTTAACTCCTTTTATCACTTCCCCGCCTAGTGTCCTTATATTGCGGCTTTCCTCTTATGCTCTCTCCTCCTAGCACTTTGATGCTCTATTGGGTAGGAATGTGCTTTATAAATTATGGCATACATACATACATACATACATACATACATACATACATACATAATGTGATAACAATTCACTGTTAAAGGCCCACTGGCTTTACCATAACCATGTCACAATAAATAAGCCAATCATACTGCCTTTGTAATGGCTTTTCATAATATACAGGCCAAACCCAAGGTATCGAACATAAAGTTCCCCTCCACACCAATCAAGCCAAAAGCTGTTATAATTGACTTTTCACCATAACCAATTTAAGCCCATTGTACTAGGCGTAAGGTTCCGCAAGGTAAACAAAAGGCACATAGTTTTAAAAGTACAAATGTATAAAAACATTATAGTTAGGAAAGCAAAATACTCTCTGCTAAGAGATCCTAATAAGGATTATTGTAGTCTGTATCTTCTGCAACCAATGTATTTTTTGGGGTAGATCCACAACTCCAAAACCCTTAAGTACTACATTAGTGAAATTCCATGTAACAAAGTAACTGCCCACAGGCTTTAGCACAGTGTAATCAATCCTTAAAAGCCTATTGTCTTTAAAACATGCTTTTCACAATAAAAATGACAGACATGCTCGTTTTGTCCTAAGGTTTCATAGTAAACAGATCAAACCTATTAAACCTGGCATACCTTTCCCAATGGCCTGATGAAGCTTTTAGCCTTTCACATTGGTTTTACACTTTACCCAAAACCAGGCTATTTAAGTGCATATAAACTGGCAACCATCATGCATACAGTTATAAATTACAAATATGTAGAAAACAAACAATATACAAATCTTCTCAATAGTACCTAGCAGGAATCATCACAGTGAAACCACCTAGAGTTTATCAGAGTGGGTTGCCAACATCAAAACCTTTGCAAAGGCTAGGCAAAGATTTTGATGTTGGCAACCCACTCTGATAAACTCTAGGTGGTTTCACTGTGATGATTCCTGCTAGGTACTATTGAGAAGATTTGTATATTGTTTGTTTTCTACATATTTGTAATTTATAACTGTATGCATGATGGTTGACAGTTTATATGCACTTAAATAGCCTGGTAGTCTGTGAGATTCCATGCAGCAGAATATCTATCTGTAGTTTTTAATATAATGTAATAACAATTAACACCTAATTGCCCATCGAATTTCGCATATGCTTTTCACACAAAATACGTCAGGCCTAGTGCTTTTATCATAACATTTCATAATAAACAGATCAGGCCAATAGCCATGATCATTCGTATACTAACACAGCCCTGCTGCATCAATATAAACTTTGCCACAATCCAAAAACTGCAATATGTGCAGTTTTTTTAGTGGAAGCACATACATTCTGGCCAACCAAATCATGTTCTTAGGTGGGCCGACATGTTTGTGGAGCCTAAGCCCCTCTCTCATTGGGTCTCCTAAAAGCTCTTTTATTGTTGATTACATTTGGCCAGGTGTCATCTGCACTGTCAAGCCAGCTATAAAAGTACATGTAGGTTAAATACTGCCCTCCTCCCATCTGCGCTGCTACCAGAGAAAAACACAGTAACATATCTAGTTATCTAAGACACTTTAATAGCACTACAATGTCATGTGTGGTGCTCCTTCAAGTTAAAGCTAAGGCAGCTGGATAAATGAACAAAAAAATCACATATGAATGGAAGGCAAGCACTTTTTTGTGAAAGAACACAATGGTCCTCATTATGAGTTTGGCAGTCCTGTGACCGCCATGTTGGTGGTGGCAGTCTGCCCACCAACAGGCAGGCAGAGAAGACCGCCAAGTAATGAGTTTGGCGGTGGTGCACACAGAAAACCTCCAAAGCACTGCCGGCACCACCAGGCAGGAGGGACCGTCGTGGTCGATTGAAGTCAACAACAGTCCAGCGGAGACCATGTTTTTGCCGGACCTATTACAAGGTTGCACACCGCCAATATAACTGCTGCGGTCAAACCACCACAAAACACCAGGTGGAAACGAACAGTATAAAAGGAGACACTCACCTCCAGGAAGCCATGCACGTCCAGAGCTGCCATGGAACCACAACAAGATGTCATCCCGCTGCTCCTGCTTGCAGAAAGACAATGGAATCATTGCCAAAGACGACAACAATAATCGTAAGTACACACACTCACCTGTCACATTTGTGATTTGTTAAATTTTGTACAGTCACATAACATAACATAAGGTTGGCGTTGCGAGGGCTGCACTCACACGTAACAGTACAGTGACACACACACTCACATAATGCATCAAAGACACCCACACATACACAACATGAACACTGCAGCCGGCACACACACACCACATGTCACTAACACACAGTTACGCACTGCAAAACAGCACAGGCCCAGCCTCACAAACTCCCATACAACATACAAACTAGTAACACCAACATTACAACCGCACAAATATAAAAACATGTCACACACTCATAACTAACACTGGCGAGGGACTCGACACACATAAAACACAATGAACAACCAACTGTGATGGGACACACACACAAGTACACCATCATACAACCTAGCAATCGACACACACATCAGACACACACACAGCACAACAAACCTATTATGCCATGCACAATACATGTAGACTCAAACAGTCAAAACACACAAAGCGACACAGCACAACAACAAACACATATCAACACAAACAGAACACAATACCACGACAACAACATTTCTGCTACATACACATGCCCATCACACAACACACACCACATCCCTGGGGGTCGAAAGCACTGCACACAACCACACAAACTGCTCAGACAATACAATACATAAAGCACAAGTGGCACACACTACAAAATACTGGCACACAACCAATGTCAGCCGGGAACATGTCAAACATAGGAAAGGAAATGCAGGACAAAAATGTAACCAGAAACACCAACAACTGGCTGGTTTTAATTGTTAGCCAGTGCAAACCAAGTGAAAGTCCAAGGCCATAGGCCAGTCCATATGTGCAAAATGGTTGTGCACCAAAGGCACAAAATGGTGCCCCTACTTGACTCCTGACTGCCATGTAGTGACAGGTAGGGGCATGAAGGGGACAGGTAGCCACCTAAGGGATTCTTGGGCGGTGGTGGTAGAGAGGGGGGGTTGGGCTTGGAAGGTTTTTTTTAGGCTTTGGTTTAGGAGGGGGTTGGACCTTTTTTGGAAGGGATGGACTTCATTTTGGTGGGGGGAGGGGCATGGGTGCTGGCAGGGGGGTAAGGGAGGTCTTTAATGTGGAAGGGATGGCCTTCGGGAGGGTAACAGATCTTTTAGGGATGTCATGGGGGGAAGAGTAGGGAAAAGGTCATGCTCACAAAGGAAAACTTAGACACACGGGACGGTCATCAGAAGGGAGTTTTGGTGTGGAGGGTGAGGGAGTGGTTGTTTGACGTTTATGTGTGGATGTCTTGGGTGCATGTTTGTGGGAGGTGTGCTTGGGGGTGGTGGGTGTCTGTTGGGTGGGTGAGTGAGGGTGTTTATGTGTCTTGGGCTGAGGGGGTGGAGGTGGTGGGGGATGCTGTGGTGACTGGGTGGCTGTCTGTTGGGGTGGTGACTGCAGGTATGGTGGATGTGCTGCATGTAGGCATGTCAGTAGTTGTGTTGCCTGAGGTGTGGTGACTGGGGTGGATGTCTGAGGTCTGCTTGGGTGCTCTCTGTGGGTAGGATAGGTGTGGTGGCTGAATCAGTGAATGTTGGTGTTGTGTCTGCAGGTGCATCAGGGGTTGTGTCTGTGATGCTGGGGGTGGTGTGGGTGTCAGGGCAGGTTGTAACTGTTGCTGTGTTGGCAGGTAGATGTTGTTGTGTGCATGCCGGTGGTGTGCACTGTGGTGCTTATGGTTGTGTGCGCTTCCCTTGTCTGTTGATGTTGATGCATGCAAGTCTGTTTGTGTGCTTTGGCTGGGTCGGGGAAGGGGGGTTCGGACTGTGAAGAGGAAGGTGGAGGGGCACAGTAGACAAGGGGTGACTGGCTGCCATCAGTATGGAGGCCAAAGCCTGAAAAGATCTCTGTAAGCCAGCGAGTGCACAGTGAATGCCCTCCAGGAATGCATTGCTCTGTTGGATTTGAGTTGCCAGTCCCTGGATGACATTCACAATGGTCGACTGACTCACAGAAATCGACCTCAGGAGGTCAATAGCCTCCTCACTGAGGGCAGCAGGGCTAACAGGGGCTGGGGCAGAGGTGCCTGCGGCAAAGGAGACGCCCACCCTCTCGGATGGGTGGGCATGGCCAGTTGGGTGGGGAGCAACAGGGAGGCCATTGATAGAACGGGGTGGTGGACAGAGATGGTACTGGACTGGTCCCAGATGGGTCCAGTCCCTCTGTGTCTGTGGTGTCATGACTGGAGGTTCCGTGGCAAGACGCTTCCTCACTCGGCTATTCCCCGTCTCCGTCGCCTGCCGGTGCTGATGCTGAAGAAAAGTAAAGTAGGGTCACCACATTCACAATATAACACTTTCATCATACATCACACTTAAGTCCCATAACACCCTGTTCACTAACACCCAATGGAAGTGCCAGTAAAGTGCCAGCATCATGTCACAACAAAATACAATGTATGTCCCTCACACCAGGACAGCTAGCTGACAGACACCTACAATGCTATGATATAAGTTGATCAATCACACTGACCATACTATGACAAGGTGACAATGCCACTTGATACAAGTTTCCTATCCAGAAAACATAGTCAAGCAGCAATCAAGCAATAGTTCATAAATCTGAAATAGCTTACCACAAATCTAAAACATATACTTAACACACAAATATTTTACTCTAGTGTCATGTACCAGGCAATGATACATGTTGTAAAGTAAAGGCAAGCAAGCCTTATACAAACAACCCATACCTTCTTCATTTCACATAGTTACTACCATTCACTATGGACACATGCCAACATGTAACACCTCAATTTAGAACACATATCACGCACACATGCACCAATTGTGATGTACCAAGGAGTGACAATACAATGTGGACCAAGGCATATAGGAAATTTATCTCCAGAAAACAAACAATATCAGTCATGTAAGGACCAAGTGAGCTCAGACCAATGTCCCACACACAATAACACTTTTTCAAAAAGTGTATTTCTCAAATGGACTACTGTACTGTGCAGGAAGGTGAGAACCAGACCTAGGTATCTATGCAATGAATCCATCAATAGGCCACTAACTGAGTAAAAAAAACACTACCCACACGTAAGACATGGCATGTCTGACATCTGTCTGTGGAGGATTCATAGAGCCAAAGCATATGTGATGCTAACATAACTGGTATACCAACCATCATGTAAACCAACAGCCTGGACACACTTACCAACCTACTCACAGGTGTATATGAATTACCACAGCTGCACCAAATAGGTGTAATGGCAAACATGAGGTTACAAAAAAGTCAGGTCTCATTTGACATATCATTCATAGCAACAGCAGATATACATAACAAATACCAATGTTGAGTCATGACTGAACCTTTCCATTGACACAGGATGTTAGGGAATTACTATCTGGGCCATAGCTGTGAATAGGCTACCGTTCCCTATGTATCATACCTACAACAGTATGCCTATGAACAAAGCTATCTGGCCAGTTTCTACTATCGGAACATCAGCATGGTAGTTTCATTCCTACCTCTGATACCAATATATGTGTGCCTATAGAAATGTTGCAACACCTCAATGGTATCCAACATGTATATTGTCCACCCTTATGAGACATCACAATTGTCAATGTACATCCCTCACTTACCAAGGGGGATTACCTTGCAACAAGTGTGAAGATATTAACTTTGTATGTCATGTGACATGTCAGATGAACATCACAGCCTCACATGGTGCTGTCACTTATCAGAAACCATTAGAAAACTAGAGATGACTTAAATATGTCTGACTCCATGTAGCTCATACATATGAATCTTGAGATATTGCAGAGGACAGAGAGCAAGGACCTACACACCTTACCGTTATGACATTGGGAGGGTTGACCTGTTGGTGGGAATTGACAACCACTAGGGTAGAAAAAACAGTATATTGGTACACATATGACACATTCATATGTGCACCATTATGTGCCATTGTACTGAGGGGACAACATAGTTGAGTAACATGTTTCAAAATACATTTGTATGTGCACACCTGTGCGCTATAGATGGCTACTCTACATCAGTGTGTTTTACAGAAAATCTGTGACACTTTGCACTTACTATATTGTCAGAGCAAACAATCTGTTCCATCACTCATTCACCAGGTAAAGGAAAAACATGTGTTAGGTCTGTCCTTACCCCCTTGTGGCTGCTGTTCTGCCTTCAAATGCCAATCCAACTCAGGGCAGGCCACTGCCAAAATGCGGGCCATTAGGGGGGATCATGGTCCGAAGGGCTCCCCGTCCTTGTTGAGAGGACATCCCTAGCTGGGCCTCTGCGGTCTTTCGGGTCCAGTGTCTCAGGTCCTCCCACATCTTCCAACAGTGGACACTCCACCGGCTGTGGACCTCAGGGTCTGCACTTTCTTGGCAATGCCATGCTAAATCCCCTTCTTCTGTTGAGCGTTGACCTGCATGGACGACAAAGACAAGAAAGAATGTCATGTCCACATGCACCAAGCAGAGTTATTTACAAGTCAATTCAGCAAGCCAAACACAGACTGTCTTGAACATCCACTCCACTGATAGATGACCATATATAGTGAGGACGAATGTGAGCCTATCACCTGTAGGACGTGGCATGATTGCTCCCAGAGGCAGTGCACAGCATCTCAGGTCGTAGAGGTCTTGCTGGCAGCAGTGTCAGGAGTCAAGTGAGAGATGATGTATGAGATGGTGATCATGTCCACCATGTTAGAGATCGTCACTGCAGGTGGACATCGCCATTGGCCCTAGACCGCCATGGACAGCAATGTGTTCCAATAGCAATGTCCACCGCTGTAGTATCCGCCTACCTCCATGACGACTTCCGCCGGCGATCGCAGGCCGTTTCTTATTGTTTAGTACAGTAGGTCAGGCAGTTGCCATTTTAAGGCCCTTAGATGGTTGGAAAAGTTAATTTAATGATGCGTCACAAGGTCGGAAACATACCTACCGCATAGTCTTGAGTGCTGGCATTAAATAACCATGTATGAATGTCCAGATTGAAGTGACATGTTGTCATGTTGAGAAAATAAAAGTAAGGTATCTTTATGGCAGAGTCAGCACCCTCTTGGCAATTGGTTAGGTAGTTTTTTGGCTTTTTAATGAAATGCATAGTTCGATGTCAATTTAATAGAGGCTGAAGTGGGAGCCATTGATGGTACCCATGTAGCCTTGGTTCCCCCACATGGCAATGAACAGGTGTATCGGAACAGAAAGAACTTCCACTCCATTAATGTCCAATTAGTCTGTTTGGCGGGCCTATACATTTCCAAAGTATGTGCACTGTACCCGGGTTCAGTCCATGATGCCTTCATCATGCCGAACAGCACTATCTCACAGCTGATGACACAACAGTACCCAGAGAAAGTCACATATGTCATGTTTGTTAGTATTCTATGTCTGCTGCCAAATGTAAGGATGTCCAAGATTTATGTTTGCACACGTGTAATAATTCCTTACAGGAGAGTCTGGCTACCCAAACCGTCCCCGGCTCTTGACACCAGTGAGGTACCCAACCACGCCAGGGGAAGTCCACTTCAATGAGGCCCATGGAAGGACACAGCGTGTTGTGGAGTGGACGTTTGGGCTCCTGAAGGCAAGATTCCATAGCATCGATAAGTCTGGTGGAGCCTTCCTCTACTCACCCACCAAAGTGTGTCAGATCATTGTGGCCTGCTGCATGCTCCACAATCTTACTCTGAGGCATCAGATTCCATACATCCCTGATGAAGGGGAGCCAGCAGTTCCACAGGGTGAGAATGCAGACATGCCAAGTGAGGATGACAGTGATGAGAAAGAAGGTGGAGACATCCGGGCAGATCTCATCAATCAGTACTTCACCTGAATGTAGGTATGTGTTGTTCTGTAATTTGATTCACTCAGTGGGGTAGTGGTGGGTTTATGGATGTTTGGGAAGGGCCTTTCTATAACCATCAGACATGTTATTCATTGCTTTGCAGTACATAGCCCAGGTTTTAATGCAAAATAGTAAATGGAGTTTAAACTATCGTGATGATCTTTTTTATTAGTGTTTGTCACAATGCACATTTTAAGTTACCATTGTATTTGGGACATGTATTTCTAGGTCATGTTTACCTTTACCTGCCTAAAATCTTTGTGTCACATTTTTATTTTCCAGATCTCTTCACAATGCCATCCTCATGTGGACATTTCTGAATTGTGTCACTTGCAGGTGGGTTTAGCTGGTCTGACATGTGAAGTGGACATGGATTGATCCAGGTACTGTATGACATTATATTGGTGGTGTATGAGTTCCATGCCCAGGCTGTCAGGACAGTAGGATAGAAGTGTTCTGTTCCACACAATAAACCTGTTTGCCATGGTAAGTGGGCCTAATGATGTCATGTGTGTGATCAAGTGTCTATGACAAATATCTTCCTGTGCAATCCATTCAATAAACCTTCTTTTAGGTTTGAAAATGGTACTATCTTACTTGTATGTAACTGTCACTGTGTTTCCTTTTTGCAGGCCACTGTGCATGTGTGTCAAGACTGACATAGGTGAGTAGTATGCCTACAGATATCTGGCCATGGTAAGTGGTAGGTTCCCCGACTGGGGACAGTTGTACTGACCTCTGTCTGTATTATGGGGTATGTTCATCTGGTAGGTATGGTAAGGGTTAAGCTGATGATAAATTGCACCAATCTGTTTGCCTGTTTGGATAGACAAAGTCTGACATGCCCCTTACTTAAGTGGTCTGTGGGATGTTAGTTACTAACACCTATGCTGAAGCAGTAAGGCCCATATTTATACTTTTTTTAGCGCCGCATTTGCGCCGCTTTTTGACGCAAAAGTGGCACAAACGTACAAAATACAATTGTATTTTGTAAGCTTGTGCCACTTTTGCGTCAAAAAATGACGCAAATGCGGAGCCCAAAAAGTATAAATATGGGCCTAAATTGGGAAGATGTACTTCACTGTATGATCATTGGCATGTGGTCAGCCTGTGTCAGGGGTGCCTGAGGCATGTCCTTCTCCTGGCAGAGCCTCCATTCCACTGGCTGCCACAGATGTAGAAGGAGCTGATGTTACATGGCCAATGGAAGAGGCTTGATGTTGTGGACAGATCCTGCTCAGGGTGGTGTTGATGTCTCTCAGCATCTCTGCTAGGGAGACCACGTTGGAATTGAGGGCCTCCCACTGTTCCATTACTTCCTGGTGGTTATCCCTGTGCACCTGCTTGCTCTCCCCCATCATGGCAAGTACATGGCCCATCACACCTTGGGACTGTTGGTAAGATCCCAAGACTTGGGAGATGCTGTCTTGGCCATTTGTATCCCTAGCAGCCTCAATCTGCTGGCCTACACCATCCCTCCCACACACCCTACCCCCACATGCCTGCACCCTTGGCACAGTTTGCCCACTTCCACTGGTGGCAGGTCCTTCATTGTCAGGGTTTTCTAGTTGTGACTCCGGTACCTGTACTGGGGGGCACTTGATGGCTGTAACTGTCCTAGGGACACAGGTTTGGGGCGAGTGGTTGCTTGGGATGTAGATGCAACAGCGCTCGTCGGAGTCCATGTGGGCAGGGTGAGGCTGACAGTTGTGGACTGACCAGATATCTCAGATGGGCCAGAGTCGTCCTCATTGTTCACACATCCAGGGGTGTTTTCATCACTGAGGGCTTTATCCAGGTGGGAAGTGGATGTCTCAGGTGTCCTTTCCATGGTCCCAATGGCAAGTAGACCTGTTGAAGAAGTGGAACAGACAGTTACAGATTGTAATGTAACATGTGGTATCAAACTTTGACAGGTAGATATGCTTTGAACCATGTACAGAAAGGCTTTGCTTGATCCCCTGATATGACAGTGACACCTGCTTTCAAATCTGGAGAACAGCTATGTGGGATACAGTCAATTCCTATATCATACACCTTGCTACAGGATGTCAAAGTATCTTCGCATTTGGATGTCTGTTCATAGACTTATCTTGGAAGCTGTGTAGCTTTATATTTTTCATGTTACCTCCTGGCTAGCAGTAGTTCAGTATTGAGTCAACAGACAGCTGCACAATGTAATGTGGAAACTGACTTGTCCATCAAATTAGGGGTAACCATTCTACCTGGCCATATGTGTCAGGTGACACCAAGTACAGCACACTGCATATATGTGTTCCCACTAGGTGAGTATATGCTAATAGGTGATGGGAGGTAGAAGGGA
Organism: Pleurodeles waltl; assembly: GCF_031143425.1. NCBI lineage: Eukaryota > Metazoa > Chordata > Amphibia > Caudata > Salamandridae > Pleurodeles > Pleurodeles waltl. Next base: position 89,311,046 of record NC_090440.1, on the reverse strand, counting down.
CAGTTTAGCAGAGGACACAGCTGTTGCTGTGTGTTGGTGGTATGGTACTCGCAGATGCCCATAGTATTGCCGTCATTGACATAGATTGTACAATTGTGGAGAATTCAGGTGGGTTTAGTCGATTGTTTAGTTGACATGCAAGGCAATTTTCATTGTAGTACACTGATAAGGTTTTCTTAGTGGTGGAACAGTGCCTGCTGGGAGTTGTAGTGCTGTTAGCCCCTTTACTACCCACGCCATGCACAGACACTGTGCCCCCAGGTGAGTTTAGTTGACATGTGGGATGCCAGCCAGAGGTATTCGGACAGTTAGACACAGGGGCGGTGAGTGGGTTGGCTGTTAAGACATCAAAAGGTGATCAGTTAGCATGAAAGGCAAAACCTTTGGGTGACATTGTAGGTGTTGTGACTTACCCGACTCCACTCTCCCAGGTATTTCTGTCAAGCCATCAGGATGCAAGATGGCCAAGACCTTCTTCTCCCATGATGAGATGGTTGGGGTAGGAGGTGGGGGACCACCACCAGTGTTGAGGGCCGCCAGCAGGTGCTTGGACGCCATGGAAATGACCTTCCCCCTGAGGTCATTCCACCTCATCCTCATGTCCTCCCTTGTGCATGCGCAGCTGCCTACAGAATTCACCCTGTTGACTATTCTTTGCCACATCTCCATTTTCCTGGTGATATTAGGTTGCTGGACTTGGGCTCCAAATAGGTGTGGCTCTACTCTGATGATTTCATACACCACGACCCTCAACTCATCATCAGTGAAACTGGGATGTTTTTGGGGGAACATGGTGGTGCTGGATGGCACGGAAAAGTTTTTAAAAAACAGATGATGAGGTGCGGGTGCTGTGTTGTGAGTGTTTGATGGTTGGTGTCTGATGTTTAGGGTACTAATTTGTGTGTTGGGTATGTTGTGCAGATGTGGGATGAGTGGTAATTGAAGTGTTGAGGGGTGTTGTAAGTTCTAATTGTGAACTTATTTTGCTCTGTGTGGCGTTCTGGTTGCAAAGGATTGTGGGGTGTGAAGGGGTGTGGTTTATAGTGCAGTTTGTAAGTGTGTCAGGAGTGTGGATGTGTGTCAGGGGTGTGGAATTCAAACTATTCAATGTGGTGTTGTGTATTACTGTGGTGACCGCCGACCACCGCGGTTTGCACCGCCATTGGTTTTCTGCCATGGAAGAACCGCTATTGTGATCTGTGAGTCATAATAGATTCAGTGGATGTTTGATGGGCTGGCGGGGCTGGTGGTTGGACCACCTCTTTCCCGCCCACCAGAGTCCTGGCAGTGTCTGTTTTTTGGCTGGCTTTTGGCAGTCCTGCCTGTGTAACTCGTAATACGGCGGTCTATATGTCCGCCAACATGGCAATCTTTTGGCGGCCGCCACCATGGCGGTCTGGCTGTCAGACCGCCAAACTCGTAATAAGGCCCAATGTTTGCTAAATCAAAAAATTTACTCCTGGCTCCAAACGTGGGCAGAGCCAAAGCCCCTATCCACGTAATTCTCACATATTTGTCTGGCAACAGATGCACTGTCTAGCAAGACCATAATAATTGCTGCTTGTGATTGGGTGACGGAGCATCTTCTCCTGACAGTAATTTCAGTGAATAATATGTTGTGGCCACGGTTACGGCACTCAGGGACTCAGTTTCAGAGTTCTGCATTTGTAGGAAGGTGTCCACATAAAAAGGCAGGTGAGCAGACCCAGACCCCCAGGCCCATTTGGGGGGAGGGAGTGTCTACAAAAACCCAGAGTAATTAAAATTGAAAAACATTTGCAGATTTGGTACTACTGCAGGACTGAGCATGGCCCAGTATCATACTATGGTACTCCTGTGGTACAGCAGTACTCTGGAAGTACCACACTACTGAAAATGATAATAATTAACAAAATACTGTGTGCAGAGGGGGTAGGCCATGGAACAGCCTCCTAAAAAAAAGCTGTGGAAAGGAGCACATAGCACCATGTGGTATTTACTGTTGGAAAGCAAATATCACAACACCAGTTTGTGCCAAGTTTACATAACAAAACTAAGGTAAAACCCAGTGTAAATCTCAGCACGTGTTTACATGCTCTACAATATTGTACCAAAGAATATTGGATTTTTGTCTTTAAAACATAGGAACATACTTTAAACATTAGGACATACACATGACAAGCAAAAATGTTATCTATTTTTTATCAGGAAAAGTGGTTCTAACAAGAACCGTTTTTGTTCTGTAAAGATTTTTAATGTTGTCTCCAATTTTATTTATTTTTGGGGGTTTATCTACAAGTAATACAGGGGTCCACTTCATGCAAAACAATACAATATTTGCATACAGAGGGTTGATATCTTGGGTTTGCCTGGCAGCAACTTCTGAAGAAAGAGAATTGCCGGGTTGGAAATTCTGGACTGGAGCACAAGATTTTGATACTCCGTCATGTTCCTCACATCTTCTCTTAGTCGCATTGAATGACATGCTGTGCCAAGCATTAGTATGCTAGATCATGCCAGACATTACAAAGGCATACTTTTTGGCAGTGCTCCTGAAAAATTCTCCGAGGCATAGTATTAGAAATGGGGTCTCTAGTTGGCAGAGCTATACACCTTTGTCCAAGTAGGGACCACAATCCTAGTCATGGTAAGTCACACACAATCAAAATTATCCTATGCCCACCCTCTGGTAGCCTGGCACTGAGTAGTCATGCTTAACTTAGAAGGCAATGTGTAAAGTATTTGTGCAATAAACATACAGTAACACAGTGAAAACACCACAAAAATACACCACACAGGTTTAGAAAAATATATGATATTTATCTGGTTAAATTAAGGTCAAAACTATAAAGATTCAATAAGCACAATTCGAAAAATCACTTTTGCAAGATTAAATAGAGTCTTAAATCTTTGAAATCAACAGATGTCTCTTGTTAGTACAAAGTACCTGGTTTGCGTCATAAATTACACGCACGGAGATCGCAGGGGAGGAGATGCTTGGAAAAATAAGGTGTGCGTCAGATTTTCCACTGCTGCACAGACGATGCGTAATTTCTTTCCCCTCTACAAGGGGCTTGCCTCGTTTTCTGTCACGAAGGCTTGGTTCCTCACTGTGATGCGGGAGTATTTTGATGCAGGGAAATCCTGGGCGTGCGGGACGAAGTCACAGGCGTTACATCGATCCGGAATAGCGATGCGTCGAATTTTCCATCTCACGGCAGGTGCTGTGTCGATTCTTCACTCGGGAAGTCGAGCTGCTTTGTTCCGGTTCGGCTGTGCGGCGATTTTATCGTCGCGAGACAGCTGTGCATCGTTTCCGGCAGGCTGTGCACGATTTTCGGCACACAAGGAATTTCCTCAAGAGGTGACTTTTTTGGGCCCTGAGACTTCAAGGAACAGGAGGCAAGCTCAATCCAAGCCCTTGGAGAGCACTTCCCAGCAAGGTCAGAGGGCAGCAGGGCAGTAGGGCAGCAGGACAACAGCAGGGGAGCAGTCCTTCCCAGCAAAGTAGTCCAGATGAGTCCTTTGGGCAGCCAGGCACCTACTCTTGACAGGTTGCAGGTTCAGGTCCAGAAGTGCCTGAGTTGGTGGGGTCAGAGACCCAGTATATATACCCAAAGATGCCTTTGAAGTGGGGGAGTCTTCAGAGAGTGGTTTTGAAGTGCACAAGGTCCCCTTTCAGTACAGGTCTGTCTGCCAGAGTCCCAGTAGGGGGTTAGGCAGTCCATTTTGTGAGGGCAGGCCACTAGCTTTTGAAATGTAAGTGCCAGGCCCTCCACCCTCCCAGCCAAGGAAGACCCTTTCAGTATGCAGATGAGTGCAGGTGTGACTGAGTATCCTGTGTTTGTGGTTGTCTGAATGAAATGCACAAGGGAGCTGTCAACCAGCCCAGCCAGGGGTTGACTGGAGACAGGCTGTAAGGCACAGATGAATTTTAAGTTCAGAGAAATGCTCACTTTCTAAAAGTGGCATTTCTAAAATAGTAATATAAAATCACCAATAAGCAGGATTTTGTATTACCATTCTGGCCATACTAAATATGACCTGGTTTCCACTTTCTGATTGGAATCTACCACTCAAACAGTATATGAGGGTAGCCCGATTGCTAGGCTATGAAAGGAGCAGGCCTCACAGTAGTGGAAAATGAATTTGGGAGTTTTACACTATCAAGGCATATAAAACACATGTGCATGTCCTGCCTTTTACCTACATAGGACCGACCCTGCCCTATGGGTTACCTAGGGCCTACCTTAGGGGTGACTTATATGTAGAAGATAATGACATTATTATTGTTCCATCAACATCTGCAGCAGCACAACAACCGAGACCTGAGAAAAAATCAGTGATGTGGCAGTTCTTCTGACTTCCAGCTGGCCAAAATAAAATGCTGAAACGTTTTTGTGCACTTAATGCAACCAGGTGCTTTATTGAGGTAAAGCTGACTAGTATAATATGGGAACGAGTGGGTTGTGAAAGCACCTGAGGGTTTTGCTTCCCAACCACATAGGTCATGTTGAGGTGGAGAGGAGTCATGCAGCAGAACAACAACTGACTGCGCCAACAGCGAGAAGAAGGTGATGACAAGATGCAGCATTTTGCTATGTATTGTAGACACTGCCTAAAAGTTGCTGCCTCTGGATAAACAAATACAAAATATTTTCCAAGGCTATGGAAAATAATCTTAACAAAGAACACAAAACTTGTGGAAAAAGACAAAAGAAATAAAAAAATGATTTTTTTAAACATAAAAGTTACACATACAAAGTTAAAAACAGTATGAAGCTAGTAAAAAAAAACTTGCAAAAAAATTAAACAAAAAAAAAACACAAAAAAGTCTGTAAAAACAGCATGCAATAAAATTATGCAGAGGTAAAACTCTGTGTCAAATCTCCTCTACGCACAGTCAAAGGTCAGAGTTGGTCAGGTTGGAGGTTTCACATATTCGGGCACCACATCTGGTGAGACACCAGGCCCTCTGCCCAACGCCCTACTGCATATGGCAATATGCCATCTACAGTGGGGCTCCCTACTTGAACAAAGAGTTACACATGCTACATGTAGTATATGCTAAAAACTCCCCAGAAATTCACTAAAAAACAAAGGTTAAAATAACATTATAGATAGTAATAAGACCTTAGCTTACGTAAGTCAGCCCCAGAAATTCACTGCAAAACTAAACATTAATGTGATAATATAGTTAGGTGACAGAGTAACATAAGAACTAATGTTTGAAAACTGAAAAGCACAGAAATTCTCCAGTTATTGTTCAGTGAGCTAACTATAACTTGTTACCCCACCATGCACTGCTTATGACCTCATGTATTACATCACTCATGACATGTGAAATAACATCATTGATGGCATCACTGATGACATCAACCAATGAATGTGACAGTATTCTTCAGGTTTTTTGTACTGGGAGTGATTCAACAAGCTAAACCTAGGGCCAATTTTCTATCACCCTTCAAGTGGTAATGAACATAACCCTTCGCAACATGCACGTCATAAAGCATATCTGTCAACTCATCCACAATGATTTAATGTTATCTTCTTTCTTACTGGTATTCAGCTGCCTAAGAAACAAAATGACTCCACCAATATTAATGAGATCCACAACTTATTAAGTCTTGAATACCCTCCATAAAAATAATTGTTCTATATTTATGTTGATGAGATGTGTCTGTTAAACAACTCATCTGACACCTATTGTAAGTCAAGATCTTCTCATCTATGCATTAGCCACTGATAAGCGGTGTACAGTCAGGCCCAATGGACAACTCACTGTATTTTGTGAAAATACACTACACAGATTGCTGAAAGAAGCAGAATGGCGTACAATCTCAGAACCATGCTTACAATCATACTGTGAGTTAAACAGTCTCTAAGAGGGTCACCCATACCTGATATATTCATCAACAATATATAGGCCCTCATTACAACTTTGACGGGCGGCGGAGGCCGCCCGCCAAAGTTGCGCCGCAGGAATACCGCACCGCGGTCTGAAGACCGCGGCCGGCATTCTGAAGACCGCGGCCGGCATTCTGAGTTTCCCGCTGGGCGGGCGGGCGGCCGCCCGCCAGCCCAGCGGGAAACAACCTTCCCACGAGGACGCCGGCTCGGAATCGAGCCGGCGGAGTGGGAAGGTGCGACGGGTGCAGTGGCACCCGTCGCGTATTTCACTGTCTGCAATGCAGACAGTGAAATACAAAGTGGGGCCCTCTTACAGGGGCCCCTGCAGTGCCCATGCCATTGGCATGGGCACAGCAGGGGCCCCAGGGGCCCCGCGACACCCCCTACCGCCATCCTGTTCCTGGCGGGCGAACCGCCAGGAACAGGATGGCAGTAGGGGGTGTCAGAATCCCCTCGGCGGCGCAGCGAGCTGCGGGCCTTGGAGGATTCAAAGGGGCAGCGGGAAACTGGTGGGAGACCGCCAGTTTCCCCTTTCTGACCGCGGCCAAACCGCCGGGGTCAGAATGCCCTGCGGGGCACCGCCGGCCTGTCGGCGGTGCCTCCGCGTCCAGCGGCCCTGGCGGTTACAAACCGCCAGGGTTGTAATGAGGGCCATAATGTTTCAAATATTCAGGGAACATCTGAAAATAAAAATCAGCACCTTATAAACCTTCAGTTTATATAGAAATTGTCTATAGCACTGCATGATAACTATTTAATGTGGGCACTTGCCCAGACGTCCACAGATGGTTAATCTATAGCTTTTATGACATATTTTTGGCAACAGGCCTTGGATTTAACCCATCACCTATTAGAAACTTGCCTCAGTCTCTACCTAGTTTAACATGGAGCACTGCTTGTGCTTAAATCTTTATTGGTAGCTAAAGGTTGCTCCATATATCTTTTACCATACTGAATTGGATTGTAACAAGGGCTAGGTTATTTCTATTCTATACATGCAAAAATGTGCACATATAGGGGGTCATTATGACCCTGGCGGAAGGCGGAGAGGCGGCGGTAAGACCGCCAACAGGCTGGCGGTCTTTTTTTTTGTATTATGACCATGGCGGTTACCGCCATGGCCATCGGACGGTTCTCCGGTCCGCCCGCCAGGTCGGAGACGACCACCGGGCTGGAGACCAGGGTCTCCAGCCCGGTGGCCGTCATTATACCACCGCTGGTATTTTGACCCGGCTTACCGCCATGGATTTCATGCGGTTTGAAACCGCTATGAAATCCATGGCGGTAAGCACTATCAGTGCCAGGGAAGGAATTCCCTGGCACTGATAGGGGTCTCCCCCACCCCTCACCCCCACCCTGACTCCCTCCCCTACCCCCCCCCCACTACCCTTGCCACCCCCAAAGGTGGCAGGACCCCCTCCCCACCCCAACCCCCAACATAACAACACTCATACACACACGACACGCACGCAGGTACCACCAACACACATACACGCACACACACCGACATACATGCAAACATCCACAAACACAGTCAGACACGCACATCCACATTCAAACATACACGCACACATCCATACAGACATAACTACAGACATACACGCACTCATTCCCATACACACAACACCCCCGCAAGCATACACACACTCACACACCCCCTCTACATACACACACGCACACCCCCACGCACGCACACAACACACAACACCCCCACCCCCTCCCCTCACGGACGATCGACTTACCTGGTCCGACGATCCTCCGGGAGGGGACGGGAGCCATGGGGGCTGCTCCGCTGACACCACACCGCCAACAGAACACCGCCACGCCGAATCAAAGGACGTGATTCGCTGGGCGGGGTTCTGTTGGCGTGGCGGTGGAGGTGGAGCAACCTCCACTTCCCCGCCGCCCGCCAATATGGCTGTTGGCGGCTCTCCGTCCGTAAAAGGACGGAGAGCTGCCAACGGTCATAATAGGCCGAGCGGCAAACCGCCACCACTGGCAGTCTTCCGCACGGCAGTCCCTCGGCAGTCTTGGAAAAAGACCGCCGAGGTCAAAATGACCACCATAGAGTCTATGCTGTATATCATTGCAGGCCCTTTGCTACCAACTTTGTATACTAAAATTATTAAAGGGCTTAAGGAGTAATGTGAATAGCCGTATCATAGATTATGTCATCCGTGATTTTATCAATGGTGTCATCTGTTATGCCTCATGAGATGCATCCGTGATGTCATCAATTATGCCATTTAATATGTCATGAGTGATGTGATGTGGGAGGTCACAACCAGAGCATTACAGGGGTGCAAGGTATAGTTAGCTAACTGAACTATAACTGGCAAATTTCAATGGTATTTCAGTTTTTAAATGTTAGTTCTTGTGTGACTTTGTCACCAAACTATAACTTCACTGTAAAATGTGTTTGTTTTTTCAGTGAATTTCTGTTTTTTGTTATGTAAGCTAAGGTCTTATTATTATACCTAACTATAAGATCACTTTCATCTTTGTTTTTTAGCGAATATTTATCTATATCTCTGTTGGAAAGTGGATTATTGTTAAGGGCAGGTAGGTACCTACACTTAGCAATAGGCTACTAACTCCCACTTGGCCCAGTCAAGTTCTCAATAAATTAAACCTTGCTAAACCCTTGGTAGCTTGGCCCACGAGGAGACAGGTGTGTAAAGCATTTTACGGCAACAAAACAGTGAATAAGTAAAACACAACACACAATAAAAGTTTATATTTATAAAAATAGGAAATATTTTCATTTTTAAAATGAAGCAAAAATGACAAAAACCCAAATTAGGGAACCGGAGTGTGACGGTGAATCCGAGGGTGTAACATGTGAAGAAGACTGCCGATCGTACCCCAAGGGGGCCCATGAGCGACGAGAAGCAGGTGCAGCTGAGGCAGCGTGCACCAACGGGAGCGCCAATTGGTTAGAGAAACTAAGAAGTAGAGCACGTAGCGATTTGGAGTCGGCGACAAGGTGGGGAGGCAAGAAAGGATTAGGGCCGCAGAAGAAGATGGACGGAGAAGATGAGGAAGGACCTAGAGCAACTGAGACATGTGGGAGACCTACCCACGAAGACAGCACAGGAGAGGAGAAGGGCGTGACGGCCAGCCACAGCCCAGGAGGGACATGGCTCTCACAGGTACGGGTCTGCATACGCGGCTGGTACGGGTGGTTTGCTAGGGCGAGGGAAAGATGTTGGAGTGGACATCAATAGTTTAATTGACCATATTTGGGCATCATTTTGTGTCTGTTTAGTTGTTTGATTTTCACTTTCTCTTGCATGGGCTAGGGTCAGGGGACCTCTGACGATTCTAACACAGAGCACATCAGTCGGTACTGGTATCCATCAATAGTAACAAAAGAAGAGGTGAAAAGCACAAGAGAGATAACTAGTGAAAATCAGGGCCCTAACACTATCCTATCACTTCTTTTCTCCTCCCCCCATTTAGAGTAATACAAATATCTAAACCCCACCACTTACCTCATATTGTTCTGCCTTCCTCCTGAGGTGCTGCGAATATCTGGTGGTCCGACCTCAAAGAAGAAGTGACACCCTAAAAGAAAACAGAAAAAAGGAGAGAGATAAGAATAAAAAGCCAATAAAAGACCACATCCTTCAACTCCACAGTAGAAGTACATCGAGACAGGAGAAAAACTGTGTTTATTATTTTATGTTTTTTGCTCACAGAATAAATTAGAACCTAAGTGAAAACAGCCAAGTGCCTTCCTGGTGGTTATTTTCTCCCAAACAGAAGACAGTTTGGGTGGATCAATAGGATCAACCTGCAACAAGGAGATATGAATTTTTAAAGAGTAAATGAAAAAAAATGCTTTCTAGCACCAAAGAACCAAAATCACCAACCGGGGACATCTGGTCGCACTCAACCGGGGCAAAGTCAAAAGTTGAGGCCGACCGCGATGGAGCCCTGCTCGGATACACTGAGCGGGAGGCCTCGGTCAAAGTTTTACCTTCACATTTAGAATTTTTTCTGGAGCTTTTTCTCTCGTCATCAGACAAGGCTCCTCTTCAGGCTGGGCTGAGATGCGACGGCTTGCTTCAGTGCGGGATCCCCCTCAACTCCTGGAAGTCTCGTTGACAGGGAAAAGCTCCAGAGCTTCAGTGGGATGAACCTGAAATTCAGGTCGGGTTAGGGTTCAACGGCGCCAGCTCGATTCTCATCGACGGGTCAGACACTTTATGGACCTTTTTTCCAAAGTTGCTCCAAACTTCTGAATCTTCTTCTAGAAGTACTCTTTTGGTTCTCAAAGTGTCCACAAACTTGATCCAAGGTTCTAGAAGCTCTGAGTTGCTCCTTGGAAGTTGGGACTACAGTTCCCAGAATGCACCTGGTAAGAATACTCAAATGACCACTGGACACTGGTCAGCTGGGCTATTCTTGCAGGACTTGATGCAGGGTACTCTGGTCAGCTCCTTTGTACCTGTTACTTACAGGGAGTCCACACCTGGAGTTGCAGAAGCAAGGCAAAGTCATTTTCTTGTTGAAGCCCAAAGTGTGCAGCTAGTGCAGTCCTTGTGAGTGCAGTGTCCGGGTGCATGCCAGGGGTCCAGCAGGGCAGTCCTTCTTCTTCCAGTATCTTCTTCCAGCAGGGACCTGAATTGTGGGGCAGCTCTGCCATATTAATCCTTGCTCCTGGGGGTAGGAAGCAAGGGGATGCTCATATCCAACAGAGTGCAGGCCACCACCATCTTGGATGACCAATGCCTGGGAAGTGTGGAAAATATCAGACCCTAGGACCAACATCCTTCAAAAATCCAAAATGGCAAAAATTTAGAGTGTAGATCTGGCTACTTGTGGCAACATTCCTCTTAACACACCCCTTCCAGCCCCTCTCCTAATCTAATCAGTGGGGCTCCCAGCTGTCTGAGGATGCAGGAAATGGGGAAGGTCCAGTTTCTGTCCCAAGTGGCTTTCCCTCCATTGAAGACCAGTTTGGCTACTCTTCCCCCGTCCTGCTCTGCCATCTGCTGCAGCAGTACTCCACCCCCCCAGAGGCTTCCTTTGTGTCTTCCCAAGTCATTTCCCAAACTCATTAATGTAGCCTGGCTCAGGCTGCCAGAGGCTGCCCAATCAGGAAAGGGCACTACAGGGCTGAATGTGCTAGTTATATTAAATTCAACATTGACAAGTTGTTGGATTTATTATAACATTTAATTTGGTACCAAACATGCTATAATTAGCTCATCTCTATTGAAAATAGGACTTTATTTTTTTTAAATAAAGGGCCTGATTACGACCTTGGCGGATGGGATACTCCATCACAAAAGTGACAGATATCCCGCCTGCTGTTTTAGAAGTTCCATAGGACATAATGGAACTTGTAATATGGAGAACGGGATATCCATCACTTTTGTGACGGAGTCTTCCATCCGCCAAGGTCGTAATCAGTCCCAAAGTCTCCAATGTTAGCCTATGGTGCCGATTGGCTACAATGGGGAAAAATACATTTGGCTGTTTTTCCCTCATCAGGGCTTATAAAACATATTTTACAAAGTCCCTGCTTATATGTACACTGCATCCAGCCCTGGGGGCACTTAGGGCAGACATTAGAGGTGACTTTTATGTAAAAATAAGGTCGTTTAGGACTTTAGAAGTACTTTTAATTCCAACATCGAATATGAGGTTAACTTTAACCTAAAAGCAGCCAGCAATGCAGGCCTGCCTTTAAAATTACACTGGACACCACAGCAGTGAACCTATGGGTGCACTATCTATACTGGGGTTGTCAGAGTCAATTATAATTCGGTCTTATTTGCATATACCATTTTACACAGAGTACTGGCCCTGGGACTGGTTATCAGTGCCGAGGCTACAGTCAGAATCAGTAAAGATCTGATGAACCGTGTTTGAGAATAAACATTTTTCTCTAATGATTTTTTTTTGTAGAGGTTAAGGAAGGTGCCCCAGAAAGGACAATGAGAGCACATTTTCTACACATTCACAATATCTTCCTCAGCCATGTGACAATAAAGTATGATATTCTAAGTACAACATGTGCTTCCAACAAAAGTAAGAGCTGGTCAGTTGATTCCTCCTTGTTCTACTGCTGCCTCTCACAGTGTCCTAATGAACTACTACAGTGCTCACACCTTGGGCCCGATTCACAAAGGTAAACATAGACAAAAATTCTAAGTTTATACCTAAAATCTAACTTTACTTGTGGTAAAGTTAGAATTTTGGTCTAAGTTTAGACTTTTGGACTAAGTTTTGACCAAAAGTCTAAAGTTAGACCAAAAGTCTAACTTTACTACGAGTAAAGTTATACTTTTGATCTAACTTTAAACTTTTGGTCTAAACTTAGACTTTTGGTCTAAGTTTACCTTTGTGAATTTGGCCCTCTGTATTTATGACAGAAGCGTGGCACACCTGTAGCCAGCTTGATGAATTCAAAGCAGTAAACGTTATAGCATTTCCTTAAGAAATTAACATAATGACGGGTCTCATTTTGTCACAGAAATTGTAGTTAGTGCTCTAGAAAGATAAAATGAGGACACATTTTGTATGAGTTCTCAATGTATTTCTCATCCTTTTCAGTAAATCATTCTGCTATATACTTTGAAACACACTTTCAACACCAGCAGCAGTCGGTCACCTAACTCCCCAGCGTCCCAGAGTGTTCTAATAAACAACTGGAAAGCTAATATTCTATATTTATATGACAAAAGTGACATGCCTGAATCCTTTGGTATAGAATAAAATCTGTAAAATGTAAAACATTTCATTTAGAAATGATTAGAATGAGAGTTTTGTCTTGCCATGGAAATGATGGGTATTGCCAGGGCCAATGGAATTATGCAGCAGGGGAAGGCCAAATTATGCTGCATAGTTGACTAAATTATGCTTCAAGAGAAAGCAAATTATGTGGCATAATGCGGCAAATTCTGTGATAGTATTACTTCATTATTTTGTCCTTTTTACTCTTAACACTGTCTGGGCACAGGGTTGCACCTCATTAGTACCAATTAAACACTCCAATATAGCAATAAGCAACAGAAAGGTGACCAAGCAACTTTTGCCGGAGCCTTCCACTGTGCCGAAACGTGTCGCAATTTGAGCTGAAAACACATTTCTTGTTAACCTTTGCAGATTATGCAGCAGATGATGGATTATGTGGCAAATGTAGCAAATCCTTAATTATGTGAAAAACGCAGTGGACGCACAACCACATAATTCCAGTGGCAATAGCTCTTCCAAGTTAAAATGAGGACACATTTCCATCTTGATGGAATCAAAGCTGTAAAACGTCCTTTAGAAATGAACAGAAAGAGGGGGTTCTTTCTGTCATTGACATTAGTGCTCTAGAAAGCTGAATTGGTGCTCTAAAAAACAAGCTACAAAGCTAAAATGAGAGGTGGTTGGAGACTGGGGCAAACACACGGAGAAAGGAGGATAGTGGGAGTTGGCAATGAAGTGTGTGCCAGCATGGGTGGGTGCAACAAGCTGGCTATGGAGGGAAGGCAGAAAGGGTCAAGGACATGCCGATGGAGAGTGAAGTGGAGGAATGATGGGGGCAGGGTCAGCAACCTGACCACACATGGCGGATAGCATGGTCAGCAGCAGCACAACAGATGACAGAGGGCAGGAAGGATGGGGCAAGGGCATGCAGATGGAGAAAGAAGGGCAGAGGGCAGAGGGCAGGGGCAAGACCAGGAAGCTGAACAGGGAGGGCAGGTCAGCATGGGCAGGGCATCTAGCAGGGCACGAAGGGCAGGATGGAGAATGCAGGGGCACACAGGTGGTGGGTGAACAGAGGCCAGGTGAGAGGGGATGGGGGCTGCACGTTGACTCTGGAGGGAAGGCCAGCGTGGAAAGGGGCAGCACAATGGACCACAGATGGCAGGAGGAGTCAGGGGTGCACACAGTGATGAAGTAGTGTAGATGGGAATGTGTTCTTGCGGCAAGCTTACCACAGAGGGCAAGCCAGCATGGGCAGTCACAGCAAGATGACCACGTATGGCAGTCAGGAGGGAAAGTGGGGCAATTATAGGGGCAGGGGCAGCAATCTGACTATTCAGGAAAGAACGGCAGGGCCAGGCAGCAAGCTGACTATGGCGGGCAGGAGAGACATGAAAGGGACACTCAGGCAGACAATGGAGTGCTGGGAGAAGGGGGGGCGGTGGGCAGCAAGTTGACCACAGAAGGCAGGTTGTTGTGGATTGATGGCCCATGGTTGGTAGGCCTGTTCTAACCCACCATTGTCCATGGCCAAAGGTGGGTCGCCCTGGGTTGGTGCTAAGGCCATGCACGGCTGGGTTGTTGACTGAATATGATAAAAAACAATAAATTAATTGATAAAACAAACTTTAAAGAGACATTTTTTTATTTTTAAACTAACTTACTTGCAAAGTAAAGTGTTATAATGTTGAAGACTGAAAAACCTACCTTGATGTAATTACTCCTGATGTAACGCTGATGTTGTAAGGAATCCCAGAGTAACTCCCGCAAGTAATGGTGGAACACCTACAGGAAATATAAGGTAGTGGCGAAAAAGGCACGAGGAAGAACAAAAACTCAGCAGCTTTGGTGTTTTGGCAGAGGCAAGCAAAGACTTGTCCTCTTTTTATAAAGAAAAAATTACAACTAATATAAGACTAACAGCAAACACCACAGAACCCATGCAGTCAATCACAACAGTGTTCCAGTACTTCCCATCACCTAAGAGTCACTTGAGAGAAGCATTATTCTCTTAGGACGCTTTGCCACCCTTGTCGTTTTCTCTGGCTAGCTTTTCTAAGCAAGAACATCTCTGCCCTCCTTGTTCTCTTTGCATTTTCCATCACATCGTCTCAAGTTATATAGCCTTACCTTACTACACAATGTACACACTGTTGACATTATTGACATTATTTTCAGGTGCTATAGACGGAACATCATAAAATGAAAACTTGGGGCCAGATGTATCAACCTATTTTGTATTCGCAAACGCTGCAAATCAGTAAATTTGGCCGTTTGTGAATACAAAATAGCCTTTCCAGATGTATGAAAGGCATAGGCACTGCAATTTTAGTGAACCTCAGTTTTTTACGATTCCTTGAAATTGCGACTCCAAATAGGGAATTGCAATTTGCGATTCCCTAAATACAAAATTGCAAATAGGGATGTCCTATTTACAATTCCCTAAGCAATTCTTACAAGCATTTCCTAAATGCAAAATGGGCATTTAGGAAATGCTACTACCATCAACTCAAAGTTGCTGGTAACCATGTGCAATTTACAAAAATGCATTAAAATGCATTTTTTAAAGTGCCATGTAGCGCACACATGCCCCTAGGGCATATGTGCACTTTACATGTGCACAAATTACTTTCAGGGTGCATCAAAGGGCCTCAGGCCCTCATCACCTTGGTCATGCACAGCCCTTTTTTGTGATTTCCTAATAGGAAATCGCAATTTAGGTAATGCAAAACCATTCGCACCTATGGGCCTTCAGGCCCAGAGGAACGAATGGAGTTGAAATCCCAATTAGCGATTCCCTAATAGCGATTGTGATTCTGTAGGAATCGCTATTAGGGATTCGCTATTTTGTTACATACCATTTTGCATTCCCTAAATTGTGATTTCTTAAAAATTCTTCAATTCTAAAACTTAGGGAACGCAAAATGGGATTTTGATATATCCGTCCCTTGATCTCTAACACTGAACATATACTTATGCAAAGCAGCTGCTTTCCTTTAAAATACAGAAGTTAATCTGTTTTGTTCATTTCATAGTAGACAGTGCCCCCACAGCAGCAAGTGAGAATGCACTGAAATCTTTAGCAGAGTGTGTGTTTGAATGTACTGCAACATCAACAAGTCGAGAGCACATGGTAACCAGGAACAGGAAATACATATGTTTAAAAAAGTGGAGTCGCTTCATATATGACATTTTTGAAGAGTCAAAAAGACTAAAAAGAAAGCTTGAAATGCGATAGTTCTATACCCCCAGCTCTTTAAAACATTGCAGCGTTGCAAATGTAAACAAATTGTTTCACCTAGAAATCAGTTGTTTACGATTCTGCTCACAAAAAGTTTCTTAACTACACGGAACTTGAAGGGAAAACTTTAAACTAGTGTAATTTAAAAATAGGGCCTCTGTGCGAGTACCCCAGTATTCTGAGTGGTAGTACTGAAACCTGTAAATCCAGATGCCGCAAGTTGCAGTGCTTACTAGGCGCTGTATTAGGTACCCTTTCTGACTTCCAGGTCACAATGACGAGTATTATGGTATCTGAGTTTGCGCACCGAAGTGCCACACTTTTGACTCATTCTGACCATTTTTACCTAGAACAGTTCTATGCATGTCGCTCAACTGATAAGAAAACACCGATTTAGTCGCAAATACTCATTAACTGGTGAATCATGACTCTAGGGAAACAGATAAGAAGGAATTAGATGTTAGTAATAGCTGAAGGCTGCTGCAGTTACAGGTGGCAGTTGGAAACAGAATCTAGGGGGTCATTTACGAGAAAATGGCACATGAGCTCTGATGCGCCCCATTTCTTGCGTCGCCCTGTGCCCCCCTAACGACGCCAGATTTAAAGAAAAGCTTTGTCACTTTAGAAATGCAGGGATGCGCCATATTTATTAGAATACGGCGCATCCCTGCATCTCCCCCTGCGCTGGCACTAAGTTTAGCTTCCAGCGTCAATGAAGGCATCCTTGCACCATTGTGCAAGGATGTCTGTGTTGAGGGGTGTGATTGTTTATGCGTAGGAAGGTGTCCCTTCTTGAACATAAACAATCACTGATGCCGCTTTGGCACTTCTGTGTGTGCTGCACAATGCAACAGACACATAAGTGCCAAAGCGTCATTTTCAAATTATTGTTTATGTGCTGGAAGGGACACCTTCCTGCAAATAAACAATCATTTCTGGCATTTTGCTTTTTCTATGCTTACGGCAGAAGGCAGCACACATAGAAAAAGCAAAAAACATGGAGGAATAAAAGTATTCCTCCTCGTTGCACCCTGCTAACGCCACCCCTGGGGGTGGCGTTAGATTTTGCCGCTGCCTCAGTTTTACGAGATTTCATAAATCTGAGGCAGCGTCAAAATGCAATGGGTGTTGCTGGAACGCCCATAGCAACACCCTTTGTATGCCCCTTCCACATACAGTGCTGTGTGGGAAGGAGCCGTATTTACAAGGTGGCGTTAAGCCACAAAAAGTGGCTTAACGCCACCTTGTAAATACAGCACTGTGCTTAGCGCCACAGGAGCAACACTAAAAGTGACGCTCATCTGGCGCTAAGGGCCTATAAGTACGGCCCAGTGTTTACAAGGCAGTGCTCCATGGTGCTAAAGTGTCCACAACAATTCTGGTGCTATTGTGGTGCTAACCCTTTACATTGCTGGACAAGCGTCAAAATGTTGACGCTAGTCCAGCAATGCTAAGGGGGCCCCATAGGAAACAGCACAGCCTCACTTTTAATGCCTGCCCTAACGCTATACTGGTGCAGCATAGTGCAGTAAAATCTTGTAAATTTAACTGCGCCATTTCTGTGGGGCTTTTTACGGGAGAACGGCTACCTTGTATACATTATACCTGCCACACTTATAATGTGGTGCAAGGCTTTACAAACTGGCGCAAAGGTGACATTGCACCAGTTTCTAAATATGGCGTAGGGTCGGGTACTGATTTAATGTAAAAAAACAAATGATGCTAAGGCTGCACAAGGGGCTTGTAAATGAGCCCCTCATTTTGGAGTTTTGGGTATGCATTCCTAAATAACAAACTGATTATCTGCGTGATGGCCGAGGATTTAGCTGTGGCCGATAATTGAAGGGGGGACAAAGGGTGCACTTTAAAGATTTTGCTACAAGTAGGTGTGACTTATTCCTATTGTACGCCTTACTTACTCCTGGTTTGCCCCTGGAATTTGTGAGTAACCTAGGAGTACTACGAGAGTAAGTAAGTGTCTACCAAAATATTTATGTGTCTGATTGAGAGGGTTAAAACTGGCAATTATATATGGGAGGAGCTGTGTATGAGCTAAGAAGGGTGAACTTTTGTTTATGATCCCCATTTAGTTTTCACTATGTTTACATTGCTACTTTCCTACTGTACAGCTGGATGCACGCTACACAATGTTTTAAAAACACATTTGAGTACCTGACTTGTGAATCATTCAAGAAAACTGCAAAGTGAAAGCTGAAAAAACTGAAAGTTTTAATTGAATATATATATATATGTATATATATATATATATATATATACATATATATATGTATGTATATATAGTGCTGGAGGGTAGACCGATCCCTCAATTGACAATTTCCAACAAAAAGAATTGCACTGCACTCCGTGAAGGTATTAATTCCTTTATTACTAAAAAATTGCAACGAACCAACGCGTTTCGACCAAAGCTGTCTTTGTCAAAGTTAGTGAGTTTTGCATTTGGCATGGATCACAGAAAGAATTTATGGCGTATTTTTCAATTTTGGATTACTATTTACATGCGAAACAAGTCAAAATTCTATACATTTTTCCGATTTGACAATTTATATTCAAAATGATAGAATAGAAACATTATACCGTAAGGAAACATCAACAAATAGTATAGTACATGAAGAAAGTTTTCATCCTATGTCATTGTTGAAAAATATAGCATATGGAGAACTCATAAGAATGCAGAGAAATTGTTCAAATGATCAAGAAGTACAAATTAAAATTCAAAGATACAATTCAAAGATTTAAAAGGAGAGGTTATGGACAGGGTATTTTAAATAAGAATTTGGAGAAGATGAGAACTATTAATCGTAATGATGTGTTGTTTCTGTAGGAAAGTACCATCTTGCCTGGCATGTTACACCCATATTTCACTGTATGTATGTTGTTTTAGCCCTTTTGTCACTGGGATCCTGCCAGTATGTGCCCTGTATGTGTTCCCTGTGTGGTGCCTAACTGTATCACTGAGGCTCTGCTAACCAGAACCTCAGTGTTTATGCTCTCTCTGCTTTCTAAATTTGTCACTCCAGTCTAGTGACTAAATGTACCAATTCTCATTGGCACAGTGGTACACCCATATAATTCCCTTGTATATGGTACTGAGGTACCCAGGGTATTGGGGTTCCAGGAGATCCCTATGGGCTGCAACATTTCTTTTGCCACCCATAGGGAGCTCAGACAATTCTTGCACAGGGCTGCGACTGCAGCCTGAGTGAAATAACGTCCACATTATTTCACAGCCATTTTTCACTTATAAGTCACCTATATGTCTAACCTTCACTTAGTGAAGGTTGGGTGCCAAGATACTTAGGGGGTTATTCTAACTTTGGAGGAGGTGTTAATCCGTCCCAAAAGTGATGGAAAAGTGACGGATTTACCACCAGCCGTATTACGAGTCCATTATATCCTATGGAACTCGTAATACGGCTGGTGGTATATCCGTCACTTTACCGTCACTTTTGGGACGGATTAACACTCCTCCAAAGTTAGAATAACCCCCTTAGTGTGTGGGTACCCTAGCTCTAGCCAAGGTGCCCCCACATCGTTCAGGGCAAATTCCCCAGACATTGTGAGTGCGGGACACCATTACACGCGTGCACTATACATAGGTCACTACCTATGTATAGCGTCACAAAGGTAACTCCGAACATGGCCATGTAACATGTCTAAGATCATGGAATTGTCACCCCAATACCATGCTGGTATTGGGGGGACTGCAAACCTGTGTACTGTGTGATTTGCAGCTGCTCCGGCTCCTGTGCACTCTTCCAGGATTTCCTTCATGCACATCCTAGCCTGGGTCCCCAGCACTCCGTCCTGCAGTGCTCAACCCTCTGAGTTGGCCTCCGGTGTCGTGGGACCCTCCTTTGTGACTCCGAGCCAGCTCCCGTTCACAAATCTTCTAAGTGCCTGTTCTGGTACTTCTGCGGGTGCTGCCTGCTTCTGTGGGGGCTCTCTCAGTTGCTGAGCGCCCCCTCTGTCTCCTCCTCCAAGGGGCGACATCCTGGTCCTTCCTGGTCCCCAGCAGCACCCAAAAACCTCTACCGCAATCCTTGCAGCTAGCAAGTCCTGTTTGCGGTATTTCTGCGTGGGAACACTTCTGCAACTTTCATCGTGACGTGTGACATCTTGCATCCAAAGGAGAAGTTCCTAGTCCTCTTCGTTCTTGCAGAATTCCAAGCTTCTTCCATCCGGAGGCAGCTTCCTTGCACCTTCATCCGGGGTTTCCTGGGCTCCTGCCCCCCCTGGACACTATTGTGACTCTTGGACTTGGTCCCCTTGCCTTGCAGGTCCTCAGGTCCAGGAATCCATCTTCAGTGCTTTGCTGGTGTTTGTGGTTCTTGCAGAATTCCCCTATCATGACTATTGTGTCCTATTGGGGTAGTAGGTGTACTTTACTCCTACTTTTCAGGGTCTTGGGTGGGGTATCATGGACACCCTGACTGTTTTCTTACAGTCCCAGCAACCCTCTACAAGCTCCCGTAGGTCTGGGGTCCATTCGTGATTCGCATTTCACTTTTGGAGTATATGGTTTGTGTTGCCCCTAGACCTATGTTCACCTATTGCATCCTATTGTAATTCTACACTGTTTGCATTACTTTTCTTACTCTTACTTACCTGTTTTGGGTTTGTGTACATATAACTTGTGTATATTACTTACCTTCTTACTGAGGGTACTCTCTGAGATACTTGTGGCATATTGTCATAAAAATAAAGTACCTTTATTTTTAGTAACTCTGAGTATTGTGTTTTCTTATGATATTGTGTATATGATATAAGTGGTATAGTAGGAGCTTTCAAGGTCAGAAACAATGCCTGCTCTAGCAGGAGGTGTTTACATCTCCTCCAGAAGGAAGGCTAGTAAATTAGCATGTCAAGGCAGGGAGCTTCAAAGAGCACACTACATTTGATATGCTAGGCTGGCTTCCCCCAGACCTGAAGGATGCAACCCCCTGCACTGAGGTCCATTTAGCACCAAGACAGGTGGGAAATTAGCTATGCTAGGAGACGTATTACACCTCCAGGCTAGTCACACCCCTAAGGTGGGCTACCTGAAGCGAACACAAAAAATTGAGATTTCACTGTCATGGTTGTAGTGGATTTAGGGACTTTGGGACAGGGTGATGCCCACTCCATACAAGAAGTAGTCATCTAGGTGGTGTAGTGACCCCAGGAGTAAGTAGCCCATTGGCTACTACCCTTCACTCCCTTAATGCACCTAAATTGAGTATTTAGGTGGCTCTCTGACACCAGGTAATCAGATTTATTAAAGCAAAGAAGCACACCGAAGAGCCGTAATAAGCAAGAACTGAGGAGCAGTAACTGACTTGGAGCCAACCCTGCCTGCCTGCTGCCCTTGACAATTGCACAAAACACAACTCGTCCTGCAGCTCATCAGCCTCCAAAAGCCTGGGAAGACTGCCAGCACTTCAAGAAGTAACCAGCGTCTCCGTTGGAGCAGAGGAGCTGCTTCCATACAGGTTTGCAGGCACCAAAGACTGACATGAGAACCTCTGCCAGTGTGACCCCGTCGGACAAAGCAACACTGCACCCAAGCCCCACAGCCTGAGGAGGAGTGAACTGACAGTGCCCAAGAGTTCCAGAGACCCCTTAGAGCTGAGACCCCCTTTGGGTTTTGCCAGATTGGACCTCGAGTTCCTGCTTGCAGCCTCTTGGTGCAGAACACTGAAACTGCAAGAGTCTTAGACCACACAAACCCGACACCTGGAAGCACAACTTCACCCGAGCACCCTAGGCGAAGTGGACCAGCAGTGCCAACATGGTTCCAAGATCCTTGAGAATTGAGTCCCCCTTCGGGTTTAGCCTGACTTGTCACTCAGTCCCCATCTGCAGCCTGTTTTCACAGGCAACCAAGAACCGTGAGTGTCTCCAACAGCGTGAGCCCACCAGACAACGACCCACTGCACATGCGCCCCTCAGTCGGAGTTGCTGTGGACTGATGGTGTGCCTGTGTGCCGAAGACACTCAAGACTTTTGGCTCCCTTTGGTTGAGCTGGACTGGTCACCCAGTCGCCACTTGCAGCCTCTTTTTCCCCAGACCGTTTCCCATTAAAGTGACTGGGACACCCAACGCTGTAACACACGTCTGCACCCGGACGCCCCAGTGCCTCCCACAGAGAACTCTTTGTGCTGTCTTGGACCCTGCCCCGTACTCACCTTAACTCCCAAAGACTGGTCGTGTAAGTCTTTGCTAAGTGCCCTTATGCAGTATGTTTCTTTTCCCATAGGATAACATTAGGGCACCCAAAGTGGAAAAGCACCTCTCTCTGCACCAACATGCCCCAGAGCTGACCTAGGTGATCTGTTGGTGCTGCCTTGGAACCTACCCCATACTTACCTTAACTCCATATGAACAGGCCTGTAAACCGTTGCCCAATACCCGTATGCAGTATATGCTTCTTTTCCCATAGGATAACATTACAGCAATAAAGTCAATGCAAGTGTATTTGCTATATACTTCAAAACTGCTAACTTTAAAAGGACTTATCCATTAACAAGGTTCTTGGTGTTAAAAAATGTATATACATTTGTGTTATTTTTCTACATTGGTGTGGATCTCCTTATTGAGTGCGTGTGTATCATTTATTAACTGTGTGTATGCAAGAAATGTCTAACACTCCCCTTTGATCAGCCTAAGCTGCTCCACCACACTAACACAAATATTTATATTATGGAATTCTAGAGAAGGTCCTGTCAACTTCTAAGAGGATACCTGGACTCATTACACAACATACCTCTTTTTGGTATACTGTATAAAAAGCAAGCTTCCTACAGGTTCTTCACTAGTGACACACTTTCCTTTCTGACGAGTGCTCTCATCTCACCTCACCTGGATCACAATTGTTACGGGAGTGGTCATGTGGAACCTGCAAGAAAAAAGTCTGTTGTTGGGTTTGTTTTTATTGGGTATTTGTATTGAGCATGTAAAGTTAATGTCATGTATACTTTGTTGAACTTCCACCTTTAATTAAAGGTGCTAATAAGAGTCTGCAATCACTACGAGGATCAGGCCATCATTGATTGTGTAATTGCCTCTGGCTACCCCTTCTGAATGAAGACCATGTTTGACTCACTAGAGCTCAAATGTACTACAGACCTAGAATTTCATTTCTAGGAATGCTATTGTGGAATAGCATCCTACAACATACTGTTATGGCCACTTCCTCCCCCATTCAGAAGAACCTTTAACAATATCTCCAAATGAAACACCTAGACAATTGACTAAACAGAATTCCTGGGTGGCCTCCATGTGAAGACCAGCACTATCAACCAGGTCTTCCATTTCCTAATGTTGCTGAGATGGAAAGCGGTGGATTTGAACCAGGGCAGCCTATATGTAGCTTTTATTGATTTGAAGGCTGCCTTTCGTTCAGTGGCTAGAAACAAACTATGGGAGTTTCTGAAAGAGTTGGGACTCTCGTCAACATTATATTACATTATCATTTTCTGCTCGAATGAAGATAACTTTGCACAAATTTGGTGGGGCAAGAAAGGTGAGCTCACTACAGGTATTCCAGTTAAGGCAGGAGTAGGCCAATTGTGTGTACTCGGTCCAATGCTCATTCTTTTAAATACTAATGGGTGTTTTTTCCTTAAAGAAACCAATGATACTTAAAAAAGAAAATGTTTACTGTTTGGGAAACCTTTGAGGGGAGGAGATAGTGATTCCCTGGAGGTGTTTTTAACCAAGCAATGATTTGGGACTTAGTTGTGGTTGCGAACTATTGATACATAAAATAAGAAATTGCAATTTTGAGTGGGCGTCCCTTTTACACCCTTTTCTAACTAATTGGTATGGGTTACTCAACTCATTTTGTGATTCAGAAAAGCTACAGCAATTTGCAAAATGGTTTCATATATACCAATATGCCATGTTGCTATCCCAAACCTTCAGCTTTTGCAAACCACAAAGTTTGTGATTGCAAAATTACTTTGTACATCTGGTCCAACATTGCATGTAATACTTCAAAGCTTAGCACATCCAAAATGTAAAACTGTCTACTTTTTAGTTCAAAGTAAAATCTAAATTTAGAGTTGAGTTGGAATGGGAATCTGATATGGGTATTTCTCGGTTAGATACAATGTATGGTCATAGCTGGAAGAGATGTCTAGCTGTGTCTTCCTTTGCTAGTACATCTAAGACCTTGTATGTCTTCCAAACTTTTTTATAACTCCCTACACATGACATAAGTATGAGAACTCATTATCAGATTTTCGTGTGTCATGTAAACAGAGTGCACTAAATAATTTAATATTTAGTGTATATTTAATTCAAATGCTTCCTTCCACTAGACATTGTGTAAAGGAATGGTGTCACCTTCCAGCAAAGAGTAAATTCTATTGTATTCTTTGTAGCATAGTGTAACTCAGTTTGCTTTAATCATAAATTAGACACTAATAAAACATATAGGTTTAGCCTACTAAGAAAATTGAACGTGTCTAGTCCCCATTTGAAAATTATTTATGTAAGGATGAATCTGTTATCCTCACTGTTTCTGTTCCTGATCACGGTGTTTCTAAATCACCTTAAACTTATTCAATCATTAGCAATATTATTTATTGCATGTTGTAACCTGTATTATATAAATTCATAATATAATTTGAATGACAGCTCTTTCAATTTCCTTCTTTTCTTTCACTCTGTTCCTATTTTCCTTAGTTTTCCTTCTGCTAGTTATTGTGATATACAGTTGCTTTACTACATGTTCATAGTCGTCATACTTATAAATAATGTTATATTAGTTATAATAATGTTTTATTCAGATGCGATAATTAATGGATGATATTGTTGATATATATTCTTAAAATAATACATTGATTGACTGAAAAAACAAGAACAGCAAGGACCTCTCTATCAGCCATTGTTCTGAAGAAAGAACACCAGTAATTTGACAGAGAACCCCTAATATATCACCGGTGCTAACCCATCACAGAGTCTCTTTAAAGCTTTCTAAAAGGCAATTCTATCATGATCCCTAGAACTAGTTTGCAAGTACTCTCTCTCTCAGACTTCTCCTCCATACTACCACTAACTACCTTCAAGTGTCATGACAACAAGAAAACAAACATAAATTGCAGTCTGACCTAAATTATGGGATTTCCTCCGAGATTATGTGCGATAAAACAATAACACCTTGGAGCCAATGCTCAAAAACATTTACTAATGTTCTCATACAGAGTGTAAAAAATGCAAAATGTGCATCAACCATTTTTGTAGAGTCACAATTTATGCTGCACCTGCCTAAGAGTCCCAAGAGAAGTCTGTGCATATTGGGGCAGGGTTGGGTGGAGCAGAGGGTCTGTTGAACATACTTCTGAATCCATTCCCTATCTACTGAGACACGTTCTGCCCAGGCACTCTTACCAGTGGTAACCATCTCCTTACCTATTGACTGACAAGGTACTGACTAAACACAAGGGAATGCAGGAGACGAAATAACATAAATTGAATTGTGCCCTGTTAATGTTGTACTTGTACTGGCCAATTATGCTGTGATGTCTTGAAATTGCAATGTAAGATTTCTTACAGTGTGAATTTTAAAACAATGTTTGCACCAATGCACATTATAAATAAGCATGGCCAAAGCTGGTAGGTCTGTCTTTATTTGGAAAACATTTGTAAACACGGGGATTCATAGGTGCTGTTAACATGTGTTGCCTGGACAATTGCTATTTGTCACATTGAAGTCTGTATCACTGGATTGCCACTGCTTGGAGGAAAAGTAGCAACATGGATTGCTTTATGGATCGAATGCTATATAGAAGATAATAAATGGAATGTAATAAAACGTGTGCCGATTGAGTGTACGTTTTAGATGTAATATAGTCCCTCATTCTTTCCAGTGTGAGCACTTCCTAGAATGTGGAATAATGCACCGAGTAGTCAGCAGCATATGGTGCCAAAGTAATACTTCTTTGCGTAGCCAAAACCCAGTCTAAGAATATTTTAAAGACATGATAACAATATTTCTGCACTGTCTAAAAAACAAAACAAGAAACGACTGTTTTTTGTTGTATATACAATGCGTGCACGAGATTAAGAATGTAATGCATGTAACAGTCTATAGGTGGCAGAATAATGCATCAAGAAACCAATAGCATAATGTGTGAGTATTACATCTCTCTAGCTGGAACTAAAGTTCACTCTCTTTTTATTTTAAAGATTTGGTATGAAGGGAGACTATATTAGCTACACGTGTATTTATGAAAGATTTGGTAACAACAGGTCACAGACAGATGTACTGACAAGCCAGACCTAAAAAATAACATTTTGTGCCTGACATTCAGAACAAATGTTTGTTTGAGACTAGTTCAAAATTACAGTGAATAGGTGAGAACCTCTCCTGTACCAGAGCGAAACTGCCTCGTACTGGAACAATTAGTGTCATCTGATCCATGGTGGTTAATGACAAGAGACTGTCTTTAAGTGTCTTCTACAGGAATTATCATGGGTTACCTGAGTGATGCTGTACAGTGATTCCTATTTTCCTGTTCTTTATTATGGATAGACTTTTAAGGAAATATGCAACCATAGGCTAGCTGTCTGAGATGGTTCTTCATTTCCTACAAAGGTACACCAACATCAATGTTAGCATCCCCTGTTCTATGACCTAATGAATATTGATCCACCAAAACAGAAAAGGTAGAGGAAGTGACACCATGTCCCCTTCATAACTTCACTACCTGATTCCTTAATCCACCCTTTGACCCTCAGCAATCTCATATTTATTTATAAAGACCTGTGGCAAGGGCAAAGAGTGGAAAATACAGGGAGCAAATATGGCTTCTAGAGCCGTATTTAATTTCTGTTCCTGACACTGTGCTCATGACAAGTGAAAATAAGGGCAGATCCAGGGGAGCAATGGGGCAACCAAAGATAGCAGATGCTTTCCAAGGCTACTCCTAACGTATCCACATGTGCAATGGGAGCCAGTGCTAGCTACTGGGTGAACTCACAATACTTGTACAAAGAGGAAAATGTTGTACACGAAGGGGCATATTTAGGAGCCCCTAGCGCCACCTTAGTGCCGCCATAGCGCTAAGGCGTCACTAAAGTGGCTTTTCGACCACGCCATATTTACAAAGCGGAGCAAAGCATGCATTGTGCCACTTTGCTCCCCCTTTCACCACATTATGTGTGCGCCATGCATAATATATGCAACGGGGCGTTCCTGCACTAGGAGACCCACAAAATTGCTAGTGAAATTTAAAAGATTTTACTACACCATTTCTGGTGTCATTTTAATGCCTGCTCAGAGCAGGAGTTAAAATGACGCTCCCATGGTAACCTATGTGCCTCCTTGCACTTTGCTGCACTCGCGTCAACATTTTTTGACGATAGTGTAGCAAAGCACCACAAAAGTGTCAAACATTTTGACGCTATTGTGCTAATGACCTCCATGGTGCACCGTATTACACATACGGTGCAAACAAGGTGTTGTTAGGTGCCGGTAAAGGGGAACAAGAAAAGTGGCGCATCTTAGCTAATGCGCCACTTTTTCTTAAACATGGGTCGAGGTACATTAATGACAGTGATACAGGCATGGTGCCTGGCAAGATGTGGTCTTTGAGAATGGAGGCTACTTTAGAGGAGCCCAGACATAAGGTAAAGAATATTTGCATACATTTTCATGTGCAGGTATGTTTCTCGTACATGCACTTGAGACTGACGTATGCTGTTAAAGGTATGTGTTTCTTCTCAGAGACCGTTGTGTGAAATAAACAGAGCTTGGCATCCGACTGGATGTCAGTTACTTCCAGTTACTTGCAGTTGTGCACAACTGTGCTACTGCACAGTTGTGCACACTCTGGGAGGCATTGGGAAAGGGAAACGTCATGATTAGCCTTGACAACAGCTGACTAATTAAAGCAGACTAAAGTCAGGATACACCCTGTGGTACCCTTGATCGTGCAGCCCTGGGATGGGAGAGTACCTGTCTCATTACAAGTCAATGTTGCCTTAAATCTCGAACCCTGGCCCCGTCTTCTCTCACTGCCCAAATTCTTTAGAGAAATGAGTGAAAAGCATTCCTCTACCACTCCTGTATCTCTTACTGTAACCCTGGATTCTACAGAAACATGTATTTATTAATTACAGGAAGCCTCCCGGTACCTGCAGATAAATATATTAGTCAAAGGACGAAGCCTGTCCATGCAGCTCTCCTAAGTAGAATACTGAGACCACGCCAGCATTGGATCAAGGAATCACTGGCCTAAAGACAGATCCAAAAGGCTAAATACGGATAACCAATGGGACCATCCCTTGCTCAGTTACTTTATCTCTTACTTAATGTAGATAGGCTATATATCCATCACTTGTCACAGTGAGCAGAGTGACCTCTCATCTATTGTTCAGAGCTAACCACCATTGGTCACAAGTAGCAGCGCTATGTCTTTCTCTGCATATTTTTCACTTGTCAGAAGCATTCTTGTCTGATAATTTTACTGTTGGTCTGTCTATTGTTCTTTCTGTCCATAAGCCTGTTTACATCCATTCATCTGCTCCGTAGCTCCCAAATGTGAGTGCCAACAATAGGTTAGGTGGATAGCCATCCGACATGGGCCCCTTGTAGAGCTCCCAGGAGTGATGATGCATTATATAAATCAGATGTATTAATGTTAGGTTAGGTGGTCACAAGATCTATTCCTGCCTTAAGAAACACTGTAGCAGGAAAAAAATCTCAGTTTACAGCTGCAGATACACCAGCCACAATTACTGGGGCCAGGAGAAAGTTAAAATGTATCATCAGAAGTGATATATTTCTTCGGTAGACCCAGGATCACACCTACAAGTCTGCTTACGAAAAATATCATCAGCATGGTAGGACACCCGAATAGTTAATTTGTGCTGGTGTTTCCAGTGCTTGCCACTGTCACTTATTTATGACAGTCAACCACAAGGTGGAAGAGTCTGTCTATTTTGTAGCTGAATTTTTGCCAGTCGGTTGCAATGACACATCATGAGTGAAAACTAGGGCCCATATTTATGCTTTCTGCTGCAAAACTGCGCTAACGCAGTTTTGCGTCAAAAAGTTTAGCACTAGCTAAAGAAAACGCTACCCGGGTGGGGTGGCAGTAGGGAAGGAGGGAGTTGTGCATCAGAAAATGATGCTAGCCTGGTTATAGGCAAAAAAAATGCCTTTAACCAGACTAGTGCCATTTCTTGGCGCAACCACCCAAAACATGACTCCTGTCTTAGAAAAGACGGGAGTCATGCCCACCACCCCAATGGCCAACACAGGGGACAAGTGTCCACTGGGCATGGCCATTGCACCCTGTGCCATGCAGGGGGCCCCAAGTTAGGGCCCCCGATGGCAACAAAAAAACAAAAAAAACTTACCTGGACTTACCTAGGATGGGTTCCCCCATCCTCTGGTGTGAGTGAGGGTGTTTCTGTGGCATGAGAAGGGCACCTGTGGACCCATTCCATGTTTAACCATGGAAATGGGTCCACAAGTCCCCTAACGCGTGGTATGACCCAGGCGTTAAATAATGGTGCAAGGCAAGCTTTGCACCATTATTTAGCCCCTCCTCCCACCCATGTGTCATTTTAGCACTGAGGGCCAAATATGAGGCTATGGGGATAGCACTATTTTTTGGATGGGAACACCTACCTTGCATCTTATTGACGCAAGGTAGGTGCATGCATCCAAATAATGGTGCAAACTCCTACATTTTGGCGTTAGACGTGCCTAACATCAAACTATAAATATGGAGTTAGGTTTGCACAGAATTTGCGTAAAACAAATGACACAAATTCGGTGCAAACAGAGTATAAATATGCCCCTAAATATCCAACGCAACAACACACTGACTATATAGGTCATTGAACAGCCGCTACAGAGGACCCTCTTTGTCAGTCTACAATCACAGACACACACAACTGCAAATTAAGATGTCAAGCAATTGGTGTACATACATTTTTTTAAATGTGCAACTTGTTACAACACTTACCCCTCTCATTCCATGCTTTTTTTCTGATTATGCCAGGAAACACTGCTTATTGATGTGTGAGGGCAGTCTTGTGCTCCTTTCTTCTGCAAAGCTCTGAACTCTCCCATGTTTGTCTAAGTAACGAGCTGAACTCAGTCTTGTCCCTTATCCAGACCTCACCTGCATCTTTTCAATACACACAGTACAATTATACAATCAGTTCATTTTGGGGAAGGCCCTCTCATCAGGGACTTGAAAACAGTGACTGGCAATCATTATCTTAATGATGTGACTCACTAGAAACGTAGGGACCACTCTGAGGAATGTGCTACTGGAGGCACTCCAGTGTCAATGATGGTATGGGTGTGTGAGAGGAGGGGGGGGCATAAGGGAATTTTAGGCTGCACATTTCTCTGGTTTCTTTGATGTTAGCAAGTATAGCTCTGCTTTACTTTAAGGTTGAATACAGTTAATTTAAAGCTATAATGAAAAGAGTTACTTCCTTTTGTCAAACAAACAATATAAACTGTAATGCCTATAGCACCAGGGTGATATATTTTCTTCCGGTAAGATGGAGCCTCCTGCAGAAAAGTAACTCTAATAGGTGTGAAAGTGAATAACTGAGAGGCCTTTATGCTCTTTCTATTACTGGCTCTTTTGCTGAGACAGCTGCCTTGTGCCAATTGGAATAGGCAGTTCCTGTAAACTGTTCATGGTTCGTTTGGGTGCTACAGTATGGGTAACATCATATGTCAGCTGGTAATAACAGGAGGTGCCATCTGAATTGGGATTACTAATACCCGCTGAATAGTGTTTCACCCTGCTGAAAGCAGGGGAAATGCCCAGGTGAAAATCTGGCAGAAAACGAGGACCAATATGAAGGAACTGGCATGCACACACTGACTGCTGCATGTTCGTCCACTTTCTGTTGTGATTTCTCACAGTTACTTAGTACAGGTGTGGGAATACCATGCATTAGTTGTAATACTGAACCCGGTAGTACTGTGCTCCCTATAGCAGACCACACATGATCCGGCCCTAACAGGACCAGCATGTTTCATGTAGATTACTCAGTACATTTTCAGATATTAGAACATTGGAACGTTGAGAGCTCCATTGAAGACAACGGAGTAGCTCCAAGCTTATAATGGCTGGTGTAAGCCCGGCGCTCCAACATTCCAACGTTTGTCTTGATGGTTCTCCTTTTTTAATTTGAAACATTCTACCCTTAGCTGGTGGAATGTTCTAATAGCCTTATAGCCCTTATGCCTGTAGCTATACCAGTTGTTAAAGGCCCTCTCCCTCGTTATAGGCCTTAGCCTGCAGTTTGGGCCCATAACTCGGGTTCAGAGCCTTTAACAATCGGTATAGCCCACGGCAGCGGGGTAAAAGGCTATATTAAAGGAGTTCAGTTACTGCCAACTAGGGTCCAGGTCAGACTAGGCTCTTGAAAGCTAAAGTCTCACCGTTCCTATATTCGACTGTGTCAAAGACCTATGACATCCATTGCGCTCAAAGGGTGTTGGAATTCTGTGAAAACACTCCACATTTTCATCTGGCATTACTTAGAGATTACATTTTTGCAGAATTGTGTTAGGGTATGTTGTGGTATGGTTTGTGCATAATTATAGCACTTTCTACCATTAGTTCCTGAAATTTAGTGATTTCTGAGCTTTCACGCTCTGTAGCTGCATATTCTATTTGACAGTGTTTGGCAGGGGCAGCTCATCCATTAGAACATGGGGGCGTTGACCCCTACTTCGAGTCACTACACCCCAGACAGACTCCTTTACACCCATTAGTTTGGTCCATTTAGGGTGGGGGCGGGGCTGAGGAGCTCTCTCTCCTGGCGACGATTGAATGGGAGGCTGTGTTACGTGAACTACACATGTCAGATTGGCCGGCGCTTTTCATATGACCAGCCTGATATGAGCAGTTCAGGCTTTCTAAATCAACACTATGTGGAAGCTGGTGGAGCAGAGACACAGCCCCATCGGTCTCCGATGGAGCACTGTGCTTCCCGGACCCAGCCAATGCTGGCACTGCTTTTTATGATGTTTGGTATTAAATGCAGCATGGTAGCAGTGCTTGGATTGGCGGGATGCTATGTCCAGCATGCACATCTTCGCCAGGATGGGCGAGGCGGGAGGATCACATATAATCAAGGTAAGGATAAGTTTATTGTTATGTTTTTTTACTTTACAGCAGTACTTTCTATATGCTACAATATTAAATTTATATTGTAGAGGTGATCGGTCAGATTCAATTTCAATAGAATGTACCTTTAAATCTAATGTGCCCCGATCACCCCTGCATTACAAATTTAAGCACATCCATCGTTCATGAAAGATTTCCATGCCCCACAACTTTGGAAAGTCGCCAACCGTCACTGATGTTTGGTTGTGGTTGTGTAGGATAGTAAAGCGCTGTTAAGTGTTTAGAAGTGGTTTGTGTTGGTCATTGGGATAGTAAAATGTGCGTGATCCAGGTAAGGATCTTTAAAGTGTCTTTTGGGCATGGATAGGTGTGCAGAAGGATTTTCCCTTTTCTTCTTTGAAATTCGTTGCTAGTTGTAAGTTAGGGTAAGCAGACATCACAGTTTTGCCGAGACAGTCCTGGTTTTCCATTAGCTGTCCCGGCAGATTTTGCTAAATTTGGCTCATGTCCCGGTCTACTAAAAATGGTGGGAGGTGCCTTTTTATGTTTTGCAAAGCAGGGATAGTTTGTAGCTGTTATGAGAAAGCAAATTAATAAATAGGCATAATACTGGCTTAAAAAATGCATTTTATTTTTGTTCTTGGTGCCTCTGCTGTAATTCTTTGCTGGTGAGCGCTGTCATTCTGCGTACTCAGCTGCAGTAAAATTATAGTCCTTTTTCTATTTTTATGAAATGTCCCGGTTTTTTTTAGTTTAAAATTCTAGTCACCGTAGTTGTAAGTGGAACAGGCTTCAGAAACTTATTTAATCAATATGAATTTGAGGTGTTCTAACAAGGCCTGTCCTGTCGTACCATTAGAAAAATGACAGGGATGGGAGGTGCCCTGCTTTGAAGGTAAAATAATCTGCAAATACTTTGACTTAACACCTGGATGCCGCAGTGGAACTAAAGTAAATGGCAATAAAAGAATTACAGCAGAAGGCACTTTGCAAGCTGACTCGCGGGGCGGACCTGCAAGGGCAGTCACACCGTGCCCCTAGGGGGTCCTTTCCCAGTTTGTATGCGCCATAGACGTGGCCCTCGGGAACCCTATTGAAAGCGAGCTAGACCCATTCATCGTTGCCCCGGCCGCTGCCTTTTAAGCCAGAGTGTCTCCAAGCTTCTTTGAGAGGTTCGGATTCGTCCACGACTCCATAATTGCACTCCCTTCATTGTGTGTCAGAAGAAAGAAAAAAAGACTTAGCCGGGTCGACCTGAATGTTTAGTTTTGCAAATACAATGGCATTTCTGAACAGATCTGGTCGTAACTGTTCAAAACGCGCGCGGGCGGAGCTGCTGTCTGGGGCGAGGGGCTGGGTATCATGACAAGTCAGTGCTTTCCAAAATGGCCTCCTCGAAGCCTGACGCAGCTGTGTCTGAACGTCGCCTTGGGGTTAGGAGGGAAAAGTGGCCCCTCGGCGTGCGCTGGCATTTGCAAGGTTGAGATGAAATTGTGCCCCGGTGATGTGTCCAGTAGCCTGTGCTAGGTCGTGCATGGTGCAGGCCCTCAAACGCTGCGTAGTTTTCGTGCTCTCAGAGGTGATCCGTGAAATGGGCCTTGCAGACGACCACAAGGAGCTGCGTTCGACTGTTCTTTAATTGTACCGCGTATCTTGCGCCCTCATCGCTTCACAATGCTCCAAACATCCCGAAAGGAAACAAGAGCTATTTGAACTTGGTCCGTGCTGAGCGGTTCAAAGACCTGCGAAAATGGGGGTCTCCGAGTTCAGTGGTTGCATAGTGCGGAGAGCATTTCGTCAATGAAATACAAAAAGTTGTTCCAGACTTGGAAAGGAAGTTGTTATGGGAATTGGACAAGCAATTGCCCCCGTATTGGAGCCATTCGGCTTTATTATGCTTGCATTCTTTGGGGGAGGTTTGGGGAAAGGGCACAGATCTGGTATTTGAAGGATTCCCACGCAAGCACCCCGCCTCCTCTCCCTGGACGTATAATTATCTAGCCTGGTCTACCTCACATACCTCCCTACTGTACCGATCTCTCAGGCAACATTGAAGGTCTCTGTACTATTCTTTAGCACCCTCTATACACTTTTGGCAGACATTGATGGCATAGTTCACATTGGTCCCGACTCTTGATAAAAAGTCAGGGCCATATTTAAAAGAAAGCGGGGCATCACTAGTGATGCACCACTTTTCTTGCGTCCCCTAATGCCACTATGGTACTGCCGTATTTACAATATGGCACACCATGGCACATGTTTGGGGCAATAGTGTCAGTTTTTTAATGCTATTGTAACACTATGCTCTATTAGCGTAAAAAAAAAAGACGCTAATCCAGTATAGTGTTAAGCGGCCCATTGAAATCAATGGGAGCCTCATTTTAACTCCTGCTTTAAGCAGGCGTTCAAAGTGACGCTAGAAATGGAGCAATGGAATCTTGTAGATTCCATTGTGCCACTTTTAGCGACCCTGCAACGAGGGAACGCCCCCTTTGCAAACATCATGCATATATTATGCATGATGTGGTCCAAAGGATTTACAAGGTGGCACAAACCTAGTTTTATTATCTGTGAAATAAGAGAGACTAAAGCGCCCTTCACAGCATTCTGCAGGAGGGCCTGATCATTGTGCATTAACTACTGTTCTTGAAGGCAAAACGCTGGTGCGTTAATGGTGCCAGGCACCACCTACTACTTGCGATGGAAAACCCTGCATGTGCTTAGGTGGGGGAAAGAAGAAAACTCAGTGAAATGCATGAACGGCAAAAATCGTGAACTCAGTGACACTACACTCTGTAATAAAAACTTCACACACCTCTATAAAGGAATCATTATCCAAAACTGCCCAGGGTGGTATCTTGCTTTAAAAATCTTTGTAACTGTAATTTTGTAACCAATGCCTGCCCTGGTACACCCTGACCAGTGAGCAGGTATATTCACAAATAATATTACATCATGCTGGAGTGAGAATTTCTCACAGTAAATCGCTTTGCAAGTGTAAATTTAAGTTTGGTGAATAGAAAATGTGAATTTACATTCCTATACTACACCATTAGTTGACATTTTGCTTTCAGAATAGGGCTCTGTGTCTTCTCTAACTTTATCAATCTTCTGAATGTGTAAATGTAGAGGAGCAAAGTCAAGCCGACGAGGGAGTAAAGAGCAGCCAATTAATTGGAGGCTTGACGGGCAATAGGTTCTTGTCTGCCACAAACCTCTTTCTGATACACATTGATATACAAATGTAGTGGAAAGAGACACTAATTTTGTTTGAGTAGATAATTATATGCTTGCAAATCCCTAATTCATAAAAAGACCTGCAAAGTTTATGATGATGTCTGACTGAAATGCGTTTCTGAGCACAACAGGCACTGTAATTAATTTGATGGATTTGATGGAGCGGGCTCTGCTTATTGGTTGACAGCTGGTAGCACATAGAGCACAAACCCAGGGACTCAAAGTAAGAATTGTGAGAATGGCCTACCATGGCAGGTCCACCCTGGCGCTTCAGTGGTCATGGTGTCAGGGTTCGGCCTGAACTGCTTGTGTAGCTCTCTTACGCCACTGTGAAGTTGGTGCAATTTACGTCCTGTATGAAGGGAGACTATGGCCCTCATTCTGACCTTGGCGGGCGGCGGAGGCCGCCCGCCAAAGTCCCGCCGTCAGGTTACCGTTCCGCGGTCGAAAGACCGCGGCGGTAATTCTGACTTTCCCGCTGGGCTGGCGGGCGGTCGCCTTCAGACCGCCAGCCAGCCCAGCGGGAAAGAGGCTTCCACGATGAAGCCGGCTCGGAATCGAGCCGGCGGAGTGGAAGCTGTGCGACGGGTGCAGTTGCACCCGTCGCGTATTTCACTGTCTGCGCAGCAGACAGTGAAATACATGTAGGGGCCCTCTTACGGGGGCCCCTGCAATGCCCATGCCAGTGGCATGGGCACTGCAGGGGCCCCCAGGGGCCCCGCGACCCCCCCTACCGCCATCCGGATCTCGGCGGTCCGACCGCCGGGATCTGGATGGCGGTAGGGGGGGTCGGAATCCCCGCGGCGGTGCAGCAAGCTGCGCCGCCGCGGAGGATTCAATGGGGCCGCGGTACACTGGCGGGACCCCGCCAGTGGTGCCGGTCCGACCGCGGCTTTACCGCCGCGGTCGGAATCCCCATTGGAGCACCGCCGGCCTGTCGGCGGTGCTCCCGCGGTCCTCCGCCCTGGCGGTCAAAGACAGCCAGGGTCAGAATGACCACCTATATTAGCTACACATGTCTTTATTAAACAGATTAAATGTCATTTGGTAGATCACACCAACGCCCTGCTCGTTACTGTGCCAATCTTCCCACCATAATAAAGGGAATTTCTATATGGATTTATTAAATTCATTCAGTTTCCAAATTTAATAACTGTTGCTTACTTTTCATAGTCAAAGTCACAGTGAAAATTGTTATCAAACAACTGACACGTTTCCTCAAGGAGAACAACACTCTGGACCCATCCCAATCCAGATTTTGCAGAAACCACAGCACCAAAACTGCCCCCATCGCTGCCACCGACGACTAGACAATGAAGAAACCGTGGCCCTCATCCACCTGGACCTCTCAGCCATGCTCAACACCATCTGCCACCACGCCCTATGCACACGCCTCAGCGATGCAGGAATCCGCGACAGAGCCCTGGACTGGATCACCTCCTTTCTCACTGGCAGGACTCAGAGAGTCCGCCTCCCTCCATTCTGCTCTGAAGCCACCAAAATCACCTGCGGTGGATTCCAAGGTTCGTTCCTCAGCCCAAACCTCTTCAACGTTTACATGGCTCCGCTCGCTAGCATCGCCCGATCTCACAACCTCAACATCATCTCATACACTCAGCTGATCCTCTCCCTCACCAAGAACACCCCAAGACCAACCTCCACAAAGGAATGAAGGCCATCGCCGAAAGGATGAAGAACAGCTGCCTGACACTGAATTCCGACAAGAGTGAGGTCCTCATCTTCGGCTCCACCCCCTCTGCATGGGACGACTCCTGGTGGCCTCCCACACTGGGAACCATACCGAAACCCACTGACTACACATGCAACCTGGGATTCATCCTGGACTCTTCACTATTTATGACCCAGCAAGTCAACGCCATCTCCTCCTCCTGCTTCAACACCCTCCACATGCTTCAGCAGATCTAAAAATGGATCCCCACTGAAACCAGAACAGTCATCCAAGCCCTCATAATCAGGAACCACGTGCAAACTCCAGAAAAGACTGCAACGCATCCAGAACTCCTCTGCACGCCTTATCCTGGACATCCCCGCTACTGCCACATCGCAGGCCACCTGAGAGACCTGCATTGGCTCCCTGTCAACAAGAGA
This sequence comes from Pleurodeles waltl, assembly GCF_031143425.1. NCBI lineage: Eukaryota > Metazoa > Chordata > Amphibia > Caudata > Salamandridae > Pleurodeles > Pleurodeles waltl. The sequence goes on along the minus strand of NC_090440.1, from coordinate 89,273,743 downwards.
ATCACCTTCAAACTCCTCACCCACGCTCACAAGGCACTGCACACCACCGGACCAGAATACCTCAACAGACGCCTCTCCTTCTACACCCCGACCCGACAGCTTCGCTCCACCGACCTTGCCCGCGCCACCGTCCCACGCATCTGCAGAACAACCACCGGCAGCAGATCATTCTCGCAGCTCGCCACCAAGACGTGGAACACCCTTCCACCCACCTGTGTCAGACCAAGGACCTCCTTACCTTCAGGAAACATCTCAAGACATGGCTGTTCGAGCAGTAGCAGCCCCTCCTCCACTCCCCCCTCAGCACCTTGAGACCCTCGCGGGTGAGTAGTGCGCTTTACAAATTCCGTGATTGATTGATAGATTGATTTAATCCTCAATGCCAAGCTTGTGTTTCTTTCTGCAGCACTACGTCTAGTAAGCTTACGTTTTTTTCACTCCTTTAGAAGAAACCTCCCTACACACTGTTCTCTCAGTCTCTTTTCTCTTACTTAAATCCATCCATACCATGTCTAGGCATTTCTCTGTCTCCTGCTTGCTCATTCTTTAAGGAATCAGATAGTTGGATCCCCAAAAGAACATTGGCAAAGCCAATAGTTCAGGGTTCAGACGCAGAAGGGTGCATGCAGGGGTAAATAAAGATGGTTGCAGTTGTAAAGTAGTCCTTCACGCAGTTCAATGCAAGCACTTGGGTTGCTGTAGAAGTAGTAACCAATAACATAAATTGGGAGATGAATACTCCAGTGTGCTCAGCCAAGAGATGATTGACATAGTCTCAAGCCAATCGCTGAAAGAGCCTGTAGTTGAAATGGGTGCACTCAAGGCCCACACTCTATATATTGGTAATAGTCAGTCAGTCTGTCTGGCAGCTGCACTGTGTAAATAGAGACCTAAAACTGGTATGTTGCTGATTCTTAGCCGCAATTCATTCTAAAGAGAGGCCACAACCACAGACAATGTTCTCCTTGTAAGTGCCGTCTGATCATGTTGAGCAACTGTCAGTCTCTCTGTAGCAGACGTAAAAAAACAAGTCATGTTTTGTGTTAAAGCTTATGCATAAGAAGCAAAGAAGAAGGCCCAGATTCTGTAAGGTGAGTATGGTAAGTTGCTGCGCTGTATTGAGTGACAAGGAGAGAGCAGGAGAGCGTCATATTCCAATAGAAATGGCACTCTCCTCCCCTTTCCCTAGCACCAGCAGTGTTTTCAGCTGCCGTGTGCTATGCACACTCCTTGGCACCATATTGCTAGGGTGTGAGTGTGTGTCTAGTGTAGGTTTTATACAGGAAGGATACCCTTCCTACACTAAATACTATGCCTAGACAAGTGCAAATGCTTTTCCCACTTTGTTTTTGTGCAGCACACAGGCAAAATCTAAAAAGCGGGGAGAAGTAAAAACATTTCTCCCTTTTGTGTCTATTTTTAAAAGGTGTTAAATTTTGGAACTAAACCCTTTCTTCTGATGTTTCAGAATAGGTTTTACTGTGAAAAATCATGGATGGTAGCATGGGTACGTCCATGTACCACACGTGACGCCCCCTTGACACAAAGTAATGGAAAGCAGTGTTTTGTGCTGCTTTGTGTTTATTTGCCACACAAACCAACGCAAATACCTATCTGTATTGGTTTGTGCATGGCAAAAAAAGTTTAGCATCAGTTTAGTGTTGAAAAAGGAACACTAAACCAACGCTAACACTTTGAGAATCTGGGCCAAGATTCGCTATCTCCACTTGCAAATCAATGACAGGAAAAATGTTAGTGTTTGAATGGTCGATTCTGCTAACTGCCTTTGTAATAGATTGGCGTCCTCCGTCAGAGCACAGAGGAAAAAATAACGTTTTTAGTTTTAACAGGTTTTTTCACCCATGTTGCTGAATTTGAAATTGAAAGAGACATTTTGGGGAGAAACAGTCTGGTGGGAAATCCGCTAATGTTTCTCTTTTGTGCCAGAAATATTCTGCCAGGAAATTGGGGTATACATTATGAGTATCCACTTATCTAGTCTTCAAACATGTGCGTCTGTAATACCCTGTAATACCCATCATTTTAGTCACCCTGGTCTCTGCTAACAGTGATAAATCTACCAGTCATGCCCATTCTACACTGTGCAATTGTTTGCCACCAGTTTTGGTACAGTTATATTTACACATTTGAAGGCCAGACTGTGGTGTCACAAGAATGTTCTCTGGTGGGATATCCACCATAAACCTAACTTTGAAATTGGGTGGATCATAGTTTCAGACACATGACATACATGCTGGAGATGAGGTCTGTTGACATCCAAGGTATAGTTTGTTGGCATTATCAACATGTGAAAATAAAGGCCTGAAATGATGTTAAACTTGGCACCAGTAGGAGCAGCAGAAGCACCCTCCTGAGGTTCATTGTCTCCACACACCATCGCAGTTCATCACTTCAAAGTCTAGAACCCAAAGCGCATCTTTTAATTGTAACCTGTTTATGTTTTGCTTTTCCACTGTATCCCACTCTCCCTCCATATCTTTCTCTTCTGTCTATATCTTTCTTAGGCACAGACATACAGATATAAGTAGCAGATTGCAACCAATGGTAGTTTTAGTAGGCACATACTGATGATCTCATGGAGATAGGTGTCTAAGTCTGGTAGGCCAAACATCTGCTGAGACCAGAGACCTATAATCATGAAAGGGAAAAGAGACAGGTTCTCAATTGCTTGCGGAAACCCCAACGAAGTCCAGCCTCGCAATGTATGCTGGATGAGTGTTCCACAGATTCGCTACTGTGAAAGAAAAGGAACGGCGCCATACCGGGCTTTCCGTAATCTGGAGATGGACACTTGCCTGAGGGATGATGGTGTAAGCCAGTGGTTCCCAATATTTTGACTTCTGTGGACCCCCCACTTTATCATTACTGGAGCCCGGGGACCCCCACTGAATCTTTATTGGAAGCTGAGGACCTCATCTGTTAATATTCTAAGCAGTCACGGACCCCCAGAGGATGCTTTGCGGACCCCCAGGTTGGGAACCACTGGTGTAAGCCATCCTTTAGGGATACAAATGAAATGCTGTTTGCAGAGGTGCAGCCCTTGATGATGAACAGCCAAAAAGACCATGCAGAGCACTTTATATGTCACTGGCTTCCTGACAGGCAGCAGCTGGTGGGAGCGAATGCCTTCCCTCACTGAAAGGTGTTTAGGTACATTCTACTACATCCTGAAGGACCTGAAGTCTATTCAGCAAAGACTTATTTATGTTCAATTAGAAAGTGTTGCATTAGCCTAGGTGTGATGTAACTAAGGCGATGACCACTGCGGCTCTGAGTTCAGCAGGAATAAGCGGAAAGATCTTTTTCAGGGTTTTGATAATAAAAAACAGGAGCTCCTGGTCCTGCTGACCTGAGTGTCAAAAGTGAGGGTATTTTCGAAAATAACCCCCAAATTATATGCGGATTCAGCCAGTGTGCGTAGTGGACCACAGGTCTCTGGCCACCAGAGTTCTGACCGCACTGAATGCTGTGCCACAATGACAAAAATTGGCGTCTTTTTAGCTTACAGTTTTAAGCAGTTATCCTTCGTCAAGGTACTAAAGCCATTCTTACAGAATTTGAATTTATCTGCTACCAGCTTCATATAATCTGGATATGATGATTTCGGTGTCATCCACATAGGATAACACCGGAATGCCGAACAAACACCAATTCAGCGAGGAGGAGGACATACAGGTTGACCAAGGTGGAACTTAAGGAGGATACCTGCAGAACCCCACATTGGAGTTGGAATGCCTCTGCTCTGAAATTTCTACAGCTGACAACTTGGATCTTATCTGCCAGGAAGGAACCTTGGAGGTCCAGGGCAGTGTGCCTCAGCCCCACATGATGTAGTCTCTGGACCAAGTGGAAAGGTGAAATTGTGTCAAATGCTGCTGACAGATCCAGCATTGTTAAGATAGCAGATCCCCCTTGATTTACTTGTTAATGAATGGAGTCTTCTGCAGCAACCAGCAGCGACTCTGTGCTGTATCCACTTTGGAACAGGTTCAGAGAGAGATCCAAGAGATAATGAGTGGTAATAATTTCTGCCAGTTCCTGGTGGATATATTTTCAAACACTTTTGCTGGTACAGGCAGAAGGGAGGCAGAGTGAAGGTTTTTGAGGTCCTCTAGGTCTTCACTAGGTTTCTTTTGGAGGGGAATAACCACTGCCTCCTTCTAACATCGGTGATACACTCCTGTTATAAGTATCTGATTGAAAACGTTTACTAGGAAGGTTACAATCGGATCTGGGGTGCGTTGGAAAACTCTGCGAGGACAGATTTCAACCCGATTTCATGTCCATGAGCACATTTTTCACTTGCAAGGTGGAGATAGGAGGGAAAGCAGATATAACTGTGGAGGAGTGTCAAACAGCAGGGTCACCAACAATGCATGAGGGGAGAAGCCTATCCTCCTTGACGTTGAAGTCAGAATAGATCTTCAAAATCTTATCTTTAAAGTAGACTGCAAAATTATTGCAGACACTTTGTGTGCTCTCCATAGACTACTGGATGGGAGGAATAGAGAGCTCTTTAGCCACCTTAAAAAGTTTATTTGGGGCATTTCTGGCCGACCTTATTTTGTTTACGTAGTAAGAGGATTTAGCAGTCACAATGGCGAGTTTATACAAGAGGATCAGTTCTTTGCGTTTTCCTTTCTCCTCTACAGTAGAATTGACCCTCCATTTTCGTTCTTGGTTCAGACACTACCATCTGAGGTCTGTCAGTTCATCAGAGAACCATGGTGCGGACACTCTAATATCAATATTAGTTTTATTTGGGGTAACCTGATTGAATACGGCCTTTACCCAGTCATTAAATTCATCTGTAGCAGGAGCCTGTGGGCTATTATTATTCACTAGGGCCTTTTTAAGTGCTGAGTCCTTCTCCTTAGAAGAGATTTTACTCCAACTCCTATAGGATATTGGTTTACACTGCCCCTGTTCTGACCCCTTCGGCAGAGTAATTTTGAAAGTCACCCCTCGGTGACAACCCAACTTAGCGGGAGATGCTCTCCAACAACTAGAGCAGAGTGGTTAGTAAAAGTCCCTTCCAACGTATGGCCTGCAGTGTGGACAGGGGATTTGACCAGCTGTGTGAACCGGACGTTCATCATAAGTTCAAGAAAGTTGATCGATTCATTACATTCCTTGTCTTCCAAGTGGAAGTTAAAGTCACCCAGTATAGTAAAGTTACAATTAGCAATGTAATTTTTGGCTATAATAGCCAACCTCCCACCTTTACGAAGGGGCCGGCCAAGCTTGACAGTAGTATAGCCTAGGGGAGCAGCTACCCGAATCCTCCTTGGTCCCGGTTTCTGTAATAAACAGACAATCTAGGTCCAGAGTTTCAAGCAACTCACACACCTCCCTACTATGTTCCACCACAGAGCGTACATCATTAATAAGCAAACATGAACTCTCCTCCTGGGTGTGAGGGCCCCTTTCCCTTACCTTTATACCTTCCTTCCTAGTAGATACGGGCACTCGCTGATCAAGAGTTAGTACTGAATGCCAGTTGCAATATATTCAATACGTTGATGTATTAGCTGGTTTGAGGAAGCCACACCCCTCCCTCTCATCTTTAGGACGCTACTTCAAAATGTCCAAATGTCCTAAATGTCAAAATATAACTAACAAAAAAGCAGGAGCTTTATGATACAAGTTTGTGTGTGATGTTGATTTCTTAATTTCCATGCTACTTTGTGTTGCCAAGGTCTGTGAACTGTCCCAACTTCTGTTGGGAGAAACATTGCCATGACTGTCTCTTACTGGGCGGGTGTGGGCATTTGGTCTATTATGGGCTCTTGTACTCAGTCTAAATGCCTGAGAATTGTTCATCCACTCCCACTGGCATGAGCCAACAGCCCTACTAAGGATAACTTTCTGGAGGCAGTTGGCTTATAGATGGAGGTACTGTCAGGTGCCTACTGTGGTGAGTGGGTTGTAATACAGTGCCTGTTGCAAAGGTCAATACTCTTAATACCATTTTAATCAGCACCACACTCTTTCCTGATTGTCCACATTTATGCCAGTGACAAGCCACACAGAGAGTGACAAATGCTGGAGTCTGCAAAGCCCTTAGTTCTTTCAAAGCTTATTTCCTAGTTCTTGTGCTCTGTCTGCTTATTGTGAACACTTAAACTAGACCTTAAGATTTAGCCATTGTTCTGCCACTGGGATTCATTTTTAGGTCTTGCATTCAGATAGCTATAGAGACATGTTTTTGTCTAAGACCTATTGTCTCCAAGTCGATAAGTCGATTGAATACCTTTCTTTCTTATCTCAATTCACTGCTCCTTACTAGATGACTTTCCCACCCACTCTTGGGTTTGTTGAGCCTGTAGAGCATTGCTGCTTTACCTTGATTCTAATTGGATGAATTATACCCTTTTACTGCTGACTTAAGGGGACTCATAAAACGTTCTCAGCACTCTGTAGGAGTGCATGTCTTTCTTCCTCTCTTCCCATCTGCTTGTCCCCCTTCACACTCTCTCTTTCTGCTTCCACCTATGTTTGATCTGCTCGTTTTTCTCGCTAATTTACTTTTTAACACATGTATTCCTTTTTTTTTCCCATGGCCTTGTCTTCTCTCTATTTTCTTACAACTTCCAACGATCCCCAGTGGTCCCTTGCCTCTGCTTGTCCCACTCCTCGTTAGTTATATGTGTATATATACTGTATATATATATATATATATTACCTAGTGGCTGTTGTCACTAGATAGTTATAGTTAGGACCTAGTTTCTATAGAAAAAGCATTTTTTTTACTTGCCTATATCTTTGGCTGTGGTTGACGAATCTTCACAAAATTTCCCCGAAAAAATGTACACTCACTTCTGCTGCTGCATGGAAAGTTTTGGGGTGAACCGTCAAGTCGGAGCCGAGAAAAAGGGGGGGGGGGTCACAAAACGATAGCACAGAAACCACTGGACGGAAATACACCAAATTTGCCAGACAGGTAGCTCTTGGTCCAGAAAAGGCCTTTTTAATATTTGGTGTAAATCCGTTCAGTAGTTTTAGAGAAATTAATGAAAATCCAAATTTGTATATATGGGGATGCTACGGATTCGCAACCCCTTTCGATCTCGTGCTGAGATCTGATTGGCTGCCTAGACTTCAACAAGGAAGTGTAGGCAGCCTTGTTGGAACTCGGCTTCAGCTAAGTCCCCCCAAAAAGTGCCCTGGGGACCCCTACCTCCCTTGGGCACTAAAGACAGACAATGTGAGGGGGCCACATACCCTCCCCCCCACAGCCTTGGGGACCACCACATCGCCAGGGCTATACTCATTGGAGGGCCACCTCAAGGAGCCACTGATGGTCTTAGGGACCGCCACCCCCCAGGGCAAGCTCCTGCTATGTCCCGGGGTGCCCACCCCTGGGACACAGCTGTTTGGTTTTGCTTGGTGGGACCTGACAGCTCCCACCAAGTAAAAGCAAACAAAGTCCGGCTTCTGCAAGAGAGAGCTGTCAGTCAGCTCTCCCTTGCAGAAAGTGGAGTTTTCATCTGTCTTCCCTACACACAAATATGGGTGCAGGGAAGACAGATGAAAACATTACTCCCACAGGACATGGGAAGCTGGCTAGGACCACAGGGGCCTTGAGGCTCCCCTGCGGTCATGCCACTCTCTCTCTCTCTCTTTCTCTCTCTCTCTATCTCACTCTCTGTCTCTTCCATCCCATAATGAGATGGGAGAGAGAGAGAGAGAGAGATAGTCGTTACAATGGGCTTTCCATGCACCAACTATAACATAAGTCACCTGTGGCCCAATGGTTAAGGTCACAGACTCTTACATTGAAAGTTCAGAGTTCTAGTCCACGTGTGTCTGTTGTTGTTTCACTGTTTTAATGTATTTCAAACTTTAAAAGTTTAAGATTCATACTGAAAGGTGATCTCACTCTTTTTAATTGACAAATACATTTTTCTTTTCTGTTTGTCAAGAAATATCTCATACTAAGTATATCATTCACCAAAGTCTACAAAACTCACTCTCTCTCTCTCACTTTCTTTCTCTCTCCATCAATTTCTCTTTTTCAATCTATTTCTCCCACTCACATATCCACTCAGACCCTCACGCACCCACTCACAGACCCACTCAGACACTCACGCTCCCACTCACACCACTCAGACCCTTGTGCACCCACTCACAGCCCCACTGAAACCGTACTGCACCCACTCAAACCCTTGCAGACTCTCACACACCCAGTGACAAACCGATTGAAACCCTCAAGCACCCACTCAGACCCACACAGACACTGACGCACCCACTAAGGCACTGATGCACCCACTGTCATACCGAGACACTCTCACAGCCACTGTCAACCCCAGATACACCCTCTCACACATATTCTCTCACACAGAGAGACAGACCACGGCCAACTCCTGCTGCGCACAGCCAAAGGGTTGTGCACAGCATAGGGTTGGAGGTTAGAAGGATTGGCCACAGGGTCTGGCCACAGGCTAGGCCATGCACATCGGTGGTTGGATTAACATATAGCAATGAAAATTACTTTGTGTTAGAAAAACCATAGAAATTCAATGAAAACAAACAAAGGTTACAGGGACATCATAATTAGGAAATATAATTTTTTTTAAACATAGAAACTTACTTTAAAAAAATCAAAGGTTACAGGGGCGTTATAGTTAGGCTCACATTTTAAACATACAAAATAGAAATTCACCTATTATAGTTAGAGTAACTATAACTCATGCCCTAAGGTAACTATAACTCACGCCCTCACCATGCACTGCTAATTACTCCACATATTACAGCACTCATGACATCTTTAATAACATCTTTGATAACATCACTGATAAAATCAGTGTAATATTTGCAGTAAAATTTTAGATGAAAAAACTGTGCTTTTTGGGAGCGCGAGCTATAGTTACCCTAGGGCACGAGTTATAGTTACTTGATATAACTATAACAGGTGAATTTCTATGGGTTTGTACATTTAAAATGTGAGCCTAACTATAATGTACCTGTAGTCTTAGTTTTTTTTAGTGAAAAAAAAAAAATATATATATATATATATATATATATATATATATATATATATATATATGGGCAGTTGAAGGCTTTGGCCGAAACATGTCACCACTTGTGATGTTCCTGCACTGGCGAAGAAAAATGAAATAAAATTGAATTAATTGGGATTGTGCTGCCCATTCTTTGAACCGGACCAAGACTCTTGTAGTGAACTGATTCAGTTTTTGAGACGTCATTGGATATATGTATATATATGTGTATTTTTTTACGGACCAGCAGCTGCAAACTACCATGTTTATTTGTAATTTGCTGTTCTAAATGGCAATCAATAATGTAGGAACAGTGTTCTGCTTTCCCTCTTATCTCATAACCGAGCTTACAGAACCTCTCTGAAATGCACTTCTGAGTTTAAAGAAGACATTTATTGTTATTAATTCCCCACCACGAGGTTCCTGAGAGACGAAATTAGTAGATTGGAAGCACACGTTCAAAAGTAGTCGCAGCAATGAAAGCAAAATATATCAAAGTACTTCTCAGTTGCAATGTACACAGCAAATATAGGTGATTATATTATAGCATAACTTCAAAGCAAAGCATAAAAGTCAAAATTCATCACCGTAGGGCCTATAGCTCAGCTTCATCTTTCTGGGGTCTGCAAGTTGATGACTCCGGTCAACTGCGAGAAAGAGATTCTCTACTCAAACGGGAGACAGGCAACTGACGTCTAGCTCCTGTCTGAAGTCAAAGCATATTCAATCTAACTCTCTGTAGCCCAGAGTCATCCTTAAAAGCAAACTCAGTGTGAGAACCGAAGGACCCTGGAGAGTGGCCAATTCTCCCGAGCCCCTGCTCTCTCAGACTGGATTGCGAGGTAAACACAAAATCTACGTGCTCTTATCAGCTAAGGTCTGGTGTGAAGAAAACAGCTTGGTCCATCTTGTGGAAAAACACAGCTTGGAAAAACACAGCTCATCTGCAAGGTCTCAACTGCAATGTCTAACCCCACGTTAAAGCCAATAGGCAGCTACCCTAAATATCAAATGTAATGTCTAATGTCATGTCAAAGCCAATAGGCAGCTAAACTGAATACAGAATGTAATGGCTAATGCCATGTCAAAGCCAATAGGCAGCTAAACTGAATACAGATTATAATGGCTAATGCCATGTCAAAGCCAATAGGCAGCTAAACTGAATACAGAATGTAATGTGCTACTGGTGAACATTGAGCAACTAATATGCGCAGTGGTGAAACACAAAGTCATTGGTCAAACACAATTAATAGCATCACAAACAGTAAATTAAAAATGCCACCCAAATGTGCTGATGCACCAGTGAACGTCTGAAAATGGCTTACTTATTTTTTTTTTATAGTAATCCAAGCATATTTAGTGTACCATTATAGAACCATATGTTACAAATACAAAATAAGGTGTGCAGAAGGGTCCATACCAACACAACCAAGCTTTGACAAAGCCGAAAGAGAGAAAACTACTTCTTAAAGTATAAACAACACATAGGCCTAAGGAGGGTAAAGGGCATTCTGGTCATGACCGTCCTGGAACGCGTGCCACACTACAGACAGCTTTGCTGATCTTGGCACTGACTCTTCAGCTTCCTGAGGTGATTGCCAACAAGAAAACAGGCAAACCCCGGCTGTTCTATTCAGGTATGAGGCTGGGGCTATTCCCTTAGGTCAGGCCAGGCAGAAGGGTTACAACCACTGTGCTCTCAGATTTACACATAGGGTTTGGTAGGAATCTCTAGAATCCCTAGGGTATTTACAATCACACAACATGGTGTGGTTGTTTATTATCTTTATTTTGGTTGTAATGATGTTTACCATGCAATGTTTCATCTGCCTTATCATCGCAGCACAGGGTTTTTACACTAGGATGCAATAGATTCAATAAATACATTATAATCCAGTTTGCATCTCGTATCCTGCCTTAGCATGCATGAGTAACTGAGAGAAAGGGGTATGATCTGTTTCCACGACTGAGAGTGTCAGAAGTCAGAGAGTCAACTTTAGGTTGCCACAAATCACCACTCCCCTGATAGGGTTGGGTGAGACACTGTGAGTTAGCCAAGAGTTATGCCAACAGTGTCCAAGCAGTGTGGTATTGACTCAGTCTCCCACAATTGGTGTTGCTGTCACCATAAGCACACAGTCTACCAAAATAGGACTGAGGAAATTCGATTGTTAATACGATCGTATCGACCCGCCATTTTGTGGCCCGCCGCCATTTTATGTTGCCTTCACTCAGGCAGCACAGCGAACGAAGTCCATTCTGCCTTTTCTGCTTATTCTGCAACATGGTGTTCAAAACAGCCTTCTGCCTCTATCTTTACAAGGCTGGTATTAAGGTCTGACCGAGTACACTAATCCCTGACTGGTTTTCTAATCCTTGTTTCAACTATCTGTAGGCTCACACTATTCTCCGCCGATCTTATCTTATCGTCTGGCCTTCGCTGTCCTTTGCTAGTATTCTCTCATTTCACAACTGTCCTCCAAACGCACACAAACTTATCGCACCACATGCAACTTCATTGTGGATCGGTTAATGAATTAGTTCAAGGGAGGGGTGACAAACACAGTTGGAGGGGAGGCAACCTTAAGTCACTTGATACTTTGTTTTCCAATTCCTTCTATTGGTGCTGTCTTGTTTTTCCGACATTTCTATTGGCTCTGTTCTATCTTTACATTATTCTTACTGGCTCCTTTCTATGTGTTCTGGGAGTGTATGTAGTTAATAAATGGTTTTTATACGGTATATAAGATTGTGCGCCACAAAGTAAAGTGGCAGTCTCCTGAGAACATACCTTGTGTACTTCTTGGACAACTGTACTAGCTGCAGCTAATAAAATCTGATCTTTTACGCCTGACAGAGTGTCCCGTGTCTCTGTTAGTTGAGGCAGGTGAATCCAAGGAGATTTCAGGCGTACCCTGCGCCGCCAGGCCCATAAGGTTCTGGTTCTTCAACTGGCGCCCAACGTGGGGCGGCTTCAGCGGTACCGGTTCTGCCTGAAGGTCGTGAGGAACCCCGCAAGAAAATTCTGGAGGAATCGCGAGCCACGTCAAGCGACCCCTGTATGTCGAAGTGGTCCGAAGGTCTTTTTCAGCGCGGTTACTCCTTCCTGACGGCTACTGACGACTGCTGCCCTGACTGCCGCCCTGCCTTGGCCCTTTCTTTGATGATGTATGGTAAAGCGAGACGATAGACGGGCCTCTGTTGGTGTAAGAAGACATCCTTAGTTAAGTATTTGGTGGGTCGCGCCCACAAATTTTGGTCTTTGTTTTGTCCTTAGGTCCTTAGATTTGGCCATTGCAGTGGCCAAAGCCGAGGGGTAAGTGCATTTGTGCTGTGTAAACTGAAAGTTTTACCCCCTTGATGTTTGTGAACAGCCAGTAAAAATCGTGAGATGTCTGGTCTGACTAAGTTTGGAAAACTTTGTTGCTTTGGTTGTAATAGGGACTCCCAGCTTGAGGACTCCTGTCCGATTCCTTCGGTTGGAACTCCCACATATGAGCTCTATTCTAAACATGGTGTTGGTCCTATTGCCTTTAATAAGACATGGACCCGATATACAAAGAAAGATGGTGTTTTAAAATGGCCAGAAAATGGTAGTTTCGAAACTGATGTGCTAGATAATTTAGAAGCAACGTTATTTAAAAGAAAAGCCCGGCCGGCAATGTTTGACTCTTTTCGCCTTTGGCGTAAGGAAGCCAAACAGAGAGAAATTAAACAAGCGAAACGAGATAGGAAAACACAGGGAATGACGATTATACAGGCTGCTCAGCAATTCAAAGATGATGAAATAGATAATGCAATGGAAATTTCAGACAGACAGCATCGAATGGCAATAGATAAATGCTATCCGACGTTGCCTATCTCTTCCCTTGATAAGAGAAAAGATTTTGAGGAAGATCCCTTAATGTCCCACTTATTGAAATTGCCTCCGCCCTATGTACAAGGTGCTAATGCACCCCCGATGTTACAGCCTGTTCAGCCGCCAGTTGTGCTTCCGCCTGCTCCAGCTTTTCCACATTTGCCTCCTCAAGTATTGCCTATGCCAGCTTTGCCTTTAACTCCTTTGCCTTCTGCTCCTTTGGCAATTCCTAATGCTCCTTTAGTTAATTCACCTAATACCTTGTCCCCTATCCTTATGTCAAATTCTCCATCTATGCGTAAGCGATTTGCAGATACTGTCTCTGGTCTCTTATCACCTTTCTTTGAAGCTTTAAATGTGTCTCCAGCTTTTTCTCGAAGACAGTCTCGTAGTCAATTCCCAGACTCCGAAGAGCAAGAAAAATTGGACTCACTTGCTTGTAGATGGATCAAGAAGGGTCCCCAATATAGTACGTCTGATATTATGTCCACCTTTCTGCAATGGAATGCACCTACGCAGAGATATGTTTTTAAAGTTATGTGCGATACTCTCGCTAAAGAATGGGAGGATATGAATTTGGGTTCGGTCCCACAGGATCTGTTAGATGTTCAGGCTGACTTTGACAAAGGACTTATTGTGGGTCCTAAGGTTGAAAACGCTGTCAGAACACTTATTTCTTTCAGATCCCTATTGTTCTCACAGACTTTTCCTGATTCTGATCCTTCAGTTAGGACAGCACTGAAAAACTATCCCATGAGAGAGGTTTCTCCAATATGGAAGGAAGAAGTTGCAGCAGCAGGTGCTAATCCAGCTATTCCTGCGCATTTTCAGCGCATATGGGTACATGTCCCCTGGAAAAGGTCTGAAGTTTTAGCACTTAAACAGTCACTACCAGATCCACGCAAAAATCCTGCTGGTTACTATAAAGAGTTGTCGCAAACAGTTGATGCATGTACTATGAATCTAGCAGATATTGACATGTTGATGGGAAATGTAGTTCCACAGACAATATGGGCTAAAATTCGTAGAGAGGATCACGCTCAAGAATTAGGCGGCGATTGGAACGCTATTATTGCCGCAGATAGAGGTCAAGTAGGTGGTGCAAAGCCCGACGCTTTGATCTCAGAACTCCCTGGTAGGATTATTACATTAATGAAAACAATGATGCCTGCTTTGAGAGTTAATTGGGATAAGCTAGCAGCATGTAAACAAAAGAAAGATGAAAGTGTTTCCGATTTCTTTACCCGATTCGAGGAGACATTCATTGATCACAGTGGTCAAGATATGGCTACAGAAGGGGGACAGCGATTATTTGTGGATAAGTTCGTATATAACTTGCTTCCTGAACTATCACACAAGCTAAAAGACTCCGAGAGTTCATGGGCAGTTTCTTCTTCCGCCCAGATATTGGCTACTGCACAATATTATGAAAATAGAGACAAAGAAGAAAGGGAAAAACAAGAGAAAAAGACGAAAGAATTAAAAACTAAAGTTCTCTTGCAACAGGCTTATCCTCCTCGTTATGTTCAGCCTCAGTTTCAACAGCCTCCGCAGTTTCAGAGGTTGTATCAAAAGCCTGAACCATTCATTCCAAGACCTTTGCTATGTCCCAATCAATGTGCTTATTGTAGGGAGGAAGGTCATTTTAAGAACAGTTGTCCGGCATTGTTGCAGCGTAATGGAGCAACATCTGCTTCACGAGGTCGTGGTGGTCCTCAGTCAGCAAATAGAGGTAGAGGTCGAGGTGTGTTAACCCAAGAGCAGCGTTCTTTTGTTCCTCCAAATTCCGGAAATTACTTTGACCAGCAAAATGTTAGGTCTACACAGTATTACAGTGAGGATCAGTATATTGAAGGAGGGAATGAAAGTCTTCATTTTGAATAGGACAGCCATGGACAAAGTAAGGGGGTTACGTCAATTCCAGTGGATCAGAATGGACCTTATGTTAATGTCACTACAATGGGTGTTTCAGAGCCATTTCTTTTAGATACTGGTGCCATGAGAAGCTCTATCATTCATTCTAAACTCCCTGGCGCACCTTTGTCTGGCTTAACGAATGTATCTGTAGGATTTTCTGGCGCCCCTGTTCGCAATCCAGTTTCTTGCCCTTTGCCTGTTTCAATAGGCCCTTATGATTTAGAAGCTCCGCTTCTTCTGACGAATGGTTGTGGTGAAAATCTGTTGGGTTTAGATCTATTAAAAAGAATGCATGCTACGATATATTGTTCACCTTCTGGTGTATACCTCACTCTAGGACAGAAAATGACTAGTCCAATGTACTTATCAAAAGATCAATTCCCACCTGAATTGCTTTCTCTTCCCGAAACGCTTTGGGCTACGGGTCCGAATGACGTTGGTTGTCTTGAGATCCCACCTTATGTTGTTACTCTTAAGCCCAATGCTGAAATGCCACGTATTCCGCAATACAGAATCTCTACTGAAGGTGAGAAAGCACTTCTGGAAATTGTCCATGATTTGATTCAGAAGGGTGTGGTTGAGGAAACGAGAGGAAATACATGTAACAGTCCTGTTCTTCCGGTTCTTAAACGCACTGATCCTTCTCAGCCTCCTGTTTATCGTTTTGTAATTGACCTTCGGGAGGTAAACAAGATTGTCGTACCGCAGTTTCCTGTAGTCCCAGATATCACTGCTCTGTTGACGATGATACCTTCTACAGCGACTTGGTTTTCAGTTATTGATCTAAAGAATGCTTTCTTTAGTATTCCCATCGCCGAAGAGAGTAGAGATATTTTTGGTTTTTCCCTCGGAGGCCGAAGCTTCCGGTTTAAACGCGCACCTCAAGGTTATTGTGAAAGTCCCTCTATTTACAGTCAAGCTCTAAAATGTCATCTTGATGCCTTTTCCTTACCGTCCGGTGCCGCTCTCATTCAGTACATGGATGACTTATTAGTTGCCGCTGATTCAGAGGAGATTTGCAAAAACGTGACCGTTGCACTGTTGCGTCATTTGTTTGATCTGAATCACAAGGTTTCTCCTTCTAAATTACAATATGTCTGTCGCGAGGTGACTTATTTGGGTCATCTCTTGTCAAAGGAGGGACGACGATTGACCCCCGAACGAATTCAGGCAATTGCACAAATGTCAGTGCCATCCACACAAAGAGAGGTACGTGCCTTTTTGGGCATTACTTCTTATTGTAGACAGTGGATTCCGAGTTTCTCTTTATTGGCTAAACCGCTGTTGGCGCTAACTTTAAAAGATACGCCTCAGCCTCTTCCGTGGACTGACGAATGTCAGAAGAGTTTTACTGATTTGCGTATTGCTTTGTGTTCTGCTCCTGTATTGGGTACTCCTGATTACAGTAAGCCCTTTACGCTCTATGTCCACGAAAGAGAGGGTTGTGCATTGTCAGTCTTAACGCAGCGTTTTGGAGATCAACAGCGACCATGCGCATATTTCTCAGCTACGTTAGATCCAGTAGCTAAAGCATTGCCTAGTTGTCTTAAGGCGACAGCGGCAGCAGCAATTTCTATTCGACAGTCTGCTGGAGTAGTGCTAGATAATACTCTCATTGTTATGGTGCCACATGCAGTGGATACTTTACTAAATAGGACAAAAACGCAGCATCTTACGAGTGCTCGGTTGTCCGGATATGAGCTGACGCTTTTGGCTAGTCACATACACATCAAACGATGTAATACCCTGAATCCAGCTACTTTGTTGCCTCTTCCAGAAGAGAGAGATGTCTCTGAACAGCATGATTGTTTTCTCCGTACTGAAGAAGAGACTAAGGGTAGAATTGACCTAAAAGACACGCCATTGGTGAATCCAGATGGAACACTATGGGTAGATGGTTCTTGTTTCAAGCTCCCGAATGGAGATACAGTTTCAGCCTACGCTATTACTACTTTGCATACGATTGTGGAGACAGCACGCATTAGACATAATTCAGCTCAGGCAGCTGAATTGATAGCCTTAACTAGAGCGTGTGTGTTATCCAAAGTAAAAAGAGTATACGTGTACACTGATAGCCAATACGCTTTTGGTGTAGCGTTTAACTTTGGGCGCTTATGGAAGGAAAGAGGATTCTTTACTTCCCATGGTACTAAGATACAACATGGTCAATTAGTGACTGAACTTCTTGAGTCACTTACAATGCCTACTCAGATAGCGATCGTGAAGTGTAGTGCACACAAAAAGATTGTGGACGATGTTGGTCGAGGAAATGCATTTGCAGATGAGGTAGCGAAAAAGACAGCGAGAGACGACACAAGTCGAATGTATGTTGCAGGTCCCGCAAACTGCGTAAGAGAAAAGGGAATGTGTGAAGATACAGTAGAGAGTGTGAAATCAATTCAAGGAGAGGCTACGGAGAATGAGTTGAGAAAGTGGAAGGAAAGTACAGGAATGTTAGATGAGATGGGATGTTGGGTTGAATTATCAGAACATCAACGTTGGCTGTTACCAGATGCTTATGTACTACCTGTAGTTACTATGGCACATGGTCCAGCTCACCTAAGTGCAAAAGGAATATGTAAACTTCTGGCTCCAGTGTGGCAAAATGAGGGGATCCCAAAGTGTGCAAATAATGTAGTAAAACATTGTATTGTTTGCTTGATGTACAATCCGGGAAAGGGAACCCCAACTCCAGCAGGTCATTTTGCTCCTCCAACATATCCATTTGAGGTGTTGCAGATCGATTATATTCACATGGAACGATGCAACAACCTCAAATATGTTCTGGTGGTAGTATGTGCTTTTTCTAGATGGGTAGAAGCCTACCCTCTGAAGGACAATACTGCTTTATCAACTGCCAAAATACTTTTGAAAGAATTCTTCCCTAGGTTTGGTTTGCCGCGCATTGTCTGGAGTGACAATGGGAGCGAATTTGTGGGTCAAGTCATGCAAAAAGTTTGTGCAGGTCTTGGCATAAAACAGAAGTTCCACGCGGCGAATCACCCACAGTCGGCTGGTTTAGTAGAGTGCTACAATGGAACCTTGAAGCTTAAAATTGCTAAGGTGCAAGCTAGCACAGGACTTAATTGGCCTGATGCTTTACCATTGGCTCTTCTGTCCACCAGAACAGCAGTACACTCTCGTTTGGGGCTTAGCCCTTACGAAGTGATATTTGGTCGCCCAGCTAATGTATGGGGAGTTCCTCGCCCTAAGAAATACTCAGACTTGCCATACCCGATGTTGATTGACTACTTGCATGACCTTACAACTAAATTGCGTGTTCTTCATCAACAGGTTCAGAGTGCTCTACCAGAGGCTTCCACAGACCCAGGTCATTCCATCCGACCAGGTGACTGGGTCTGCACGAAAAATTTCCAACGACAGAGAAATTTGGAGCCCAGATGGGGAGAGCCACGCCTGGTTCTTTTGACCACAAGAACAGCAGTTAAAGTCGAAGGAAAGAAAAACTGGGTGCATGCCGTGCACTGCAAGAAAGTGCCTTTGCCCTTGCCTTTCGATCAGTGGGTCCGTAGAGGCATCAGTGACTCTGAAAGTGAGAAAGTTCCGCAATTTGTACCATTCAGTGATGCGCGTCTAATTGGAACACTTTCTGAGAAAGAGGACGACGACATCCTTCAAGAAGCAATACCATCGCATCGTCGCTTGAACACGACAAATCCAGGAACATTGTTTCAAAACCAGACTGCCTCTGGACAGGAACGCTATAATTTGAGACCAAGACCAAAGAACTTGTAAATTTCTCTCCTATGTAGTACTCTATCCCGGTTGCAGGGTCACGGTAGGAGTCTTAGTTACGACCTGAGTAAGTGGCAATAGGCCTGCAGGACCTCACAGTGTCATAGGACGGTAGATAATCGTGACTACAGTGATTGAGGAAGATTGCCGTGAGCATCCACTTAGAAAGATGGAGGCTACATTAGATAAAAGAGAAAGTAAAAATGTAAAGAATAATTGTAAAGAAATATGTAGTCGTTGTAGTATTGCTCTATGCGTCATTATATTGTCGTGTATTCTTTTGGCATCTGTAAACTGGATCATTATTACTCTGCAGCAAAAAGTTGTCTCTTCTCCTACCTCTACATCTTCTTCTACTATCTCTCCGCACCTATTTCACACTCTTCCCCAGCATGAACTCATCAGAAGAACTGAATACTTTAACAATTCCTTCGTCCAGTTGTAACATCAACATCAGTTAGTGATCAATACAACTGACTGTTGGGTGTGTGGACTCATACCACATACGGTAGAAAAAGGAATGCCATATTTAGTTCTTCCATTCTCCTATGAAGGTTCCGCTTGGGCTTATTTTGTCATTTTCAATAATGCATATCAAAGTAAAATTAAACAACCTGTCAGTTCACATAGTGTTGGTTCAGATTTCAGTCATAGTTTATTGATAAAGGGAATGGTAGCTATGGCTAAAATCATGGAAAAAAGTGAAGCTTCCATAGATGAAAGAAAAGCATATACCAATTGGAACATAACTAATTACATTTCCAGCCTCAATGATAAGGTTAAGCAAGGAAAATCTCCTCCGATACGGGTCATACCCCAACAAGGAAATTTCTGTCTGCAAATAAATGGTAGAACTCCAAACACCGGACAAAGAGAAAGTTTATGTTCCCATACATATGTTTATTCAGCCCTGAATTCACTGCCGTTAGTACCATCTCAAGGTACATACTTCGTTTGCCACGATAGGGCTTATACATGGTTGCCAGCTGATTTCTCTGGTACTTGTTATATAGCCTTTCTTCTTCCCCCTACATACACCGCTCCTGCGAACCATCATAAATATAGATATGGCAGAGGGATTGTGGATTCGAAAGACACAGCAGGACAAGAGGGAGGAGATTTCCTCAAAGGATTTCTTCCCTTCTGGGGTCCAATGGCCAACAGCAGAAATATAAGGCAATTGGTTCGTGTCGTAGAAACCACCATAGACATCACTGTAGGAGCTTTAAGTAACATTACAGCTGAACTACAGGCTGATCGTCTTATGACCTTGCAGAACCGTGTTGCCTTAGACTTTGTTCTTGCGGACCGTGGTGGAGTATGCAAATTGATCGGATCAGGTTGCTGTATTTTCATACCTAATGACGCTCCGACAGTATACCAAGCTATCTCTAAGTTACACATAATCTCCGAGTCGATTCATCAGGACGAAGGAGATTGGTCCTTTTCAGAGTGGTTTTGGGGATTACTGTCCAAATGGGGTTGGAAGGTATTGACATTCTTTGGAGTAATTTTAGCTTTTATATTCTCTTGTTGTCTTTGTATGCACTGCGGTCCTGCCATCTGCAACCTATGTGCTACTGCATGTATTCCCAAACCCAAGTCACAAAGAGCAGAGAATATCAAAATGATGGTACAGCAACAGCTTGATGACCTCATGGCCATAGACATCGACTCAGATTAACATGAGTTTGTGTATCTTGCCTGAGTTCTGGCAAAAGGAGGGTCTGAGGAAATTCGATTGTTAATACGATCGTATCGACCCGCCATTTTGTGGCCCGCCGCCATTTTATGTTGCCTTCACTCAGGCAGCACAGCGAACGAAGTCCATTCTGCCTTTTCTGCTTATTCTGCAACATGGTGTTCAAAACAGCCTTCTGCCTCTATCTTTACAAGGCTGGTATTAAGGTCTGACCGAGTACACTAATCCCTGTCTGGTTTTCTAATCCTTGTTTCAACTATCTGTAGGCTCACACTATTCTCCGCCGATCTTATCTTATCGTCTGGCCTTCGCTGTCCTTTGCTAGTATTCTCTCATTTCACAACTGTCCTCCAAACGCACACAAACTTATCGCACCACATGCAACTTCGTTGTGGATCGGTTAATGAATTAGTTCAAGGGAGGGGTGACAAACACAGCTGGAGGGGAGGCAACCTTAAGTCACTTGATACTTTGTTTTCCAATTCCTTCTATTGGTGCTGTCTTGTTTTTCCGACATTTCTATTGGCTCTGTTCTATCTTTACATTATTCTTACTGGCTCCTTTCTATGTGTTCTGGGAGTGTATGTAGTTAATAAATGGTTTTTATACGGTATATAAGATTGTGCGCCACAAAGTAAAGTGGCAGTCTCCTGAGAACATACCTTGTGTACTTCTTGGACAACTGTACTAGCTGCAGCTAATAAAATCTGATCTTTTACGCCTGACAGAGTATCCCGTGTCTCTGTTAGTTGAGGCAGGTGAATCCAAGGAGATTTCAGGCGTACCCTGCGCCGCCAGGCCCATAAGGTTCTGGTTCTTCAGGACCCATGTGACAAGACCAGTTGGCTTTGACAATTCCTGTTTTACACTTATCAGTAAGGCCTGCATGATCTATTTTAATACATCAATGCAAAACAAAATATTAGATTTTTATTTTTAAAAAAGGACAGTGGTTTGTGGTTTTTGGTTTAGTTGGCTCATATCCAAGCCTCTAGGTTCAATCACATATCTTGACTAAGATGTAGCATGTGGGGTGCGATACACCATTCCAGGCAATGAGTTGATTTTTCCATGAAGCATTATATCTAGTTCAAGTGAACTGATGGGAGGGCAACGTGGATATAACATAGCATAGTTTCATTCATTCATGAAAATGTAATTTATTAATATTGAGCGCAGTCTGGCATCCTTCCAAAGTTGAGAAAGTATGTATCAGAATTGTGGTGTATCAGTTATTTAATAAGACTGGCCAGCATGATTTAATAATTGTTCTGGTTATAGCTAGGGGTGGGTGAAGTTTGAACTTAACTCATGAAATGGAGAAATGGTGTCCTTCACCAGGGTGGGCAAAGATTCATGACTTTGCCCCATGTGAAATCTGAATAGCCTATTCCTGCCAATATTGATGATTGTCAGCCGCAAAAGGTGGCACCCATGAAGGATGGGGCATCCTCCATCTGAAATCGCTGAAAAGGTATGGAGTATGGAGGGCCAAAGACACTGCAGGGGTAACTAGAATGGGGCATGGATGCCTTGTGCTCTTGGGCCAGAACTAATAGGTTTTCCTGGGAGGTTGTGGGGGCTGTGAGCATGGGATAGTGATGGGGTTATACCTTGTGCTTTGCACTGCTGACCAGCCTGGAGTGTAGCATCTGAAATGGGAAAGCTGCTGAATGTTGCCAATTTACCAGCTCCCCCAAGAGATCCTTCCTTGCAGGTCAGTTAGGGCCAAAGTGGAAACTAATAACAGCCGTGGCAAAAATGTTCAAACCAGACGCACTCTACTGGAGGCCTTGACAAGATTGGGCCCTTTGGGGCATAGTTATGTCATGGCTGCCCATCCCACTCTGATTGGAGACCCGTGGCATGAAGCCTACAGGACAAATTCCACAGTGGATGATTGGCCAGTCCATCCCTGGTGGCAAAGAGGAATGATTTCCAGTACCCTAAACAGATGCTAAATCTGACTTTTTTGTGCAAGCTGAGCACTTCTTGAATCGTGTGACTATTACAAAAAGAGTACACAAAAAAGCACATCAACCATCTCTGCACAACCCTAGTTAAAGTGTTTCAATTCTCAAACATTCCTACATTGAAGGCTGGCTACTAAGAGACAGACCCTGCATCTCCCTGACCATATACAAGTGTTTTGATGAAAGAACTGAATATGCACATTTCTCGGTAGATCCGTAAAAGGAGATGCTGTCAAGTGCCATGTCATTATCTTCAACTCAAAGTACATATTGAGGAGCACAATTCATTTTCCATTTCCTAAAAGCCATAAATAACTCGACAGCGGCTATATGGTGAGTAGCACATGAACTCAGCATTCTTGGCAACAGCATCAAGGATCTCTTCAGATAGGTGACTGCTAAAGTTCACAAATCCCCTCCACCGTACCCAGTGTGGCTCCTGGTTTCTTCTCTCCCTTGAAAGGAAACTTAACACTCTTGCTCCAATACGTCTGTTTAAAGAATTTTCCAAAGCGAACATTCCTAAAGGGATAGCCCATTGCTAGACAATATCAAGACCAAGAAAGCATTGGACTAAACAAAAATAACAGAACATATAAAGAAGAAAAACATCTCTAGCCAGAGAACAGCGATTTCCATAATTTCCGAAATATGGTGAGTTTGTGTGTCCAGTGCACTTTTAATGAAGGGCATTCCATACATGGCTACCAAATAGGTAAACGATTGGCCAGCAGTTCTGGCCTTTGAGATACGTCTTGAAACAATGATGAGCTGATTAGCTGATCTGAGTGCTCTAGAGGATCTATATAAAAAGACTTGGCTCCTGAAGATGTCTTGACCTATCAGGGGCGGCTCCTTCACAATCGGGAAGGAGCGTCACTACACTGGCTGAGCCAACAGCTGAAAAATAAAACTATATTTTACTATTGTTTTATTTTTTAGCTGCTGGCTCAGCCAGCATGTGCAGGGAGAAGCAGGGCTGGGCCATGGGAGGGGGGAGGAGGAGGAGTGGAGTGAGTGCACTAAGTGCGCATGTGAGTTTGGCCTGCTGTCTTAGGCCGGCTAAACTGACATGCACACTTAGGTTTCTCCATCCCGGCCGTGTTGCACAGCCAAGTTGGTGAAACTGTACAGACTCAAGAGCACTGTCTGAGCGGTAGACCAAGCCACTCAGACCAATCCTGATGCTGCTCTCATATTAGGCATAGCATGAGAGCAGCACCAGGATAGCATGGGGAGCCTGTGCTGGTGTCCCACCAACGCCATCGGAGGTGGCGGTGGCAGGAACTGGTACTTTTTTTTTCATTTTTATTTTATTTCTCCTGCCCCTCCATTATTCACCCCCCCCCCCACCCGCCTGCCGCTCCCCTTGAGATTTGCGACTGCCGCTGCTGTGACCTATATTGTAAACCACCTGGTGCAAATGGTGCAATTTGCAAAAGTTTCTCTTGTGTACAGGGAACCCGTGAAGGAACTTTAAGCTGGTAGACATGGAAGCTCTACCGGGTAAGTTACAAATCACAGGAGCAGCCATGTTTTAAATACTTTGAAAACGTGTAGAGAGAAAATTAGCCATTCCAACGTAAAGGACATTCTTGTGACTGTCAGTAAGTGCCTGAACGAGGATCTTACAGTGATGAATAGTAATCCAGTTGAAAATCCTGCAAAATAGCCACGTAATACCAAAACAGCTCCCACACCTTGCATTTGTTAGATTTGCATGTTCGGGTATGTCAAAGGCACATTCTGAGCCTTAATAGTGGTCAATGTTGAGTTTACTTCATCCGACTTTGGCTTTCATCACCTTTTTTCAGCATTTAAAAGTATGTATTACCCACTTTATTTATTTATTTGCAGCAGAGAGAGCCCACACTGCAGTGTTCTTGACTGTTGAATGTTTGACTAGTTAAAAACATCTCATGACTTGGGAAATTTAAATGGCCTAAAGATCGAAGAACGAATGATTCTAATATGTACACATCAGCTAAGACCACCATTAGTGACCCCAAAATTGTCTTCCTTGTTGGATTTTACACTGATTATTAACAATCTTTTAGATGCTTTAATCTTGAATTAGTCTGCGCCTGTCATATTATATTGTCGCATTATTCCTCAAATAGCACACTTTGTTGAGACTTCTGTTGAAAGGTGCAAATTCATGATTTCACAGATTCGATATGCAATGGAAGTTTACTTAAACATAAATTTAGTGACTGAAAAATGTTTTATTTATCATTCAACATTTGGAAACTGAAGATGAATTGACAACAGATATCTGCTGGCTACGATGTTACACTTTTTTGAGCCATGCCGCCATTGTGGCAAAAAGTGTCACAGGCAGGATGTAGTCAGGAATAATTTATCAAAACACATTTCACAATCAAACATGCACAAACATATCTGCCTCATCAAAGCATGATGGTGAAAAATCCTTACTGGGAATTAAGAAGTTGTCGTCAACTGTTGGCTTCAACTGTAACCACTAGGTAGTCACTCCATCTCAACACATCACTCTTCTCTGCACTGATGACTTCATACAAGGCACTGTGAAAGCCATCAGTAAAGACACTCCAGACATATTCTTAGAGGGTCTGCTCCTGATACAGCAGTAAGCAAATGGAGAAGCTGCAGTCCATAGTACGGCAGCTATGTCATACGTACAAAGAATCGAGTAGACTGTCCTCAACTATCCTACATTGCTGGTTTACCTTTCTTAGTATTTTCAATGTTAAGGACAATGGGACATGTCATACATAATGCCATTAATTAGAGAACAATTATAAGTCAAGGATGAGTGGCACGTCATGCATTTCTTTACAATTCTGAGGGTAAAATATAACCCTGCATTTGCACATTATGGGGGTCATTCTGACTCCCGCCGGCCGCGGTAACCGCAGGGCCGGCGGGAGCCGCCGAATGACCGCGGCGGCCATTCTGGCTTTCCCGCTGGGCTGGCGGGCGACCGCCAGAAGGCCGCCCGCCAGCCCAGCGGGAAACCCCCTTCCATGAGGATGCCGGCTCCGAATGGAGCCGGCGGAGTGGAAGGGGTGCGACGGGTGCAGTTGCACCCGTCGCGATTTTCAGTGTCTGCTTGGCAGACACTGAAAATCTTGGTGGGGCCCTGTTAGGGGGCCCCTGCAGTGCCCATGCCATTGGCATGGGCACTGCAGGGGCCCCACGACACCCGTTACCGCCAGCCAGGTTCTGGCAGTCAAAACCGCCAGAACCAGGCTGGCGGTAAGGGGGTCGGAATCCCCATGGCGGCGCTGCAAGCAGGATTCCCTTGGGCAGCGGGAAACCGGCGGGACACCACCGGTTTCCCGTTTCTGACCGCATCTGTACCGCCGCGGTCAGAATGCCCATGGGAGCACCGCCAGCCTGTTGGCGGTGCTCCCGCGGTCACGCCAGGGTCAGAATGACCCCCTATATTTCCCAACCCAAAATATATTCTACCGATGAACATGCTTCAGAGAAATGACGAGGTCTACAGATGCAGTGTTGCTTTTATGCTGGGAAGATCCTTTATGAAATGCCCTGCTTGAGGGATATGCAGGCTTTGTATCTAAAGACATAGGAGGTTATTCCAACTTTGGAGGAGGTGTTAATCCGTCCCAAAAGTGACGGTAAAGTGACGGATATACCACCAGCCGTATTACGAGTTCCATAGGATATAATGGACTCGTAATACGGCTGGTGGTATATCCGTCACTTTTGGGACGGATTAACACCTCCTCCAAAGTTGGAATAACCCCCATAATGTATACTGGGTTATAGTGAAAGCAGGTGATTGCTCAACAGACTGACCCTGGGGCAGCCCTTCCAATATTGCAGGTCTGCTGGTCTTCTGCAAAAATGATGACAAAAATAGAATAAAAACATCAAAACAGAAAGTTGTGCAACATTTTTTTAATTCCTTGTTTTTTTGTTTTTTTTTAATGACAAGTGTCATTCTATGGAAAGAAAATGATAAATTGTGTTTCCCTATGAAAAATAGGTCCAGTTCCAAAACCTTTTCTGAGTAGTTTTCATACTCACTTATTCCTAAATTTTCATGACAAATTTACACATTGAAGAAAATGTGACTAGTTGCATTTGTTTGGAGAAGCGAGGTAGTAAAGTAGTGCAGAGAGGGTCTGTTTCCTATATTAAAAAATAAATACTTGAAAAGCTGGGAGGAACAAATTGCTCTAAAGAGAAATTTTAATTGGAGTGAAAGTTTAAAAAGACATGGGAAGGGTTAGAAGAAGGCAGCTTGTTTAAGAATCCTCTAACATAGAAGATACAGTGGGATATGTGAGAAGCCAGAATGACCGCACCAGTATATTTTATATTTTTACAACATTTTGTGGAATTTTGACACAGATATGAAAAATCTCCTTATTTTGCTATAGCACAGGATCCCTCTTTCCAACATAAAATACCCTTCAGCTAGAATCTTTTGTAGCGAATCATTTCATATGGGCCATTTTCATCATAAAAGCCCTTTCCATCAACTGACCTTCTGGATACAGAAAACAATCATGGCATTCTGACAATAGCTTATAGAATATAATTGAAAATCTTGACCTTCATATTGGTTACCTTTCTTTATATAAAAACCCCATATCATGAGTGTGCAACTTTGGGCTATGATGTTTAGATCCATGCCACATTTTCAGGATTACCACTGACTATGTAAACAATTCCCATTTAGATTCATCATATATAAAATTACCTCATGCAGACATCCTGGAAATCTGGAGTAGATCAGTCATCAATACCCAATGTGGTACACACTTTCCATAAATGCCAGGAGGCACCCAATAAACTGTCTCAATAGGTGTACACCTTTTGGGTGTCAGAGAGCTAGGTTAGTCGAAAAGCATGCACTCTGAGGTTATTTTCATCTATTCATGCTGTGGGTTGTTTGTTTGTGTAAATATGGTATGCTAGGCCCAGCAACATAGTAAAATCTGAATCTTATGAAGGTGGCATGCCCACTGATACCCAACAGTGTAGCAGAGTTGTAGCAACCTATGAAGAATACATTTTATAAAAATGATTGTCAAGGGTAGCACCCTTCATTGGTGCCTTGTGGTCCAATTAAATGGGTCTGTGCACATCAATATCACTTGGTGGTCAGAGGAAGAGGATAGCAAAAATGTCAAGTTTCTGGTTAACTTCTCCTCAATTAAACGTGAATGGATATTTTTATCGAGCTTGTCTTCAGTCATACAGTAATGGCATGTACATTAATGATGACTTTCTCCAGAAATGTATGTGGACTTCAACATCTATTTTTATAATTGAGGATAATATTCTTTCTATACTTTTTACAGATACTTATTTAAATAACACAAGACAGTATGCAATGTCTTCGAGTTTTAATTTACAATTCTAATAATTTGTGTAACTGGTAGAACATTTTACTTCTACTAATCCTTCTTATTTCAGTCTGTTGCAATTTCATGGGACATCAGGGTCATTGGGAGAACAGTACAAAAAATAAATAGGTATTAGATAAAAAATGATCTTCTCCTGGGGATGCCCCAGTTAGTTGTAGCTTCATTTAGTCACTTCATGATGCCTTCATGTCCATATAAGTTTCAAACTTAGCTGCTGCTGTGGACACCAGAGTTAACTAGCTCAAACATAGTCTCTGGTTTACGTCCTCTCCTCTGTAATGCTGTCTTGTCACTGCTGTGGATCAGATGAGAAAGTGCTAAACTCTCATGAAACAGATTCCCACGTCATTACTTCACCATCCAAGTCTACAATGGACCATTCCAGAGTCAAAGAGATCCAAACATGTGAAGACATCAATGACATGGTGGCAAAGATTACTTTGAGATTCATTATGCTTCTTCCATGCTAGAAGACTTTTAGATAACATCTTTCTAAAACATCTAAACGTAAAAAGTTTTCATAGCATGGCCATCAACACACCATATTGCTGATGTTATTGTTATGATGTAAAATTGCAAAGTTTTCCACGCAGGCATCCTCGTCAGAGCTAGGTTTATTCTGAGCATTCTTCTTCGACCACTTGCTACTCAAATTTTCTTCAGTGTCCTCTCTTTTTCCGCTCATTCCTATTGGAGGGCTTTACGATACTTTCCCTGTATCGAGTGTTTGTGTGAAATAGTCGTACCATGTCGTGGTCCTTATTGTCCAAAACTCTGGGCAGGAATAGGGACGATTTCTGTGTCCTGCGGGTTTTGAATCCTCGCCTGGGCCGCCCTTTGCCATTGATGGAAACATACCAGAGTCTTTCTGCAGTGGCTTTACGCTTAGTCCCAGCTCCGGTAGTAACTGTTCGGTAGATCCGGGAAGCATAAGTGTTGTATCCCAGTTCATGAATCCTCTCAACGAACTCACATTCTGCATTGTAGGTCTCCTAAAAGGGAGAAGAGAAAAAGGGAGACATAAGTGTGTATTGTGTGAAGACACAGATTAACCTAAAGAGTGCACACCTTTCTTCTTGCTCTAGGAGACAGTACACACCCTGCCTAGGATCATTTGTGCCATATATAGACTGCATATGCAATTATCCGTCTGGGAAATGAAACAGGCTATGAACACCGGCTCTGCTATTTGTAAAGCTCTTTCATACAAAGTGAGTTAATGCTGTGGATGTGCTCCTAAGACAGCTGAGTACATGCAAGTCACCAGACATAACAAGGTCCCTCATAGCGTAAACAAAATTAGCAGTGTCCTTGTCCCACAGTCTGACCACTTGTTGTCCCTGTGGTCAATACAGGATTTCTGCTGTTGGACTGAATGCGATATACGATTGTTTTACTATGACCACAATAAAAGAGAACAAAATTGAGGTGGAAGTTATATGTCGTCAACTTAAACACCATATATATAATTAATGTCATTTTCCTGATCTTTCTTAACTTATGGGCAGAAAGCTCTTGGAAAAGTCTTTCATAGCGAATATTGGGCACTCTGACATAAGTCGGAATTGTCAATTGTGGTGGTAAGTACTGCACATTCCTTATCTGTACTCGTCGATCAGTTGTAGTCCTCTCTGCTCCTGTAAATTCATATCACTCTGATGTGGTTTACTCTAAGGGGCTGATTCTGACCCTGGCGGTTGACTACCGCCAGGGCAGAGTGCCGCGGATGCACCGGCAACAGGCTGGCGGTGCATCCATGGGCATTCTGACCGCGGCGGTACAGCCGCGGTCAGAAACGGGAAACCGGCGGTGTCCCGCCGGTTTCCCACTGCCCTGGGGAATCCTCCATGGCGGCGCTGCAGGCAGCGCCGCCAGGGGGATTCCGACCCCCTTACCGCCAGCCTGGTTCTGGCGGTTTTGACCGCCAGAACCTGGCTGGCGGTAACGGGTGTCGTGGGGCCCCTGGGGGCCCCTGCAGTGCCCATGCCAATGGCATGGGCACCCCAGGGGCCCCCTAACAGGGCCCCACCAAGATTTTCAGTGTCTGCCAAGCAGACACTGAAAATCGCGACGGGTGCAACTGCACCCGTCGTACCCCTTCCACTCCGCCGGCTCCATTCGGAGCCGGCATCCACATGAAAGGGGGTTTCCCGCTGGGCTGGCGGGCGGCCTTCTGGCGGTCGCCCGCCAGCCCAGCGGGAAACTCAGAATTACTGCGGTGGTCTTATGACCGCGCAGCGGTATTCTGATGGCGGGACCGCCAAAGTCAGAATGACCCCCTAAGTCTGTGAAATATACATTAATTTAATGAATCAATCATGCAAATAAATAACGAAAAATACTGTTAACCCGTGCACTACAACAGATTTTAGAGATTATCTCACTATTAATGACCTCCCTGCGTATGTTGATGTAGCATGCACCAGGTTGCAAAATTAAAATCTAAACTTGTATTTTGTCATAGATATAAAAACTGTGCATTCTAAGAAAATATACTCTCTCTGGCTCCTACTCACATTTAGAGATGCATGTGCCTCTAATGGCCTTTACTAACTTAACTGTCACTCTACCTATAAGTTATTGACTCACTCACTTGTGACAAAAAAAAAGTCAACATTAAGGAAGTTGCATGTATTTGTAACTGGGTTTACTGAAGAACAACAGAATTTGCCACTGCTGTAGTTTATCAAAGGTATAAATATATTTTTTCGAAAATAAGATGCTTGTTGGGGTTCCCTGGGCGCCAGGCATATTGTTAGTCCAAACAGAGTTGAGGTGCAAGTTTAGGAGAGCAAGACTTACCGAAGCATAGAGTCTCCCCTTCTTGTTCATCGCCAGGTACCGGCCGGAGAACAATCCTTTGATAGCCACAATGCCAACGTCCACTGCTGTTATCTCCAGTATGCCTGCAAAAGATGGCACAGAAAAAGATGTGAATATGGAGCCCACCGTTAAAAGAGCAGTCAGTCTGCATACCACTGCACTGAAGTAGGCAGGTTTTAGTAAACAACGAGAATATTTGGTAAGATCGAGTATGGAATATGTATTTTTATGTTCCATCTTTTTACTACACCATGTGCCACGCAAGTAGGTTTGTCATTGGTGATGTTTCCATTTCATTGTTGAGTGAATCGGGTTGTGTGTTGGGTAAATCTCTTTTGGATGATACAATTCCAGCTGGGTTATTAGATGATGGAGACTTTTATCAGTTTGTAAATAGAAGGATCCCGGCACATGACAGTGACTAAGTGCATAAATCACAGGATCACAAACTAAAATTAATAACTGTGAACTGTATAATCATCACTGAAAAATGTATAACCTTTGCAGAGTACTGCAAATCATGATGCTAAACTAAGGGGAAGAACTACCAGAAAGTGATGCATCGGTCCCAATGTGTAACTTTTCTTGCTTCCCCATATCCCCCTGACAACACCATGGTTGCGTTGTATTTACAATACGGTGCACCATAGCGGTCATTGCCACAACAGCGTCAACATTTTTGACTCTGTTGTGACGCTTTGCTGCACTAGCGTTAAAAAGTTTGACGCTAGTGCAGCAAAGCCCATGCAGGCCATAGGTTATTATGGGTGTGCCACTTTAACCCCTGCCCTGAGCAGGCGTTAAAAGTGACAGAAAGAATGGTGCAGTGAAATCTTGTAAATTTCCCTGCGCCATTTTTTCAGGCCTCTCTGTGTGGGAACGCCTTCCTTGTATACATTATGCCTTATGCAGGCATAATGTGGCGCAAGGGGCTGCAAAATGGCCTGAATTGCGCCACTTTGTAAATATGGCGCAGGGGAATGGCCACCTTAACGACGCCTTAGCATCAGAAAAATGATATAAGGTGACATTAAGGCAGAGCTAGGGGCTTGTATATCTGTGCGTTATGCAAAAGACCTCAAGCCTCACTCCACCCCAACTACCTTAACCTCAAGACCTCAGCTCCTCAAGCCAAACTTGATGCCTTAACCACAACACTTCAAAGGACCTTACCCCTGATTCCCCAGACTAACATAACCACAAGATGTGAGCTCTTCAAACAAGAGTGTTTTAACCACAAGACATATTCTAGTTCAGCCACCTTAACCACATGATCTCAGCTTGTGAATCCATACTGGGGGTCTCATTTTCAGACTGAGCAGGTGAGACCGCCATTGGCCAGTGCTTCACGGGCTGTGTCCTCCCTCAAAGAACAGGAGAGTAGTGGGAGCCATAGCAATCCTGCCAAATTTGGCCATACCACCTCCATATTGCACACTGACTTTCTGTGAGAAGGACGACAGCTGGGACTCACATTCACCAAGAAATGACGTGAACATATAGGCCACAGAGAGACGCTGGACACACAGCAGGTGAACACGCGTGCCCCAGGTGTATCAGTGTCTATCTGCAACAGTGTTCTCCCCAGGAAAGGTGGAAATAGAAAATTCAAATCCAACAATAATTCATTATGCATCTACTACATGTGCTGCTCTTAAAAATGCTCAGCAACCAACCTGCCCTGGGTGATGCACATTTATGCCAATTTGTTTTGGCTGTGCTCAAACAGGCCAAAGGTGCTCACTGAGCAAGGAATCTGCTCTGAGTGCCAAGCTGTTCCTTGGCATTGTATAGGTGCAGGTTACTGCTAACCCTGGGGCTTTGATCTTACAGGTTCAGATCTCAAACAGCAGAGCTGTCTTTCAGCTTAAAATGTTCCCTGATGATAATTTCCACATGGCCACAGTACTGATGACCATATTGCCAATACAGCTTCTCACTGTAGAGACCAGTATCTAAAGCCAACATCACTATGACGATTTTCCCATTTTTAAAGAATGAAAAACATCTATCACCATGCCAGTTTGCGTATTTCCATTTATATAAGGGAAACAACACCAAAACCATGCCAGATTCCTTTCCTCCGTGTCCACAAAGTACTAGTGCCTTTGGCTGCAGAGATTTCCATAAAGGAATTTGGGAAACATACACCGAATACACTGGACACCCTGCCCTGTATATAAAGCACACATTGATGTGACTGCCTTATGCATGCATCCGCTATAACATACTTGCATTCAACAGTAGCGCAGTGCATTGCTCACTTGTGAAGTCATTGTTATGGTGTGGCACATCTTGATTGTATTGCACATTAGCATTTTCTTTTCTTTGTTTTTTTTTATGTAATTCAGTTGTTTTCCAGCAGTAGGGCAGGGAAGAAGCATGCTGGTATTAGTGTTTTGCCTCCTGTATTGTGTGTACACTGTCCCAAAATGTCAATTAAGCACATAAACAAATATTAGTACCAACTTTAAAAAGTAATTACTAATCAATGTCAGTCCCTCTCTTCTATACAAACACACAATCTATAAATTATTGAAAGCGAGATTTCAGACTGTTGTCCTGATGCTGAAAAAGTCCTCAGTCCTTACCTTATTTCCACAGCTATGGCCTCGCTGGTCACAGCCATAGAAATTATCTCATTTTAAGACATCCTGTATTTGTCTGATATTCTAGAATGTATTCATATAGCATAGTGGAGTTGGCCATATTTCATAAAATTCGGTATATTATGTCTATATTTCTATATCTATGTATAGCTGTATGTATATACCTTTATTTCGATAAATGAGTAATCCAGTGAGTGCAAATAATTGTTTTGAATACTATACCACGGACCAGTGCCTATGATTAAAATAACCTCTAATAATAAATCTCCTAATTTCATCGGACCCCTCAGACTAGCTGTCTGAATGTGATAGAACATCTGCTTTGAGTTTAAAAAATGTAATCTTAAATCGAGTTCCTTTCAAATGAGAGTCAAATTAAATCTTTAACAGCTCATAGGGAAAATATGGTTCAATTCTTGGGATGAAATCCGATTCAGTGCTCATGGGCACATGAAGTGAAAAAGTCTAGCTAATTGCCCTGTTTACAGTAAAAAAAAAAAAAGCAAAGCGCTAATATGCATTTGGTTTTAAAATAGTGGTAAAAAATCGTAGATAAGGTCTGAAAATCAATATTTTTCTGATTTTGGCTGTCGCATAATTAAAAAGGTTCTAGAAATCAATATTTAATATTTTGGTTTTCACAGATGTGGGTCGCTGTTTACTTTAACCATTTCTTGTACACAGTAGACTTAATTGGCTCTAGGCACCCACTAGCTGAAGGAATGCTGGCACAAAGTTTAGAAGATCTTTTGCCGTGCTTTGCTTAAAACCTGGGGTCTTAATATTTCAACAGGTCTGCTGTTGTTATTTTGTGGTTGGGTTAGTCTGAACCAAGATACTTTGGAGCACTATGTTAAACATTCGTAAAGTGTGCTGTTTTGCTTTGGTTCTTTAGCCTGCAATCATGTTTTGTTGCAGCAGAAATCAAATTGGAACATGATCAAATCATTGGGTTGAGTGCAATGGTCAGTGGAGAATGACTCAGGCAAAACAAGACAATACCCAAATATAAACATTTATTTGAGCTCTTGTGAAACAGCTTTTGTTGCTACAAAAATTGAATGGAGAAAAATAGCACAAGTTAAAAATATGGGACATGATGTTAAATATTACAGGTGCATAAAGTTACTTCTCCTGTGAAGTGGGATGAAGTTGGCAATTTTTCATTTTCATGACGACAGGCAGCTAAGTTGCCCAATGTCACTCAACTTTGCCCAAAGTAAAGTCTTTCTTCACTCTGCACGTCTTCATGCCTTCAGATGTCCCGCCCTGCTCTGGATGCCCCACCCAAGAGGGGCCAAACATTCAGCTACAGGAAAGTGTGACAATGGCAGCCGCCGGGATAGGTCCACTTGCACCCACTCAGGGGGAGCATAGCTTGTGCCCTTCAGGGTGACACTGCTAGGAGTGCTTTAAGTGGGCAGGTACTATCAGGAACCCAGTACCTACACTTTTTTTTTATTTGGAAGGGGAAGTAGAGACATTTCTCAGCAATGCTCCAAAGCTTTTATTGGAATATTACTGAGACTTCTCAGCGGCAAACAAGTACTCTGTGGCATGGAGTACCTCCACATAAAAATTTCCATTTTAAGAACTGGAAGGGGAGAACAGTAGTACGTGACTGCCAGCCACCAAATGACTAGCAGCCGTAACTGACAGGCAGAACTTTTCTGCTGTCGCACAGAAGCTGTTGCGGTCTTTTTTTTTATTGTTTACATTTTGCAAAACTTGTGAAGTTTTAAACCAAAATAACGCAAAGTTGTGAGACCCACATATTCTCAACTTGCACACTGCTAATAAATAATACCTGATGCAAAATAGCACAGACCAATGATGTAGCACTAGTCGGACTGTTATGTCAGTTGGGCTCACGAGGTTTTCCTGGCACTGAATATGGAAGGAAATCCTGTTGTGAGGTCAAAGTCTCAATCTTCTTTGGAACTGAAGCGTGATCTGAAGCTGCAGAGGTGGAGGTGGAGTTAATTTTGGTTGAGGGAGAAGGATTGGCATTCAGATAGGAAAATATTTTATTTTGTTGTTGTGGTCATTGGGAATTTTTTATGTGTGCATTTTTAGGGAAATCGGAATGCAACTCAAACATTTACAGGAAGCCAATGAAGTGTGTTGCTTGTGCCAGGGTACTGGTCTTAGTCTCATCCCAGGTACAATCTGACTGCAGTACTCTGATGACGTTAAGATGAGGGAAGTGTAATTCAATCAAAATGCAAGATGTTGTGAAATTGTGAAAACAGCAGCGAACAGGTACTCTGGGGCATGGAGGCCAACACCCACACACCATGCACGAAATCTAGGGATCATCCTAGATGACAAGCTCAACATGACTGTCCAAGTCAATGCAGTGTACACCTGCTTCCACATCCTACTGCCCTGATCACAGCCACCAACGACATCTGAACCCTCCTCGACTGAGGAGAAACAGCAGCTTTGATCCTCCTTAACCTCTCGGCAGCCTTCAACACCATATCCCACCACATGCTGATCGAAAGACTCCACCACATCGGCATCCAAGGGGACACACTCAGATGGATCACCTCCTTCCTCACCGGAAGAATCCAGAGGATCCACCACCCACCTTTTACCTCTGAACCCAAGAAGATCACCTGCAGTGTCCCCCAGGGCTCATCCATAAGCCCTACGCTCTTCAACGCATACATGACCCCGCTGGCCAACATCAGCAGATCTCACAGTCTCAACATAATTTCCAACGCAGATGGCACCCAACTCATACTCTAACTCACGACCCCTCCACCACCAGAACCAATTTCCACAGATGCATGACAAGCGTTGCTGACCGGATGAAGAACAACTGCCTGCAGCTGAATACAGACAAGATGAAAGTACTGATCTTTAGCAATAGTAGCAACATGGAACAACTCCTGGTGGCCATCAGGCCTGGGACTTCCACCCACTCCCTCCGACCATGCTAGACACCTCAGAATCATCGACAACGAGCTCACCATGAAATCACAGATCAACGCCATCTCCTCTGCCTGCTTCCTCACTGTGTGCATGCTACAAAGATCTTCAAGTGGCTACCCCTACACACGAGAAGCACCATGACAGAGGCCCTCATCACCAGCTGACTGGACGATGGCAACGTCCTCTAAGTAGGAATTGCTGCACACCTCCTACAGAGACTTCAGACCATACAGAATGCGCAGCAAGACTGATCCTCGGCCTTTCCTGATGATTCTGCATCATACCCCACCTCAGGCAACTCCACTGGCTCCCTGTACAGAAGAGATGCCAATTCAAGCTGCTGACCACACACCCATGCACACAATGCTCTATACAACTAAGGACCCGCGTACAACAACCAACGCCGGAACTTCCACCAACCGTTGTGAAGACTATTCTCTGTTATCCTGTGCAGAACCATTCTGTTAATTGAAAATAAGATATGTGTGACATAAATAGTCCCAAAAGTCACAATTGTTACGCTGTAGTACCAAAGAGAAATTTTCAAAGTTGCAAATTTTTCCACAGACCTTTACGAATGTTGCAAAATACTGTGCCAATTCTGTACACGAACCTACAAATGTAAAACACCTATGTGCACATGTATGCACACATTCACATACCAGGGCCTGTTTACCCACTAAATGTTTCGCTACATGAACAGGGCTTAAACATAAGAGGTAGAACAACAGTTGTGTTAGCAGCGCAACTTAGGGGCATATTACAGCCCCTTAACAAGTTTTAAAGCATCCTCAAACAAATGCCTGGCCTTGCTGGCGATTGAACAGTTTCTGAATGAAAGAGAATACCATTGAACTAGAAGTTCGTGTAATCCCATGAAAAAGAAAGGTCTAAATCCCTGCTAATGCCTTTCAGAGGGAGGTTGTAGAGCGACACGGAGCTTTAAGGGGGAAAAGAAAAAAAAGCAGTGACAATGCTGGCTGTTTCTGTCTCAGGACAAAGCTGCTGCCGAGGTCTGCAGGGGCTAAACTGCCATGCAGGGCGGCCCGGAGTCAAGCACATAATCCGGCCAGTTTGTCTTCCATGGCCCCTGGCAGCTGCCTTACTGGGCTGGGTGAGATCATTAGCAGCCCTGTGTCAGCATGTGAGGGGGGAATGCACCTTCACACTCACATGGCCACCGTTTCCCATGGCCTGGATGTCCCAAGCCAGCTGTGAGTGCCTCATGTAATCCTGCTTTGTGCATTATGGTACCTGTAGTTTCTAATGCATAAAGGGGACTGCCAAACTGCAAGAACCAGAGTGACAAAAAGAGAATTTTGAGAGTTGCTCACCCATGTGAATGGGAATATTTGAGATCTATGATAATATTGAGTTTTTGTACAATGGACCACATAGAATAAATTGTATTAGGTGCACTGCCCGACTAAAAGTCACTGATTTTGGGCACACTCAAATGATGAAAGGCAGCACTGGCCCTGATGAAATTCTAAATTCTGACATTTACTTTGTACACAGAGAGCTACGTTACCAGTCATACAGCTGAGGGATTCTATCTAAGTCCTTTCCATCAATCCCCCCATCCCACTCAGGCTTTTACAAGTGTGTTTGGTATTCCCAAGTAGTCCCACAGCTGAGCATTGATGCTAGGAAGAAACACTTTGACAAAGTCAATAGGTTTGTCTAGCATTGTGTTAACAGTGAATCTCTTCTCTGATCATATATTTTGTGTTTTGTTTGTGTAAGATGTTTGATTTGCCAAGCACCCTATTGTCATCTTTGTTAGAAACAAGAAGATCCGGTTTTGTTACTAGTTAGGTTACAGCACATTTTATAATTCTAATGTAGGCACTTTTTCTCAATATTGTCATGATATTGAAAAGGGCAGTGCGAAGGTAAAGTTGAAATCTAAATCGGGTGTGTGGTGTGGTAGCCAGCTGTTTGGATGGTCTCCATCAGCATTTTGAGGACATAACGCAACACAGGGTTGTGTTTTGCAAACTTTCCAATCACGGTGTTCTTTGTTACTATCACAAGCTCTAAATAAAAATACATCCTAGAAACCTGCTACCCAAGCAGAGGTGGTTTTCAAAGTTTGTGTTTAGTTTCTCTTTCATACTCTGAACACTTAACAAAACAGGTTTGTCTGGTGGAGACACACACCACATAATTACGACTAACACAAACGACGGACAATAAAATGCACTGAAAGGCAGCCGGCATAAACAGAGTCCTATTCTTACATTAATATACGTTGTTATTTTATGAACAAAAGATTCTTCTCTTTAGAAGGTTCTCTTAAGCCAGACCAAGATTTAAAGAAGCCCACATCCAGAGCCAACCTCTAGGAACTCAGGACCAGCTTAGGTTACAGTTTTGAAATAACACACCCTGCTGTCTGAATTCTGTCACCTGTCTCTGAGAAACGTGATTTCAGCAGTCCATCCATTCCAGTGCTTAATTTGTAAATAAAAACGTGTCAGTGCCCAAAGGCCTCCTCTTAAACACGCGGCTGCTGCATTTAAATGTGCGAGCACAGAATAGTGAGGCAGCGTAATCCGGAAGCAATCTCGGGCTTCTTTAACCCATTTACAGGCACCCCCTGCCCCTTCAGCTCACTCTGGCAGCTTTCTGCTTTCTACCTTTTTGACGCTTTTTAGTTTTACTCTTCCTCCGTCTTTCCCATGTGTATCTTTTGCTTGCAGCAAATGTTTGATTCACAAGAATAAACGCCGGCCCTCAAAAATAAGTGCCAGTGCTCAGCACCGGGAACAATAAGCACAAATTAGGCACTGAGCCATTCATCCACTCAGGGCCCTGCTGAGACCTGCTGGAGCTGCCCTGTGGGGAGGGAGTTGTTCTGGAGTGAGTCCCATGCATGCCACGTACAGGTATTCCTTGGAGTGCACATGATACATACACACACAAAATGAAAAGTGCTTGCCGTGCACTCATATTATTGTGTTTATTAACAGAGTATTGGCTAGCGTAGAGTATGTAATTTTGCAGCTATAATTTCAATTGGCCAGGCCAATGGTACTTCTTTTATCAACAAGGATCACTGGTGGAGTCAGCTCAGCTGGGAATTAAACATGTAACTGTGGAATTGACCACTGCATAGGATGCATGAGCCCGCTGATCTATCTTGCTGTACACACGATTCAGGATTAGGAAAGTAGATCTATCCTGAAATATAAAATCTGAAAAATGTCCAGAAAAAGAACTACGAGCAGAGAGGGTGGAGCAGAAAAAGAAAAGTCACAAAAGATGGATAAAGCTGTATGGGAAAGAGTTGAAAGCTGATATTGTGTGTGTGTGTGTGTGTGTATATATATATATATATATTATTGTCTAAAGAAATGATCATGCTGCACTCTGAATGTACTTTATTAGACGTGCAAGGATCCTATGCTTAAAGATTATGCTGTACAAATGGCAAAAGACTTTGTCCCTGTCTAGGTCGGCGTGGATAGCACTGTGCTGATCCTATGCTTAAAAACTTTGCTAGATAAGCAGACATTTGAGGTGAGCAAATCTAGTGTTGCTGGTGTTGCAGGGTGCTCCTTACTGGAGCTGTTCTCCATCTAAATGTGGGAACTACCCAGAGTTCTCTTTTTTTTTGCATAATTTATGCATCAGTCTAACCCTGAAAGGGTTTTGTTGTGTTTTGAGATATATATATACACACACACACACACACACACATATACATATACAAATAAATATATAGCTATATGTGTTTATATATCTATGTGTACATACATTGATTAAATTTGAAGAGAAAAATTAATTTTAAGTACTCTAATATGACCCATTATTTATGTAATTATTGTCCATATTTACTTTATGATTATTCTGGTTATATTAGCAGTATTCTGGGTATTATTATGTATATTTTTATTAGTATAAATACTTATATTAGTAATAGTCATTGCAATATTACTATTTAACCATTACTTATACACTAGAAATAATGCATTGCTACTTGTCTTACTACTTCTAAAGTCATTAGTGGTAGTAGTTGAATAATTTCTGCTGCTTGAAGTCCGTTGTGATTATTTGTATGAGTGTATGCAGTACTATAGGTAACAGCTGATGTAAAATGTTTATTTTTCTTTGTATTGCAATTACTGTGGATGGCAGAATTTAAAGTACTGTCATTATTGATGTTATTATAGTGGTTATCATTAGTATTATTATTGTTGTTGTTGTATATCTCTCCATAAACTCCCGTAGATGATATTCTTATTTCCGGCCTGCGGTCTCTAAGAGCTTGTAATAATGTATTACAAGTGAGTAGTGAGGTTACGATGCCCCCGTCCCGTGTTACGGTGCAAGGATGACGTGCCCAATGCTTGTGAGCCCGAGAGGACGCGGGCTGCCTGTTTCGCCTGGAGGTGTCGTCACGAAGCCTCCCGTGAGCCCGGGGCAGAGGGGTCCAGCCGAGAGCCGTGTGAACCTCCCCGGCCAGGGCAGTGAATGCTAACTGCAGAGAGGGTCTAATCCCAGGGCCCCGGGCAGAGCTGCGGCTTCCTGGC
Organism: Pleurodeles waltl; assembly: GCF_031143425.1. NCBI lineage: Eukaryota > Metazoa > Chordata > Amphibia > Caudata > Salamandridae > Pleurodeles > Pleurodeles waltl. Next base: position 89,233,219 of record NC_090440.1, on the reverse strand, counting down.
TTGTCGGGGCCATCTCAGCCCCCCTCGACGCTGCCCCAGTCTGCCTCGGCCGCCACTTCCAAGCGGCCCCGGACAATTAGCCAAACGAGGGTCAGCTGGTTCGAATGATGCTTCCTCCGCGGTTCGGCGCGGCCTGAGAGGAGCCTGCGAGGCCCTTTGATAAGCGGCGCTTTCTTCGGGGAGGAAATCGCGGGCTTCCGCAATCGACATCAATAACCTCCGATGTTCTGTAAGTCTCTCTGTGCCATCAAAGCAAGCCAAGGCCGCGGCGTTTCCGACGTCCTTGTGGCCGGAGGGGCAGACGTGTTGGCAAAGTGTCTCGGCTGGACCAGCACGAGCGTCTGGGTCTCGAGCCCTTGTTCTGCTGCCTGTGGGCGGTGGGACGTGCCCCCAGGCGGGATGGCCCGCGTGGGCACTCAGGGTGCTACTGCCAGACTGTATCTGGGTGATGTGTGACTGGCTGACCCCAACCTCACGTTCAGGGGCACTCACCCAACAGGTGGTTGTGTCTCCCGGGCGCATTCAGCTTTTCAGACACAAACCTGGCCTGTGACTGGCTCTACCGACCTTTAATTTATAGTGGACCTTCAAGAATGTTGCCATTTTGCCAATACACCAGCCTGAGGCTGATTATTTGTTTGTTTTATTTAATGTAGCGCTTGGCACAGGCTGCGGGCCATAGCACTTTCTCAGCATTCCCAGTATTTAAGGTTTCGGAGCAGGGCACTAGTACATCAATGTAAGTCGAAGATCACACACTGCATCACGTAGGTATGCATGTAGTGACAAAATCAGCAAATTGCGACCTCAAAAAGCTTGCGAAGTGCAAAGCGCGCAAAGTTAAAACCAACAGATGCCAGCTTTAGTGGCTTTTTGCGCAGGAGAACGCATTCATGCAGCTGCGAGGGACCAGGAGAAGCAGCAGGTAAGTTGGTGCTGCTTGGGAGCTGTTACCTCTCAGAGGTTTTCCCTGCACGCCTCCTGCCCCACCCACACTTCCTCATGTCAGACACCTAGTGTTTAAGGCCCCATCCACCTTTCAATGGACGCCCTCCCGGTATGCAATGTCCCTATGCCTTCAAACGCCATCAACCGCTCAGCCATCATTGCAATTTAATATCTGTAACTGACACAGGATGTCCCGCCCTTCATGGGTGGGACTTCCTGCAGATATAAAACTGCCTGTTTGTCCAGGCCACAACCTACCCACTGGTGAAACTGTAAGGAGTCAGAAAACTTCTCAGCTTTAGTAAGAGGAACTTTCCAAATACTCAAGTCTTTGGAGGGGACGGTTTGAACTTCGCCTGCCCTAGTATCACACATGATGCTAAAATCACAATTTTTAATCTCCTTATCTATTACACAGTGGGGCAGTGTTTTATAGGCTAAAGAGCCAGCTGTTGTAGTTGTGTGCAAACTATGCATGTCTCTGTAAATCACATCATGTCCCTGTGCGGTGGCTTCCTTATCTTCTCAAAGTGCTAAGAACCCAGTCGTAAGCATTACCATATATATTTCTATAAACCTGCTCACCTCTGGGCGCTGGCCTCAATAGTTGTTTTGTTTTCATTTGTTTAATATGTATGCAAGACACATTTTGTGTCTTTTGGTGGGGATTTGAGATGTTGTCTGTTTTTTATGTCTAGGATTGCATGGTTTTTAACTTGGGGCACTGTAACAATGATGTATCCATGAGTAAGGCTGCTGCCGAAACGCGTTGGATTTGTGTGCTGAAATAAATTGATTTGCACCTTGGAGGTGTCCTGGGTCTCCTGTTATTTGGAGGAGAGATGGAGGATTTATTAGGGCCTCTCGGAGCCCACCCGGGACCGCTGTGTGGTGTTCCTGCAGTCCGAGTGTTTATGTGAATTATATATATATATATATATATATATATATATATATATATATATATGGATAAAAAGTGGACCAAAAGCAGTGCATACATTGCATCTGGTACCATGAAATTACAACATTGATACCCGGGTGGAAAGCGCAACTCCTATTTTAACCCACGTGTTAATTCCTAACATGTTTTAGAGGATCGAGCCCCACATATTAAAAATGGAACTCTCTTGTACTGGCTCTTCACATTCCACAACCCTATAGAAGCACTAACATTAATGTACAGAAAATGTTGCTTTTTGCTTTAGAAAGAGCAGATAGTCTAACCCTGGACGATCAATAAAACGGCAAACTGAGAATGCTGCCCCAAACCACAGCATTCTCGCTATACCCATGACAGAGAGACATTTAAACGAAAAACGTTGCAAACATGCAAGCAAAACAGGTTTGGAGAAATAAACATATGTAATATCATGTTATGTCATTTTATGTTGTCTTGGATTATTTATGCTAAATTGTGTTATGCTGTCATGACATGTTATCCATGTTTTGGGTACTGTGTACCATGCATTCTCCATAGCATGACTCGAAGCATGTGGTGAAATGACTTGATAGGTTAACCAGGTGCTCGAACTTAATCATTTGGTGCAAGAGAAACTTCGTCCTTCCTGGTTAAGGATGGTTTTCCTTGGAATCCAAGTCCTTTGCAGCCAGGATCATTCATCAGTCAGTCATATTAACATATGTAAATTGGGCATGGCTAGTCATATCCTGGAGCATGGTAAGTATTAAAGAAAGTGAAGTGTGCATAGATCTTTGGTAGCTTCTTATAAAACCTAGAACTGTTCCCAAGCTAGAGGAGAACACGAGCTGAGTGGTACCAATTCTCCCTCCAGACCCCTCTAGCCCAGACCTTTAAGCAATGAAAGGACAATGAAGAAGTCTTTGCTGCGCTACAGAGGACATCCCTAGGTTCAGACCAATGCCCGTATGGCGCTGATTCAAGCTTCCGCGATGGCATGCCTGGGGTAGTAATGTAGGCTGGAACAGCCTGCCCAAGAAACTCATGGGCAGTCTTTAAGGAGTGCATAGCCAGGCAGCCAGGATATGCCTCAATCACACCAACACAGTGAGCTGTGCCACAGACAGCCCAGTGACTCACAGTGAACCCCAGGATAAACCTAAATACAAACATATGAAGGTACAGGTCCTGGTGACCTACTAACACTGGTCTCTGAATTGTACCAGCCACAACAGCCTGCCGAAGAAACTCATGGCCAGTCTTCAAGGAGTGCATAGCCAGGCAGCCAGGATATGCCTCATTCACACTAGCACAGTGAGCTGGGCCTGAGACAGCTCAGTGACTCACGGTGAACCCCAGGATAAAACCTAAATACAAACATATGAAGGTACAGGTCCTGGTGACCTACCAACACTGGTCTCTGAATTGTACCAGCCACAACAGCCTGCCCAAGAAACTAATCGCCAGTCTTCAAGGAGTGCATAGCCAGGCAGCCAGGATATACCTCATTCACACCAGCACATTGAGCTGGGCCTGAGACAGCTCAGTGACTCACGGTGAACCCCAGGATAAAACCTAAATACAAACATATGAAGGTACAGGTCCTGGTGACCTACTAACACTGGTCTCTGAATTGTACCAGCCGGTCACTGGCCCTCGGCTTCCTCTCAGCGGATCCAGCACTGCACCTTCAAGAGACTGAAACACGACAGAACATCCTTAGGAGTCCAAGGCCTAAAACTAGGGCCACCACCGTGCCTTGGGTCCAAGCTCAAAGCATCTACCTCCATTTCTGGGAACTGTTGGAAGCAGAACTTCAGGGCAGCTTTCAGCCAGAACCATGCATTCCAGGGTAGCGATTGAACACTGCTGGTTGAAGGACTCTCAACTCCTTATGACTAGTCTCTAACCCATCCTTCCTTTAGTTTATATTTGCTCATCAGCCCTACAAAGTGGTCTGGGTGACGTGCCAGCACTTTCTAAAACTTTGTTTAAATAAATGTTGATGCTTCCTCCCCTAGAGTTGCCTACAGTCGAAAGGATACCATTTTTGGGCGACCTTGGGACACTTTCTGTTCTTGCCCCTTATCTTTCATTTTTCATTAGGCTTTTCTCCGTTATTTGGTTTGTTTTCATCATTTCGCCTTGACTTTTTTTGCCCTCTTTCCATGTTATTTGTTTTGGCAACCAGTTTCATTTTCTACACAGTACATTTCCATACACATTTTACACCTAATGTTAAGAACACCGTACATTTTCACTTTACAATGAGGTTTAATTTTATGGAATGCTTCTCACAGGTGGTTGAGGAGAACCGAGAGTGGTAATTGCATGTACTCTTTGATTCCTTTCAACTAATTCATTCATTCATCCACTCATCTATTTGAAGAAATTGAACAAAGACTTAAGAACCTTACTGCTCAGGCTGGACTCCAGCTCTATCTCATCTGCCCACCCTCTCTATCTAACGGCGGACAATCAACCTTCTCTCGCAAAGTGCCCTGAAGCCCATGTTGGGCTTCTTGAAAGCTAATTACAACATCAAATAACATAAAGAAAAGCGTGCACCATTCTAAGGCAGGAAATACATGGGATGCACTGGACTGGCTTGTTAGGAGCACAGTGATGGGCTTGGCTGCTTTGCATCAGTTGTCCACTAAATTAACTTATGTTGTCTCTAGGATAGTTTTCTACAGATCCATAACTACACTGATGGATTGGTGGCAGAAATACACAGCGCCGAAAAAAGTGAATGAATGGATGGATGGATTTGAGTGGATGGGTGGATGTCCAATGTGCGTCTAGGTAGACTGGAAACAATTAATTCTGTTGCCAGGTTGATTGAGGCCAGAAAATGTGACAGAATTACTCGTGGTCCAAGCTCTCTAAAATAACTAACACTTGAGATTCACCCTCCTTGTTACACAGAGTTTCACAGACAAGGCCATGCACTTAAATTCCCCCTTTTACCTCCCACACGAACTGAAATCGAGCGACAAACACGGACCCTTAAAACGCAGATTTGCTCTGCTTCTCAAAACACATGGGCCCATATTTATACTTTTTTAGCGCCGCAGTTGCGTCATTTTTGACGTAAACTTACAAAATATAATTGTATTTTGTGTTCCCGCTGCTTTTGCGTCAAAAAATTACGCAAATGCGGCGCTAAAACATTATAAATATGGGCCATGGTTTAAAAAACACGTCCAGCCTGAAACACGCTTTCTAGGAACGAACATTACATTTAGAAAGCTCTGGCCGCAGCCTCCCGCCCCCTCTTCCAAAGTTCAAATCCCAGCACAACGATGCTCCTTTAAAACTGACCGAACACTGACTTGTTGCCAGCTCCCCTGTTGGCGCACTACACATCCTCTGCTTGCCTCACTCGTGTACTGATGGGTACCACAACTGCAGATATGTGCTTTATTACTGTTCTCAAGCCGCTAACTCTATAGTCCCACGCGGAGCTTACAGCCAGACATTCCGACTGTACCCTCCTCCTTTTCCACAAGAGCGCAGCAGAGGTGATGATGTCCGACGGTAACAGGCATGTCTTTCTTTTGCTTCACCGTAGTACATACTGTACAACATGTATACCAGCTTTCAGATGTATGCTTTCAAAATGGTCCTACCCTGACAGTGATCATTTAGTGTTAGGAAGGAAAGAAAGACATGCAGTCCACATAGATGGATGGATGGACTGACTGACGGACGGATGTATGGATGGATGGATGCATGCATGGATGGATGGATGGATGCATGGATGGATAGATGCATGGATGGATGGACGGGGTGGGTAGGTGGACGGACTGACGGACGGACGCATGGATGGATGGATAGATGGATGGATGGATGGACGGACTGCGTGGGTAGGTGGACGGATGGACGGACTGACGGAGGAATGGATGGATGGATGGACGACGGGCGGGCGAATGGATGGATCCCACACACCCTAGGTGTTTCACACATTTCGTTACATCAGACTTTGATGATCGTGTTGTGTCTCCCTTCCATACACTGTTATAAAGTCCTCCCTGGTCCAGCCCCTTCTCACGCTGTCCCTTTCAACTCCTTGTCCACGGGCAATGCCATGACAAATATTGAGAATGCTTTCACCCCCACCCTTTCAACTTTAAAAACTTTATTTTGCAGGTTTAAGTCTCCCGCCTGAATATTATAAACTGGTCAGCCCTGTATTCATCAAACGTACGCTGACGGCGCCAGCATCAGAGACTCGGAGTGTGGCCACCAGACGGGTTCACACACACACATACGCACCCAGTCCGACCCCAGCCGCGAGAATAGTGTACGTATGTATCCCCGCGTGCCTTTCTTAGACACCCCTGCAATAACCATGAGGGTTAATGCACGTGCGCTCCTACCTGCTGCTACTTGAAAGTCACAGGTGTTTAACTCGGTGTTTTACACTCCTGAAGTTGACAAAGCCGGTGCTAGCCACTTGTTTAGGGTAAAAGGGATTATGCATGTGTCAGCAGGCTGAGCGAACTGAAAGGTAAGGTATACGGAGCCCAGGTTAGAGTCGGACAGGGGCATGACTAAGAAAAGTTGCAGACAAACCTTATTTTCTTCCCAATACTCCGATCATAGGTCACTCTAGAAAGCCGCGCTCTTCCAACAAAGCACAGCCTGCAGAGTCTCGTGCGACCCATCCGCCAAAATGCTGTTCGGCGCCTCGAAAGGGGTATGCGGCGCTATACAACGTAACCAAAAACACAAATAATATAAAATATGATCTATGTACCTTCTCACCCTGGTCCGCTAAACTGCGTAATTCAATGATAGTTTGTGGATTAGCGCTTCAGTGTCTCAAATAGGTTTAGGAAGCGCTATACCAGTGCTACAACACAATGCGGTAGCTAAACACTGCCTCGCAGCTTAGTTTTTCAAGCCTCTTCCCCAGGGCTTTACTCATGCAGCCTTGTGGTTATAACGCTACAGAGGTACTTCAAATGACAAACTACAGCAGCTAAAGCGATAGATCATCAAATACCTGTGTGCCCAGGATACAGCCACATATTACATGATGTGCCGATATCTATATACACACACAGCTGCGATAGATGCCCCCTACCACCCCAAAGAATGATGCATTGTGGTTACTCTAGGAACTATGAACAAGCAGTCTGAGGCAGTCATGTGGGGAGTGAAGCACGTTGTAACGCTCCACCCCCTCCGGATAAAATAAAAATACATTATTGATTGCCTCAATCGACCATAGCAAACTTAGGAGGTAGCAGACCGTGCAATATCACACGCACCTCACTCTTCATTTGGAACCTTCAGCACTTACTCAGCAGTGAAATGCCATCCACGAGTATATATATATATCAGTCACTAGAAGGCAGGGGGCATAGCGTGATCACACAGTCTGCTACCCACTACACTACATCATATATATATATATATATATAGATACACACACACACACATATAGGCTACTGCCTACATCATATATATATATATAAACATACACACACACAGGCAGGTAAAATTAAAATAGCTGGTGCGCCCTCTTCAGGTATTCCTCTGTGACTCTTAGGTCAGAGGTAGAAATGTGGCGGGCTGACAGAGCCCTATGTAATGCGTTCCTGTGTAATCTCAGGTCGGAGGTAGAAATCTAGTAGTGCTCAGCCTGTTATCCTTTTGGGAATCTTTAAATTAGTTCTATCATCTTACTGTGTGAAGTGTTATGGGCTAGGGAAATAGCAAAATCGGGATTCACAAGTGTTGTATAAAGCCAAACCAAACATTTAATTTGTGAGTGTGCGTACTTGAGAGTGTGTGTGTGTATATATATATATATATATATATATATATATATATATATATATGCATATATATATATATATATATATATATATATATATATATATATATGTGTGTTTTCACATGAAGCATCTGAACCAGTAGGCCATATGACATATATGTATATATAATACATATATGTACATACACGGTTCAAACCATAAAAGCATGAAGCTTTTAACCAATAGGCCACATTCCATTTTAAAAGAGAGTTTGCGATGCTAAAGGCCCGCTGCTGTGATCTCAGTGCGAGCTGCAGGTCACCTGTTTGAATACTGCAGGGACAACTCCGTCCTTTCATCCTTCCTGAAATCGACTTCTTCAGTGCTATGCAGCTGTATGTTGAGAACTATGAAAATGCATCCTAAACTCACAGATCTGCGTAGGTGGGTGTGGGTCATCACTCGTAAGCTGAGTCATACATGCGGTACTCGACTGTCTACTAATACATGTGTTGGTTATGACACAGTGTTGCAGGTGTTAACATGTAGTGGGCAGATTTATTTGAAGGTTCTGCCATTCCACCTCCCTTTAAAAGCATGAATGTAAGCAACATCACACCAAATATATAAAAAATGTGTTTAAAACATTGCACTAGACACACAGAAACGTGTCCAATCCATGTCCCCCGGGTGGAAGACGAGTTATCTGAGACGAGTGAGCTTTGAAAGGAAGTGACGCGTGTGAACATAAACCCTGCGACCGTAACCCGGATTGTTACCCAAAGTGACAGTTAGCTGAGGGTGGGGGGTTTCTTCCCTCAAGCCCCCCACCCCTCCTTACCTACCTCCAGCCTGAGCAGGAGAGGGTAGTAGCGGGTCCAAGGCAGGGCTTTCTGGGGGGCTCGTGGGGAGCTGGGGGTGCCCCCCCCCCCAACCCCCAGGCTGGAGTGCTTTATCTCGCAGCTCTATGGCCACACGAGGCTCCCTAGGCGGGGCGCCCCATTCATCCCCTGAACTTCCTGAAACCAGAGACAACTTGAAAAGCTGCGGTCTCCATCCTTTGTAGCTGATGGAAAATGTGCGCCTTTTGTCCCCGCAGCTCACTGGGGCAGACAACCCTGCTGTTTGTTCTGAGGCACGCACGGGAATGGTAAAAGAGGGCTTCACGTGCGCCCCCGGACGGCAGGGGCTGCAGGGTGGGATGGGAGGCGGGGTCTAGAGATGTCTTTACATGCACCCCTAGATGGCGAGGCTGCCGCTGGCGGATGGGTGGGTGGGGGCTACTAGGGGGGTGTCTTTACAAGCACCCCCGGATAGCAGAGGATTTCGATGGCGGAGAGTTGGGGGCGAGAAGGTGTGGGCTAGAGGGGTGTCTTTACATGCACCCACGGATGGCAGAGGCTGCCACTGGCGGAGCGTAGGGAAGAACTAACTATAGGGGTGTCACCGTGTCCTTCATGTGCACCCCCACACCGCGGCCGCCGCTGACACAGGAGCACGATGTGCTGTTTTCAACTCAAGCGCCTCGCGGGCTGGGTTTCAAGCGCGCCCCTCACGCGCTGAGCAGAGGCGCTGTGGCAGCAGCCAAGAAACCTGCTTTGCAAAAATTACAAAACCATGAAACATTGTGCGGTGTCTCAAGAGGAGGGTCGAGGATGGGGATGGTTTATTTGATGGGATCTGATCTGAAAAAGAGTATTTGAAATTTATCCGGGAAAATAAACAAAAAGTGCCAAGTCATAAATATATGTAAAATCGCACAATTAATTCGCCGTCCTCGTTTCCTAAATGCTATTTCTCTGAGGTGGCGTCCTCACTTCTTTTGAGGGCCAATGCACATAGCATTTAAACCCAGCAGACACTAAACCAAGCACGTCCTTCAGATCGGCTTGCAACCTCTGATCTCCTGGTCTGCTCGGAGCGCTGCCTCTCTGGGAGGCGGCTGAGATTCTCTGACCTTTCAATCAATGAAACACCTGTTTTATCTGACATTGACCTAAAAGTTGATCCGTTTATTGAGACCGGGACGTTCAATTTTTATCATAAACTGTGTGTGTGAGGTTCGGGGGGTCGTTCTACCAATCCAACATATTCTCAGTAAGTGCCCATCCTGTGTCAGATTGTTGTACGTGACGTGACGTCTTTGCCTTTCTGCTGTGCAGGGCTGACTTCTCCTCGCTCTGACCTGTACCAGTTTCATAAAAGATGCGCACACCTTGACCGGACGCATTGCCATACAGTGCCCCTACATCTACAAAGGGTGCTTCTAGGCGTTTCAATATCCTCCAAGTAAAGGTGGGGTGCAAGGACACGGTCCGTGTGCACCCCCAAAAGTAATGGTCTGGGCTGCAGTGCAGTATCTACCGCTACCATGGAGGGAAATACGTTAGGAAAGCAGTGGTGTTTGGTAATAAGTATCATTTCATCCACACCGGAAGGATGAAAGTCTTAATGGACTTTAGGTTCCAACATCCGCAGTAGGCGTTCAACCCACTGAACGATCGTGGGAAGTGAGATGGTGAAGGGGCCTCGCAGGCGGCTCCCAGATCACGGATGCTAACGTTTAACCCGCTGATTTATAAGGATGCCAAAACCCAGGCAATGAGGGGAGGGTGCGTGAGTCCTATGAAATCTTTTTGAGTTTCATACCAGAGTCTTGTAAGTTGCACACAGATTTCAGCAGGCGCTTAACCAGCTGAGATATCCTGATAAGCATCTGTGAAAAGTCTATTTTTACATGAAAATGGTGGACAATATGTACTAGCGCTTATATCTGTTATCGGGGGGCTGCAGCAGGCGACTAGCCCATTGCGCTACCGTGCTGACATCGAGGATGAGAATTAAAACCGTGAAGTGATGGAGAACGGAGAGCGTGAAAGTTAAGACCCACTATTCTCGTGCGCGCACCTATAGTTTGCTGAGGTGTAGTACTGATATGGAGGACTGGGCGTTTAGGAATGTGGAGGGTTAAATGTAAGACAGACTATTCTCTATTCTTGTACGCATCTCAGCAGCGCGCGCATCTCAGCAGCGCGCGCCTAACCCATGGAGCTATCTTGCTGCGCACTGCTCTAGACAGAGCGCAGCATCGCAGGTGCTTCGGCTTGGTACTCACTGAAGACGCTATTCTTCTCGAGGCTCCCGTTGACCTTCCCGTTCAGGTGTATCTGCAGGTGGTACTTGGTGGCGCAGTAGAGCTTCCTGCGCCTGGGCGCGCCCCCAAGGTGCTCGTAGACTCCTCCGCGGCCTCCGGCGTCCCTGCGCAGCCGGGGGTCGCAGGACTGGCCCTTGGCGCAAGGCGCCCTGGACGCGGCTCCCCGCTGCCCCTTGGTCCTAGACACGGAAGGGGCGCCCCCCTGCAAGCTGGAACCCACCAGCCCCAGCAGCAGAATCCACACTATGAGCATTGTGGCATGGCCGGACCACGGGCTCCTCGGGGCGGGTCAGCGCGGGGTGCCAGGCGCGCAAGGGGTCCCATCAAAGACGCGTGGCCCAGCAACAGGTCCCGCAGAAGGCACTGGGCGGCTTTATCAGGCGGGATCCGAGCTCCTGCTTATCTGATCCCCATCTCCAAAACCAACAGACCCGGGCAGCGTTAGAGGGTGGGCTGCAGGCCGCTCCAGGTCCCCGTCCGGAAAAAAAACAGGCCAAAGAGACAACAAAAAACAGGAGCAGAGGAGGGGTGAAGCGCCACGAACTGCCACCCAGGACACTGGCCTGGTACTGGAGGTGGATAGAGAGAGCCCGCTGGAGAGGAGAGGGAGCCACCCCTCCTAAAACAATGGGCTGCTCCCGACCAATTGATACAGGGAGTCAGTCAAAGGTATCCGTCCCGTGTGAAGTTCCCGAGAGCAGCCTGGCTAGGATTACAGAGGCGCAACACAAAGAGGGCGCAGGGACCCTTCCGAGGGGGCAGGGCCCGGCCTCCTTCCTCATAGGAGGGCAATTATGTGGCAATCACCAGACGGCCTCTGTCACTGCCCCCTCCCCTGCTCCCATCCAGCCGGCTGAGAATACCTGCCAGCAGGGCTGAGCGATCTCTGAAATGGAAGTGTTCAGAGATGGGCCCTCCACGTAATATGCACATATGAAAGGGGCAGAGAACGGAGCGCTCGAGCCCTCCGGGGCTTTCTGAAAACTCAGGAAAGTGACTGCAGTGGGCGCCTTTTGTTAAACAAACGCACGTCGAATGTGTATTTCAGGAGACGCGTCCACCCTGCCTGTCATTGCCCTCTGCGGAGAGCTCAGGCACGAAACTTTCGCAGAAGTGACGTTCCTGTCCTGGACTTCTACAGCCGCACACAGTTATCCTTGCAACGCAGTCTTTACTGATTGTCATTTCGTTACACGTGTCAGTTATTTGTTAAATGCCTTTAATACATTCATTCATATTTTCAATAACGTCCTTTTGTTTCTGAAGGTGGGGACTCCAGCGGGGCCCTTCGGTTTTCTTTAGCTAGTGTCCCCGACTCAGCTATTCTGACAACACATATTCCCTGCAGCTGCACCTTTGACCGATTAATGTGGGCTGAAACACAACACTGGAGCAAATACATAGTGGGTACTGATGGAATAAATGTTGGTCAAGGTTACATTGTTTCAGACAGGCTTGGACCACTCCTTTGGTGCGTTCTAAACATTAATTAGAAGATTAAATAACCAGCTGAAAAGGTGTCAGGTCACAGATGACGGAACCTCCATTACGTCGAGTGGCCATTACTGAGAGTTGCATTTTCTTCGAACAAGGGCATTTCCTCGGCCTCTCAGTGCTTTGGCTGCCACACATTCAGGACGGAAGTTACAGCACATCTTTGGAATGGGAGGTGCAGGTAATGGTCAAGGCCTGTGATGTCCATGCTTGAACTCAGTGTCGTTCTTAGTAGTGGTCAGTCACCGTGCGGACTGAGGACCCGGTGAACATGCGGCATGTCCCCGCTCCAAGTCATTTCAGACCACACCATCGTTTTGTGGTGAAGTCCTGGGCCACACTTTACACATTACATATTACACATCATACATATGGAATTTACACACGAAGTATTTATGGGATTGCTATTGAAAACTCAACCCGGATTAGCGTGCCACTCGCCGTATAGCGCTTCAATTGTTCGTTAGGGCTAGTAAGCGCTATATAAATGCAATTACATTGCAGTATGTACAGAAATCCAGAAATCATTATTTATGAAATTAACATTGATGTCTCGAACATTACAAAGGAGTCCATTGACAGGTGAACTGTTCAGAAAAAAAGTTAGAATAATGCATCCCCTACATTGGGATAACGTGCTGAGATTGGCATCAAGCGCTTATTTAGGGGCGGTGCTAGGCGGGCTTTAACGCTACATGCTGTAGGCTACATCTGTGCCTCTGCCATATGGACCACAAGGGATGCGCCCAAAAAGTCTAGGTCATGTACCCCATACGCCCTGAAATGAGAGACAGACATCTCAGCCCACGCCCACTAAACTGTCCGATATGATTAATCTACAACGATGAAATCACAATGATTAAAACCAAAGAACCCCTAATCGACAGCTGCCATCGCGTTTAACAAACCTGTTGCCATCATACGACCAAAAGGTTGGATCAAACAAAGTAACATTATATTACAGGAAAATGCCCTGCAAGAGGATAGAAAATGCCCCAACTGCATAATCAGCTCAGAGTTGCTGCATCATGAAGCAGGAGTTGCGTGTGGTGGCTAAACAAACAAACAAAAAACTGTGGGAAGTTATGGTTTGGCAGTATTTTTTAATACTCAAAGGTCACTTTTATCATGTCCTTATAGATGGAAATGTAGTCGTGTTTGCTGGTGGTAGTTCCATGCCATCAGTGGTAATACATACTTCATTTATTTATTTGTGTCTTTGTTGATTCTGCTGTTTCTCAATTGCACTTAAGTGTCACAATTCAGCCATTCTGGGTGCCATGGATGTATGGTAGGTTGGTATAGTCTGGGTTTTCCCTTTCTTTTGCCTAACCCTCGGTGTTGGCTGTGCTGCTATCTAAAGCAGAGTACTTGTTAGAATTAAAATGAGGGTGCCAGGGGTTCTGGGCAGGGGGTGCGCACCAAGGCATAGCACGTCCCCAGGGCAGGTGCGGGCCGGATCGGACCGGTTCAAGGTGGAAGCCCAACGGTGGGTGCCGCACAAAATAAAAAAAATCGCGCTCACCCCTTGGGGTGAGCCGATTGGTCAATAAGGGCATGGTGGGGGCTCCTGGGGTGATCGGCAGGGGCAGCCAGAAGGGGGTAAAAAGGGACTGCGAGTCCCTTGAGGTTCATATTGTTCTCTTGACCCTGGCTGCCCCTGACGTTCGATCCGAGATTGAAGTACACACCTCCAGGGTGTACTTGCTGTGGGTGTAATAAAGGGGCTTGGGACGACCGGTACTGCGAATGTCCATAGCTCCCCCACTGTACTCCATTACATGCCCCTGGGAATTTGGGGGGATGGAGACTGCCCCAGGGGACCAAGATATGGCCCGGTTGTCCAGGACCATCCCCATCGGGTGCCAGGGGGGATCCATTGCTTAGGGTTGGCTCTGGCATGGTTGGTTTGGGGGACAATTTTCATGCTGGCCCGCTCCCCCTCTATCTTGAGGGTACAGGTGAGTCTTGCCTTGTGAAGTGAAACTTGTTTTGGGGGAGCACGGCCCCCCCAGTCTACAGTCCAGTCGATGCCACAGGTGCCTGGTGGGTGGACAACCATGACTCCTTTAAAGAACCGAAATTATGACTTGAGATGCATGTTGTAAATAAATATTGGAAATGAAGGATAAAAGAATATACAGCAAAAATGTGATGATGTTTGTTATGTTGTGTTTATGTGGTTATGAATAAATACGGCCTGAGAATTGTTATATTCTCTATTGCAGGAAGGTTTCAGTCTGCTTTTTATGAACTATTTGATTATTTGGTTGAAGGTGTCAGTACGGACCCACACCTGTATGATAGGGGGGCAGATATAATACTGCTCAGTCACAGAAAGGATTCAATACTCTAAAAGAGCGAGACAGTTCATTAAATTCAGTAGCCAAGAAAAGACCCGGCCACAGTATAAAATGTCAGCTATCGACCACACCTGAAGAACAGTTATGCAATGCCTAGTAACAATTTGTACCACCCGTCAACCACCAGTAGTACCACCCACCAAGACACAAGAGAAGCATCGTCCAGCCTGAAATATAGGGCCCAAAAGACTGCAAATGATGGACTTCACCTACACAGGTGACTTGTGCTTGGTGGAGGGCAATAAGACTTGCATCCTCACTGCAATACACCCAGCATAGACAACCCAAACTAATACCAGTTCTACAAGGGTTTGGACAGAAGGTCGCAAGACCCACACTCACTTCGACCCCATCTGGAGGAAAAGCTCTACTCTAAACTTAGACTACACTAATTGGGTCAGGATATGTCCACAGCCAACCTCTTCCACCTATGGAGCTCCAATTCAGGCAACAGACTCATAATTGTAGCAAAGCTCCACACCAAGACACTAATATGCTACTCCGTTTGACACTCTACAAACCCTGCATTATGACATAACATTTATAGTACACTATGTACAGAATAGGTCCACCCATGCCGAGTTATTCCCACTGTCTGTGCAATGGGATTATGTTCCACAGTTTTAGGCCCTATTTTTCCCAGGAACTTGACCAATATTTCATTCTTTTGAAATTAGTTTGGATGATTCCTCTTGTATTGGCTGAGCAGAAGGTCCTTAGTGGCACATGTCCTACTACGCTCGCACACCAATATTTAAATGTTTTAACATGTTTTAAAATGTTTTTTGAATTGTACACAGATCTTTGAATATGATCCTGGCTTCAACATGGAGCCAGAACTTTGCTTTGAGAGTAGGTTTATGTCAAGAACTGAACACTGCAAAGGTCTCTTGAGTCCCTTTATTGACTCCTCCCAGTAGTCCCAGGACCACCTATTCAGATTGTACAAGTGCCAAGTATCTCCTTAAGAGGAATTTAGACAAGAGTAGAAATACAAAAGGCAAAAAACTCTTCTTGCTAATTTTGTAGCTCTTGATTGTAGATAAAGATTTTCACTGAAGCCACACCAAGTCACTAAACTCCCCTGACATCAAGAAAGTGGAAAGAGACAGCTGCAAGTATCTATAAGTCATCCCAGCAGAACATCCCACTGCTAGCAACAAAAATCAAAGACAAAATAGTAGCAGGGATGTGAAGACAGAAATGAAAAACAAGGGAACGGATGTGTTGAGATGAATCTATCACTTGGAAATGCCTCCTGATGTGATTCAGACAGAAAATGACATCAGAGGAAAATACCCTCCTTTATCTTGGATTGGGGCACCTTGCACAATTTTCTTGTAAAGGGCAGACTATAGGACTTAGTCATGCCCTTTTTCTCAAACTAATGGTGACCATTTGGTGCACAAAAAGCCCTTTTGATATCCTTTGCTCAGCATAGAATTCTGCAGTTCTGCCACTACCACTTGTAATAGGTGCTTCATGCAGCTCAAGAGCCCCTCTCCGGGTGGCCATGAGCATGGAGACGCCAGGACAGTGTAGGCAGTGCGGATGCTCAACCACACTGTCAGTGAGGAGCCTGGCAACATGTCACCTGACAGTGCTTGGTATGCTCCTTTTTCCCTGGGAGGAAATGAATTCTGGAAGCCTCTCAGCACAGGCTTTGACACTAGCACAGTTACCTGCACTGATGTAACAATCTTTTAATTTCTTGTCATTTAGTTCCTCCTTGCCGCTTGAATTTGTAAACCTTGTAGGCTGTTAATGAATTTCTTAGGCAGACATGTGTATACTGCACTGGAATCGTTCAATGATGCCAAAGCTAGGGGTATGATGACATCACTGGGTGTTCTGTTTCTATAACTAGTAATATTGTGAATTGACTGGGTGTTTTGTTTCTAGGAGTTACAGAACTCTGTGGATTAATGTCATTATTTAGCTTATTACATTTCCACACTCATTTGGTACTGTGTGTTGTTCATACGTTTGGAATTGTGGATTGTGTTTTTAATTTTGTTGTGTGAGCGGACATGCTTCTATTTTGAAGAGAAGGGGCGGTTATGTTGACTCCTGTGTTGCTGTATACGAGATATTCTTGCTTGCTGACTTAATGGGTGGAATTCTGCCTAGTTGTACCCGAGTATGAAGGCGGCTGGCTGGGATGCCTCCCCCGCTGTGAATGTTAAAAAAAATATTGTTAGGGAGTAGGCAGTGGTCCATGCCAACACTCAAACAAACAAAAAAATACATTTTCTTTTTAAAAACAGGCCCGTTTCCTTTAAAGAAAATTAGCTGAATTGAAAAAGAAAAACTGATTTTGTTTAAATGCGATAATAGACTTGGTGGTTTGCTGACCCCAGCAGGCCATCATCCCTTTGATCGCATTCAATTGCAGCGAATCACAACACATACTTACTTCACAGTTTATGACCTACCTCATGAATAATGATGATATAGGTTGGATTGTAAACCATTACAATTCAGAATTTTGTGAACTGACCTACTAGTACGTAGGCTGGTTTACAGAATTCCTTTCCGTTTGCAAAGATTTGGTGCGCAATTTGCGACCATTGGACATTTTGAACATCAGGCAGTTTGTTCCCCACTACAGAAACACACTGAATAGAATGACACCAACATTGCCATGTACGTTGAACATTGCTTAGAGGAGAGCCTTTGTTTGCTTGGAGTAAATCTGTTCCGCATTTTTTGACAAATTAGCATTACAAAATCAATTGGATGGGCTTTGAAAGTTATAAGATAAAAATATCTGGACTGTCAGTTCACGATCTGCCTTTGAACATGAATTAAGGACATTTCATAGATCCAATTAAAAAAAAAGTACATGCTCCACATTGGACAATGAATCTTTTTCTCACATTGCCTATTTTTGGACATGAGCATTTTGGCTGGTTGCAAAATAGAAAATGTAATCTTTTGGCGACTGTATGAAATTGGGTTATTAGCTGGAGGGTGGGGTAAGTTCCCCTTTCTAGGGTTAGAAACCAGTTTCCACTAACCTGGGATCCAGGGAGTCTGAGGAAACAAGGAGGATGCCACTGTTCCTCCCCTTCCCCCCGGTGACTATAAGCACACTGCAAGAGTCAAGGCACCATGCATTGACAAAAGTCTCCAAGGAGAAGGGGGCGTGGAATGATAGAGAACCAAGAGAAAGAGAGAGAAATGGTGTCTTGACTGATGTCCACTGGAGGCACTCAGTGTACTGATCTCACCTAGTCTGTGTAGCGAGTAGAGATGGACATGCGCAATGTACTTTCTAAAGCAGAAAACAGGGAGAGATTAATACATAGGTCTGTTCCTTCTTAAATTCCCTATGGAGTCCTTTTCTTTTCTGTATGTGCTGAGCCCTAACCTTGAATTACCTTTCAATGTATGGTGCTACTTTACTCCTACTTCAGTCCTGAATGAGGATTACTTCAGCGAGGGTTATCTTGCTCTTCAAAGGAGGGTAATATGTGTTGGCATTCATTATCCTAAAAACACAGTGATACAAGCAGTTATGACATGTACCAAGTGCATCAAAACAAATTCCCTTCCTTGCCCACTCTTTTCCCTACGGCATTACCTTAGAGCTAGATTTTTGTCTTGGGGAACATCAAGAATAATCATCTTTGTCGGGCTGCATGGAAAAGGCAATCTACACTTTTACGTTTGTATGTCTTCTCTTACTTTTTTAACCTGCTTCAATAATAACAGAGTCTTTGAATCTTTTAGTAGCAATCCCCTGTCATCAAATACTTTCTTGATTTTGGGATGTTCACTAATTTTTTTTCTCCCTGCTTTCAGGAGCGCTGCAGGTGTGATGCGTCACAAGAGGTAATAAGTCTTACTGAACTCATAGTTTATTGAGCCCTCTTATATTTACTCTTTTTTAGGTGTTCCAGGAGAGCAAGTCGTCCTGAAAACTAAGTGGAGGTCCTTGCTGGGAAATCAGGTTGCAGGATTTGAGGAGGAGATGCTCTCATTCCGGGAGCATTGAAGCCAAGCAAAGACGAAGAGCATAGGTGCATTTTTTATAAGACTGCACCCAAAATGGCTGCTTCACTTTCCAAGTCTCACAATACTTCGGGAAGCTTTTAAGAGCTCATACTATTCTCATAGAGATGCCTACACAAGGGATCCGGTTCTAAATTGAGGCCTAAACAATCTACATGAGTGGAGGGGAGTGGGAAAATAAAGTGTGGGGGCATGCATAAGCAGTGGGAAGGAACGCCAGGGGGTCATGTCAAATGAAGGGAAAGGATGGAAGGCCAGGAGGTCATGATGGTGCGTGGCAACAGGATGCACCACGGAGCACGGGGTGCATGCAGAACGTGGCGTGACATCAAGGAATAATCACAATCCCAGTCAGGGTGAACCCTTAAAGACGCTATATTAACCTGGGTTCCACTACCTGGTTGCTGTGATAAGACAGGCATAACTCAGAGGCAATTTGTAAAGTATTTATTCAGCACTGAAACAGTAATGAAGTCGAAATGCAAACAATAAAACTCCCAAAACAAGTTTAGAACAATAGAGTACAATTTAATAAACAAAATGACATCAGAATTGCAAAATCCAATAAGGGGAACCGGAAATATTCATTTAAAAAGTTTTACACACAACTAGTGCAAGGAAGCATAAAGTGCCAATAAGTCAATGGTCGTAGTAGCCCGAGACCTAGGTGTAGTTTGACACTGACTGCAACAGAGCTCTGGTCAGATACTCCAATGAGGTTTACTCTGATCAAAGGTTTTACCATTTGACTTTAGTCCTTCAAGACATAGGTGGTCATTACGACCCTGGCGGATTACTTCCGCCAGGGCCGCGGGACGCGGTGGCACCGCCGACAGGCCGGCGGTGCCCCGCGGGGCATTCTGACCGCAGCGGCTTAGCCGCGGTCAGAGAAGGGAAACCGGCGGTCTCCCGCCGGTTTCCCACTGCCCCCAAGGAATCCTCCAAGCCGGCGCAGCTTGCTGCGCCGGCTTGGGGATTCCGACTCCCCCTCCCGCCATCCAGTTCCTGGCGGTTCTCCCGCTGGGAACCGGATGGCGGGAGGGGGAGTCGCGGGCCCCTGGGGGCCCCTGCAGTGCCCATGCCAACGGCATGGGCACTGCAGGGGCCCCCGTAAGAGGGCCCCAAAATGTATTTCACTGTCTGCCTTGCAGACAGTGAAATACGCGACGGGTGCAACAGCACCCGTCGCACCTTCCCACTCCGCCGGCTCTATTACGAGCCGGCATCCTCGTGGGAAGGGAGTTTTTCCCTGGGCTGGCGGGCGGTCTTTTGGAGACCGCCCGCCAGCCCAGGGAAAAACTCATAATACCCTCCGCGGTCTTCTGACCGCGGAGCGGTATTATGGAGGGCGGAATTCTGGCGGGCGGCCTCCGCCGCCCGCCGGAATCGTAATCAGGCCCATAATCTCCCAGAGGAGTATGCTTCTAAAGCCCCGCAGAACCTCAGGGATAGTACTTAGTGACTCACAGGATGGAAGGCAGGGTCTAGTCCACATCCAGTGTCGCTGATCACAAGGCAATTGCAGGAAAGGCCTCCTGTAGCTTTCTGTATCGCTGTAGTTTGAATAGGAGTTCAGTCTTATGACCCTTGGAGCCCACTTCTTTGCCCTGGTCTCAGGAAAGAGCAGGTCTAGTCCTCCAGGGCTTTTCTCAGGTTTCAGACAGCAGGTTCAGTCCTCTTTGGATCTTTTTCAGGTCCAGGAGTGTTTTGAAGTGTGTGCCTGGGAACGATCCATGGGCATGTCATAACCAATAAGGTAAAGGTTCCCGGTGCTAACCCTTCACACTTTGGTTATTTTCAAAATAGCAGAAGTCTTTGGTCACATTAAACTTGGGCTCTGAGGGCTGTGTGTGTTTGTGCGGAGCGTACTATGGTAATCCAGCTTCAGGCAGCCTTAATCAAGTAATAAATTAATAACATTTTTTAATTCATAATTATTACATTTTGTAATAATCATTATACCTCCAGGATCTTTGATTAACAACTTTCACCACTTTTTAACAGGGATGCCACCATTACAGGATGCAGTGCTTGGTCGCCATGTCCTGAAAATAATATAAAAGGCCACATAATATGGCATGATGTGCACATCTTGTTCTCCAGGCCCAAGTGGGAGAGTCTTCCAGATGGACCCACTGTGGGGTCCGCAAACTTGACACAGAGTTTGTGAACCCTCAAAAGACACAGACACACATGCCAATGTTCTAATGTTTGCGATCCAGGTACAGAGTTCATAAACTATTAAATTCTTCCCATGTTGTACCCCATGCCTTAGTTCACAGGCTCTGGGACTCATTTAGAGGTTGTTGTTTGGGCATCACTGTTGTGACAGATATCCTGACTGCTTTATTACAAGCACCATAGGTTAAAATGCACTTGTAATACAGCAATGGGGCATCTGCCATGTTTGTGAAAGAGTACCTAATCCACCAAACTTTAAATGAGGACTTTTGTACTAGCCAAACTCTAAGAGAGGCCCTTTGTACTAGAACTGCGAAGTATCTCACTAGAGGACCCTTGTAGGATCTCTTGACACAGATTGTGAATTTTGTACTAGAACTCCAAACTATCAAACTTAAAACAGGATTTGCCCACCCATTGAATTGCTTTTTGGATGCAGGAACAGGTAAAAGGCCAGGCCTTGTCACCAACTTCTTCTGTGCATGGCTGAAGGTGTTGTGTAGTGGGCGTTTGCTGCCCACAGAAGAAAGCCTGGCTAAAGACAAGGCCTTATACCTAACCCGCTGAATGCATATCCAAAGACTATGCATGGTGGGGCTTGCCATATGACAGCATTTTGACAGCATTTTGGTTGTGTGGCCTTTACCAGTTACTGTTAGCTCTGCAAAACATATATCATACAGCAGTCATTCAAACCATAACTTGCACACCAAATACAATCCTTGTGATATTACAACATTTCTACCAATAAGTAACAACACCTAAAAATATAACATCATTAAGGGCCCTCATTAAGAGTTTGGCAGTCCTCACAGGGAGGATGCCCCCACTATTGTGGTGACGTTCTTCCTGAGCGTATTGCAATGTGCTCGCCGGGCTGACAGGTGGGAACATTGTTATAGGCGATTCCTCTGGGCTACCCGGCAGGAGCAGTGTTAGAATATTGGCCTTGGCTCCCTTAAGGGAGCCAATGCCAGTATCCTAACACTCCAGCACCCTTGCAATGTGCACTGCAGAGCAGACAGTGCACATTCCAATGGTGCTGGGCAGGGGGCAGTGTGGGGGCCCACCTGTGGCCCCCAGCACTTCTTTTCTGCCAGTCTTTTCATGGTGGTGTTGCCGGCCATGAAAAGGCTGGTGGAAAGCGGGGTTGTAATCAGC
The DNA here is from genome assembly GCF_031143425.1 of Pleurodeles waltl. NCBI lineage: Eukaryota > Metazoa > Chordata > Amphibia > Caudata > Salamandridae > Pleurodeles > Pleurodeles waltl. The sequence goes on along the minus strand of NC_090440.1, from coordinate 89,211,214 downwards.
CAGGCAAAGCTGAGTTCAGTGCCGCCATGGCTGGTTGCAAGCCCGACTGCCATTATGTAGTCAGAAACCATGTTCCCGGTGGGGTTGGTGGTCCTTAAGCGGTCCGACCGCCAAAGTTGTAATTTCGTGGTCAGACCGCCAAAGCCACGGCGGTCCAACTGCCACTGCAAGTTTGGCAGTCTCATGACCACCAAACTCGTAATGAGGTCATAAATAACATCACATACTCAAACCAAAGAAACAATAGTATATTTATACTATATTTATGACCATCATATTGATAGTGTTAACACTACAGTGATATTGAATCCCATCTGAAAGATTATTTATGACATTTGTAATTACACCTATTACATCATGAGTAAGGTCTTCATGAGCATTGAGGTTTGTGGTGTGGGTGGTGGCAGTCAATGCTCTGTGTCCTGGCAATTTTCTAAGTGTTCACTGGTAATATCACTGGATCACAAATTCAAATCCCCACACAACTCAGCCTTTAATCTCCCAAAGGCTCATAAAATAACTTTGGTTATTTACAACTCTACTGCAAATCGTAGTTTGCACATTCTGTATTTAATAATAAAATAATTATTAGTGGGAAAGTTGTATAAGGGGAGCTCAACAAACCAGGTTCTAATCTCAGCTAATGTCAGCTAACACACAAGATCATGGGAGTTCATTTAGTATCACATCATAATTTTATAAATATTATAAGTATGGAGATATTTTATTAACCCATCAGTCCTCCTCTTCACAGTATTTACCCTGAGGATGCACCCAAGAAATAGGCTCCAAAGACAATTATGGTACACAATGTGAAAACAGATTTTTAATTTCAGCAATTACTTCATTGTCAATTTAAAACTGTTGCTCCAAACCTTTCCACCTTATTAGAAAACAAATCCATACATTATTGAGAAAAAAGAACTGTCTTCATGTCTCCTTTAAAGTCACACCAGCTTCATCCCCCAAGAAGTTGCCACTGCTATTTGTGGTCTCTTAAAAACCTTTCCACGTAAATCATGTCCTTCTGCAATAGAATCTTGGATGATTGCCTGCCTAACCCATCTGCTTATTGTTTTAGTTGTTGCTTATTTTACCCCTAAATTTGGGCTGTCAGATACAAAGATTGCAAAATTCAATTTTTTTTCATAGATAAAACAGCAACCTTCTTCTTATGTCTATCATAGAAGGAAGGTCACCACCGTCTGTAAGCTGGAAAAACCTGTGCTACCATCTTCTGGGAGTAGTGAACTTAAGTTTGTGCTGTAGGTTTAAATTTTGGGTCTGTATGCAAGACCACCTTTTTAGGAATCTTATTGATATTGATATTATTTGTAAAGTGCAAAGGATGCCCAAGGGTGTCTTGGTGCTGGCATATGCATGGTAAGCGCCATAAAGGATATAAGAAAAAAGCCAATAATTTCGGTAAAGCCTAAAACTAATACTGCAGTGCAAAGAGCCAAGATTTCAGTTGTTTCCTGAAACACGTCAGATTGGACTGATTTTTTAACTGGATGTGCAGTTTATTTCAGAGTTTGAATGTTGAAAGACAAAATACCTTGTTACATTTGGGGATAATCACACTTTTAGATGCAGTGGAAAGAAGAGCTCTCCTAGGTATGACTTCCTCAAGTACCCTGGGCCTATATTATGCAGAGATTTATGAGCCATACAGAGTGCCTTAAAAGCAACTCACTTTTTGATTGGCAGCCAATGTAGCTCCACTAACTTGTGAGAAACTGATTTAAATTTGTGTACTCTCATAAGAAAACGATCAGCAGCATTCTGTAATACTTGCAGTTTGTTCATACAGCGTTCATAGAACATTCCTAAAAGGCAAAAACAGGAGGAAGAGAGCTTGTTGGTCTGATCAGAGAATGCAAGATTAGTGTCAAAGATCACTCAATTTTATCTGAATTTAATTTGAGGGAGTTATGTCTCCTTCAACAGACAACTTCACTTATGCAAATATTGAGGGGTTGCAAAACATCCTGAACATCAGTGGATACCACAAATTGGGTGTCATCAGTGTAAGAAATAGTAAAAAAAAATCAAAAGAGTGGATCAGCCTGGCTAAAGGGGCAAGATATACATTGAGCAGCTTGGGGCTCAATGATGACCCCTGAGGAACCCCGCACAGCCGTGAAACGGTTTAGACATGAACTCTCCCAGGAAGTCAGACTGCTCCCAGTTGGTCAGTGAAGAGCAAAACCGATCTAGCGCTGTTCCATGAACACTGTCTCCACTAAACGATCTTTGAGGACAGAGTAACTCACCATATCAAAGGCTGCGGATAAGTCCAAAAGGATCATCGCAACCTTCCCTCCATTGTCCATAATGGAGCTAATCTCTTCGGTGGCAATTATCAAGGCTGGTTCTGTGTAATGTTTTTTTTCTAAAACCATATTGGCCACCATATAAGACTTCATTGTGATGTAAATAAACTTTTTGAACAATATTAAGAGATTTTTGAGAATTTTCACCAGTATTGGCAAGCATGAAATTCAACAATATTTTTTTCCTCCTTAGGATTGAGGTTGGCTTTTTTTTTTTTAACACAGAGAGAATAGAGGCCTTTTTCCAAATAGTTGGAAAATATTCAGACCGGATAATATTATTCAGAAGGGAAGGGAGAGGATTTACCACTATTCCCGCCATTTCATGGAGGAGTTTAAGGAGAGAGGGGTCAGAAGAGGCCCCTGATTTAGGGCCTGATTATGATTCTGGCAGCGGTGCTGGTGGTCTTCTCACCCAGCCCATTCCAATATTTTCACTGGGCTGACTGGTGGGAACCTATGCAAAGGAGGTTCCCGCCGGTCAGCCCAGTGGAAACTGTGTGGCGGCATTAGACTTGGCTCCACATAGAGCCGAGTCCAATTCCGTCGCACGGGGGGTCCACCACCCTCGGAATGTGCATTGTCTGCAAAGCAGTCCCGGCCATGGAAAGGCTGGTGGTAAGGTGAGTTGTAATCACAAAAAATCTCTAGGTGTTCATGGTACATCACCATGTGTAGACATGTGGTCTAGCCTGAAAGTAACATAGCCTGTCGGAATTGAGCTGCTAGATCTGGATCTGATGCCTCATCTGCCCAGGTCTCGTAAAAACGCTATATCTCAAGAATTTGTGCCTAATTAATTAAAAAAAAATGGTGCTTATGAATAATTACTGATATTGATCAAGACATATGTCAGACTATAGACACTTTCCGGAGTTGTGGAAAGAGGGGCAGTGAGTTTTTGTCTAGGGGTAGGTGCTGATGGGAAGGAATTCAAGTGACATGAGTAAGGGAAGTTGGTGCAACGGAAACGTTCCTGTCCCTTACTTAGCTCAAATTTATTACATAAAGAATACCTGCATGGAGTGTTGAGCTGAAGAAGCAGTTCTCTAGAATACCTCTGGACATGAAATTATCCAGGGGTTCTGGCGCAAGATGCAGACCAGGCGCAGACGGGCTTGCCTTTGACATGCTTCTGGAGATCCTGCTGTGCTCATCCACGCTGCTGCCTGCATCATATGGGCTCGAAGCTCTTACAGGCTCTGCGCCCTTGCTACCTGATTGATGAATCCTAGATAAGTGCAGGTTACTACTAAAGAACCTAATTCATCTAATCGGAAATACTGAAATTTATAATGCCATGTTGCCACTCTGGATGTAGCTCTACGAAAACCATTTGTAGTAAACAAATCTATCAAGTGTTCCTATTTCGAATTCTGTACCATAAACATATTTCCTGATGTATTTTATTCCCCACCAGCATGCCAGGATTTCTTTTTCTAATGCAAAATATTTCCTTTCTGCCCCCTCAATGGCCTTGACACAAAAGAAGTGTTTACCACACATCCATCCTATTCTTGCATTATAATAGCACCCAATCCTACATTACTAGCATCCATCACTGTTATTGTATTACATTTGGTATCAAAAGGTGCTAACGCTGGTGCACTTGCAATATAAATTTTTAAATTATTTAACTGACATCTACAATTGTCATTCTATTCAAATGACCTTTTCATTTTCAATAATTCTCTCATATGTACTGTTTTATATGAAAATTTGGGAATTAATTTGGCATAATATTCGGGTAAACCTATAAATGATCTTAACTGGTCCTTGTCTTTACACTCCTGTGCATCTTTAATAGTTTTTACCAAGGTTTTCTTAGGTGCAATACCTTGTTTCTTAATGTTGTGTCTTAAATAATCAACAGCATCCCTTATGAATTTCTACTTTCTTTAGTTAAGATCAATCCACTACTCTCCAGAATAGTAAAAAGTTTCACCAATGTTTCAGCATGCTCATGTTTTGATTTTCTCCACACTAAAATATCATCCAGAAAATGCATTACATTACTTATGTCTTTAAACAATTTGAGGATTATTCTCTGAAATACTGCTGATGCTGAAACTAAACCAAACACCATCCTTTTATGTCAATACGCTCCCTCTAGTGTAATGAACTATGTATACAGTTTACTGTCATCATGTAGTGCAATCGGATGATATGCATTTGAAAGATCGAATGTGGCAAACACTGGAGCCTCTTTCACTTTAGTAAACATTTCTCCAATATTAGGTAAAGGATGGCTATCCACCCACACAGTTGTTTAAAACTCTCAAACCCACAAGCAGTCTTATTTTTAAATTAGCATTGTTATAACTACAACTGGAGACAGCCATTCAGAAGATTCGATTTCTTCAATTATACTCACCATGCACAATTCTTCAATGCTTTTCTCATCAATATGGCACATTACAATCTTTATGGACTTTCGCTTTTGCCCCTTCTTTAAGAATAATCTTGTGCACAAGGTGTTTTATTAATCCTGATTTAGAGGAAAACACAGTAGGAAACAAATTCCCTAGTCCACAGAAATGTCTTCCCTTACCTGTCTAACCAAATTGCCATACCCCAAAACCTGCTGGGGATGATTAGGATACAGCATAATCATGAGATCTCTTTGCTATGGCCAACCCAATAAGTGCACCCCTTATCTGGCCACATAAATCTTATTATCAATTTTTTAGACCTGTCAGCTCTTGGTGTGGTTTCCCCTGTCTTTTTGCTTCTGACCTCCTGTTTTTGATCCTATGCTGAATTTAGTTTTTGCAGGCTTTTAGGACTCTGAGCACTTTACTACTGCTGCCGAGTGCTAAAGTGCTAGTGCCGACTGTCTAAATTGTATTGCTGATTGGTTTATCCATGATTAGAATATTTGATTTACTAGTAAGTCCCTAGTAAAGTGCACTATGTGTTTCCAGGGCCTGTAAGTCAAATGTGCCACCCACATGAGTAGCCCTGTAAACGTCTCACACTGCCACTATAGTGTCTGTGTGGGCAGTTTAAACTGCCACTTTGACCTGGCAAGTGCACCCATTTGCCTGGCCCAAACCATCCCTTTTACTTCATGTAAGTCACCATAAAGTAGGCCCAAGGCAGTCCCATGGGCAGGGTGCAGTGTATTTAAAAGGTAGGACATATGCATGTCCTGATAGTGAAATACTGCTAGATTCGGGTTTTACTATTGCAAGGACTATCTCTCCCATGGGTAACATGGGGATTTGTAACATGGGGATTGCCTTGAAATATCTTTTAAGTGTAATTTCCCATTGGGAACAGATAGAGTCCTGGAGTTTTGGGTCTCTGAACTCAGAATTCAAAAATACACATTTTGGCGGGGTTGGTTTTTGAATTGTAAGTATAAAAATGCCACTTTTGGGCATTTTCTTGCTTAACCATTCTGTGCCTCTGTCTGTGGAATACATGTCTGGGCTGTTTGTGAATTCACTCTAGATAGTCACACAAAGGTTGCTGAGGTGTGGCCTGCATTTCCTGATGGTTCTTCCTGAGCTAGATTGGTGGGAGGAACTGACACCTGCTCCAAAATAGGGCTATGCCTCTCCTCGCACAAAACAGTCTCCAAACCCCTGCAATGTCTTTGGGGCCAGGGCAGGGACAGGCAGGGTCTTGTGCACTACTGTCGCGTTGGCTCTCTTTATCCTAAATGAGACTACTGGATTTCTAGGTAGCAGGGTCGTTCCTGGTGTGGGGGACTGAGTCTGACCCACTAAGAAGGACCTCTGTCACCTTCAATCCGGTTTTGCTCCGGCTAACTAGCAGTGCCTCATCTCTCCCAAGGGGGAGGGATGATTGGGCAGCCGAACGCATGACATCTTTAGAACTTCTCAGGGAAGTCGTGGTCGCTCAGATCCCAACCAGCTCTCTCATTTACGGTATGATCTCAAAGACAAATGACAAAGGCAGTTTAAGTTTTTATAGATTGATTTAATAAAATGACTGCAGTTTAGATAATAAGGCGTGAGCCGCAATAACCAGAACCATACAACACAGTAGGATTGAAATAGTCACGAGAAGAGTGAAACATAAGAATAAAGCTATCATAGTGTTAATAGATTACGTTCCCTCTAATTAAGTTCTATTTCGAGCACAGCATGTTAAGCTCTAAGCTTGCCTTTCAGATTCCCTGGGAAGACATCAACCCTCATACCTGAGCAAAGGCCTGTGATCTGGATCAGCATCTGCAATAGGACAGTCAGTGTCTAGTTGTGGTTCCCTGGTCGGAATCTCCCTCTAACGTGTATTAGGACAAGGAAGTGTTTTTATAACTAACATGTCGATGTGGTAACAAAACGTCCCTACGCAAGAATGTGTATCGTCTACAACCCAAAGACTAAACTCCTACCACGTCTATCGGCAATGAACCAGACTGTATCCTTGACTGAAGCACAGAGTGAGCGAGAATGTGTTATTGAGAACTCCGGTGCTGAAGTAGGCTAAACAGTGTGATATAAAAAATGAAACAAGACCGTAGAACTGGCTATTGAAAAAATAACAGTATGAAGCTGAATAAAATGCATCTAGAGCAAAGAGCACAGAGGGCCGATGCGGCAAGCAAAGGAATAAAATGCATCCAGGGCAAAGTGCACAAAGGCCTAATGCCTGAAGCAAACGTGCAAAGGCTACATAAAAATGGCTACACTACACTACAAATACTTCTCTTTGAAGTTTGCCTGCTTCAAAGACAGAAATGGGTATAAGCACTGGACGTCTGACACCATGAATATAGATCACTTCTGGACAGATGACATTCTGCCAGGAAGAAGAGCTGGATGCTGTGTGGGGGACTGATACTCTGCCTGTTGCTTTGTTGTGCTGGCCTGCTGCTTGCTGCTTCTGACCTGGGAGTGAATCGATTGGATTTTGCTTTCTGCATCCTGCTTTCCAAGGTTCTCCAAGGGCTTGAACTGAGCATGCCTCCTGTTAAGAAGTCCCATCAACAACAAAGACTTCGGGCCTCATTACAAGTAATTGGTATTTTTTAAGTTGTGTAGGAAGCATTAATAAACATGTATGAATGTAGTTGAAGACTGCTATTTGAATGTTTGTAGGTATGACTGTGGTAGTGAATGGTGGGGTGCAAGTTGGTTGAGTTTTATTCTATCGTTCTGTTTATACAAAGAGAGTTTTTCTAGCTGTCTTATAACTAATAAATGGTTTTGTATCAATATATTTCTGTTTCAGCCACACTTTATTATAAGGGTTATTCATGGTTGCCAAGGTTCTTATTTTCATTTTGATTTGTTCCCCTGTTCTTGCAGTTGCAACCAGTAACAGGGGGTTCCTTTACTAGAATTAAGCTCTGCTACTGAAAACCATAGAAAAGTTTGACTGCTCACATGAATTGGTACATGAAAATATGCATCCTGTAAATCAAGCGTCACCCAAAAAATCATCTCTTGAAACAAAGGTATTATTGAGTTCAGGGATATCATCTTGAAGGACATATACTTAAATGTTTTTTCCAATTTTTTCAGATCCAATACTTGTCAAACCTTGTTGTCTGACTTTGGTAGCAGAAAAAGGATTGAATGAAAATCTATATTCATTGAGCTTTGAGAACTAGGACTATCACTCTTTTCTATAGCAAATCCTCCATGCCTAATCCCATTGCTTCTTTCCTTCCATGTGATTTTGGAATTGGAGTTTGAATAAAAAATTACTCTGTTAGAGAATGACTAAACTATAAATGATTTAATATAACCATTTTCCACCATTGAGAGTACCACTGTTCCACTGAGCAAAAACGTTTTTTAGCCTTTTGCCCGTCATATTGCATTAGTTGTCATGCTTTTGGTGGTTGATGTTGAGGCTAACCAGCTGTAGTTAGGATTTTCCAGCAACCATGGTTCCCTCACCCCAAGTCCAGCCTTGAAAGGGATATTTCGAGCCTTCGAATCCAAGTTATGGGCGTTTTTGAATGAATTATTTCTTTGATGAATAGAGTCTAAAAGTATATTAGGTTGAAGTATTTTCTTTTCTTAAGCTAATTTTTGCACCGCTTCATTAAGTTGAGGAGTAAACAGTTTACCTCCTAAAGATGGAAGATGTTAAATCAAAGATCTCTGCCTAGAATCCAATTTCTATGACTTTAACCAAACTAATATCCTTCTTGTGACTGATGCTGCTGTTGACGTTGCTGATGACTAACGGAAATTGAAAGCAAAATCCAACAGAAACAGGCTGTCAGCTCTGCTTTGCTCAAAATGGTAGTAAAGTTCTTATATTATGTAGGAAATGAAATAGTACATCTTTCAGAAGAGTTTGTGTGGCATAGACTGCATATGTGGCTGATCTCAGGGACAAGTTACAGGCTGCATAGGCCCTTTTCAAAGTTCTTTCCAATTTTCTATCCTGTATATCTGGGAGACAAGCCTCTGCTGAAGCTAAAGACAAAGGTGATGCCATCCTTGACAAAATGGTGTTAACTTTTGGTCAATGAGAGACACTGTCCTTAAAGTTTTCAAATAGGTACTTCTTAAATAGAAAATGTGGAAACTGGACTTGTTTACATCTTTCCACTCTTTTCCTCAAGGTTTTCAAATGGGTACCTCTTAAATAGAAAATGTGGAAACTGGACTTGTTTACATCTTTCCACTCTTTCAGTACCAGGTTCTTGATGACGTCATGTGTTGGAAGATCAAATTTAGGAAGAGAATTTTACTATGTAAAAAAATCATGTTGCAGAGATTCTTTAGACTGAAAGCCGAGCATTTATCTAAGATGCTTTATTAGCTTTTGGTGCTCAACAACCTTTATATATTTCCCTCTGGTGTTCACATCTTGATCTTCTTCCTCCTCTTGAATACTTTGTGCCTCTTCGCAGCTGGTTCTGACAAGGCTATACTCACAGCCCCACTGACCACTGCCTGAAGAACTGCTATGTTTACAGATAGCACTTACTGGAGCTATTATTTCTTTTTTCAGCTGTCATTTTGGGCTCCTTTATATACCACAATGACTGTACTGAATCTATAGTTCCTGTTTAAGTAGGATTTCTTAACAATCGCTTCTCATTTTGCTTGATGAGAACGGCCGCCTAATACCTGTGCATGACTGCTCCAATGTATGTGTGCAACAGTCAGTATACGAAAGCAGAAAAGCCTACACACTGGCTTTTCACTCAGCCCAAACAAATGCATACTGATAGTCCGTGATACACATAAGGCCCCTGATTGGAGAGAACACACACTTATTCGAAGCACAGGACTGCATCCGCTGGCCAGCCAAATTAAGGCTTACCCTTAGTTTCCCATTATGCGGTTCTGTTGAAGATAGGAAACAACCAGCAAGGATTATGGGAGGGAAAAGGGACATCCTAAAGGGATTATGTAGAATTAATAGAAAGAAATAAAATTGTATTATTTGTTAGCAGTTTCTATCGGGGCAGTTTTACAGGCAATTACTGTGACGAGGAGGACTGACTTAGGCATAATGTGAGATGTTATAGCCCATTCTGTTGTATGTTTTTACTCGTTTTTTTGTTGAGAGACTAATCAGAGGGCGAGTTGGGACCTACTGATTCAATTAGCTTTATAACTTTTATTACCTATCTTCCATCTACCCATCCCCTCTACATTTCTCTCATCCCACATCCCACTTGCTGGGTCATCCCATTTCCCATCTCCTGGCCTCATCCCTCCAAATCTCTAACAACTCTCTCCTCCCACCGTTCAACTCCTGCCCATCCTTTTTCCCCACTTGACATTCTGACATATCTCTTCCAATATCCCATTATTATCCAGCCAACTCCGCCCTTTGCCCACACTCAAACATTTCTCCCACAAATACCCAACATTAAATTGCCAGCACCCTTACTCGAGCACCCCCTCCGGCTCACCTGCCTTTCACCTATCAGCAGCAATATATCACCCCTTTCCTTTACCCTCCTCCCATGCTGGATTCTTCCTGTTTTCTTTCCTCTATTTCTTTACCACCAGTAAATCACAAGCCTACCTCAGGACCTGCCTCAACAGTTCAGCACAAGCCATTACCTTCTCCTGGCTTCCAAATGCCCTCCATCTTGGAACTCCTGTCCTTCTTATCCCATCTGATGTAGAAAATCAACATACTAAAATCCCTCTGCTCAGTGATTCGCTTGCAAACTACAAATGCTACCTGCAATAGCATCAATGACCTTTTCTGAATAGCAGCCCACAGACGCACAGTTTTTCCAGAAACAACTGCTCACTTACACCTCCCTCAATCAGAAAGAGCCATGTACACTCATTGGAAGCTAGAAAATCCAAAATCCACTGACAAGTAGGCAGACAATCAAGCTCAAGGTAACTTCCCCATGTTCACCATTATCGCGAACTACAGGTCCCCTGAACCACCTCACATAACCACTCAAGATCACACAAACCTTATCTAAGTGGTGCCAATTGCACCACCTGGACACCGTGTGCCTAAACTCACAAGCTCTTCTCTCAGATGCGTGTTTCATAATTTCACAAAGAAACACTGCCTTGTGATTTTGGAAAAAATCACAAGTTTCAATCTGGACATCATGTTTCTCACAGAAACCTGGCTCACTGATGCCACAAACAAGATATTAAACCTTCTTTTGTGTCCACTCTTTTCCAACTCTTCACTGTAACCACAAAGACAGGGTTTAGCTGTGATCCACAAAAAGTGTAGTAAAATGCCCCTTTTGTGCCATCACCCCCACTTTTGTATATGTTTTTTCCAGGTTTTATTGCTGGTGTTTTTGGCTCTGTGTACTGGGATACTGCTATCGAGGTGCAATTGCATGTACTTTGACACCCTAACATCTCTGCATTGGCTACACTCCTGATTGGCATACTTAACATATATATAAGTCCCTAATATATGGTTCAAAAGTGTACTCAGGGCCTGCAAGTTAAATGTCACTAGTGGACTGCAGCTCATATATTCCACCACTAAAGTGACAATGCAAAGTGTGTCTCCAGGTATGTCCATGCAGCCTGGGTAGGCAGTTTTAAAACTGTGTGTCAGGGTGCAGACTAAAAAAAACAGCAACAAAACCTAAACAACAAAACCTTATAAAAAGTGGGGGTGACCACCCAATATGAGGCACAAAGGGAATTTTTCCTAGACACCCCTCCTTCTCCCTGAAGCTAAAAAGGCAAGGAGCATTAGCCATTTCCGTGACAGTTCTCTTTGAGTTTCAGGGAGAGAATGTGGTTAAGCCCTCTGCCTTGGAGGGGTAAACTCCAGCCACACCAGCTCATGTCAAGTCCAGTCCCTACAGGGAGTTGGTCCACCTCAAAAGTTCTAGGCCTACCATCAGATTCTGTCTTTGACAGTACTGCTACTCTGTCAAGCTCAACTCCAGTTACTACCCTGATCCATTAAGAATGTGTTAAATTCACAATTCCTTCTTGGCAAGTAGGAGTCAGTTCACATAGGATAGAGGTTGTAGATTTATTTAAAAAGTTACAGGGTAAGTTACAAGTTACTTAATAAGGAGACCCCGCCAGGAGCAGCATCCTATCTGCTCATCCCACTCTCTCTGTCACATTACTCCAGTCACTCACCAACATTCCATGACATCACACCCTGGCTGAGCAGAGCAGAGGATAATGGTAGTGTGCACAGAATGCTTACAAGTTGGTAAATTATAACACATCTTCCTTTAGAAATTATGAAATGCAAATAAGAAACATAAGACAGAAAATAATAAACTACAAGCAAAGAACGTAAGAGTGTCTAGCTTCCTAAGTCCTATAAATATTCAACCCTATAATATTATTCACACAGTGGTCGCATCCGACCCTCACAATACAATCCCAAAAGCACACCCACACACCCCACTGAACCCTTAACACACCACCTATTGCTCAACCAGGCAGAAATAATCGAATGAACCAAAACACCACAAAATGGTATATTTAAACCCTCATTCAAACCAGAACAGTGGATATATTTAAACCCTCACTCAACTAAGAGCATAACACAATGGGTGTCTTTCAACCCTCACTATAGCAGTAGGCAAAGGTGCTGTTCAACCCTCATTTTAGAAAGTCGCAATAGGTATCTTTCAACCCTCAACGGAAATCCTCATGAATTTAGCACTGGGCTTCTTTCAACCCACACTCATCCCAAAAAACAGGAAATCTTGTGAATTTAGCAACGGGTCTGTTTCAACCCACACTCATCCCAAAACAACAGGAGATCTTGTGAATTTAGCAATGGGTCTCTTTCAACCCATACTCATCCCAAAACAACAGGGCATCCTGTGAATTTAGCAATGGGTCTCTTTCAACCCACATTCATCCCAAAACAAAAGAACATCTTGTGAATTTAATAACGGGTCTCTTTGAACCCACACTCATCACCAAAAAACAGGGCATCTTGTGAATTTAGCAAAGGACTAGCACTACATGTTCACACTATACTGCCTACTCTTGCAGGCTTAGGAACACTCTCACAGAACCAGAGACTTTAATGGCACAATACATCTATCATATGCATGCAAAGGATTCTACTACACACTCTCGCTGGACCAAGGTTACATTTCATACAATCGTCCCCTACTGCATACCCATGCAGAGAACCAAGGACTCAAAACACAAATTCAACCATAGACAATTCCACTCACCAAAACTCCTGCTGATTCTTGCAGGAGCACAAATGCAAAACTAAAAAATAGTTTTGGCAACTGGCATCATGAGTAAAGCATCAGCATATCATTGCACAAAATTCTCACAATACAGCTAGGCATAATATACAACCATGCAGCATTACATTGAATGCAACACAATTTTAAAACATTCTCCTGCCAAATTCACTCAAAGTGGCACAAATGAAAACATATACTTTGGCAACAAAATAAGCATGACATTTGTGTTAGAAAAAAATGGCAAACCAAAAGTCATCCACAATGGTGAGCGATATCTCACCTGAATATGCCACACAGAACTGTGACAGTATATGTGGCAGCAAAATCAGCTCAACATAAAAAAAATAACCATGGCAGGTAATACAAAGTTCTCCAGTCGGGTAAGCAACATCACACCTGAACTACCCACCATACCCTGGGCGTAGATCCAATACTTAAAGACAAATTACAGTTCCTTAGGTGCTCAGTTGACTATCACAAATGTACACACATCTTTCCGATCAGAAATGCTAACTGCAAATCACTCCACTCCACAGATTAGGTCAATCCTGTATTTTGTCTAACTGTGTGCATGTGTAGTTCAGTAGGCCACTTCTTTGTTATTCGTAGTCTGTTTAATATCAAACCGATATATCTTCATCTTACAAAGTTCCTACCAGGCAGCAGCAGGTGTGTCTCAAAAACAGTGACTGCTTGACAGCATCCATGTTCATCTGTGTACAGTTAACTAGACCACCCTCTCAGTCTGCAGGCTGCCTGATGAGAAAGGCATTGGTGGGGTTCAGGGCTTCTACTGTACCCCATTACATGTCTCTTTTCTTCTCCTGCGTCTTCGATGTCCTTCACTTTTTTGTTTCATGAGTTTCCTTTCTTGTAGGTCCATTTGCAGATCATTGCCAGTGTTGTATTCAACACTCCTTCTTGGCAAGTAGGAGTCAGGTAGCCAGTTCACATAGGAAAGAGGTTGTAGATTTATTCAAAAGGTTATAGGATAAGTTACAAGTTCCTTAATAAGGAAACCCCACCAGGAACAGCATCCTCTCCGCTCATCCCACTCTCTCTGTCACACTCCTCCAGTCACTCACCAACATTCCATGATATCACACACTGGCTGAGCAGAGCAGAGAACAATGAAGGTGTCCATAAAATGCATTACAAGCTTAGCAGATTATAACAGAACATTTCTCACCTGCAGACCCTACCTGGAATAAAGCTAATCCTAGCCATGACACACTCAGGCCCCTATCTCCTGCTGCGGTAACAGTGCAGGCAGCACTTCTCGGTCAGTAGTAGTCTCAGTAGTGCCAGACATAGGGTCCTCTCCTATTAGACCAGGTAACCCTTGGCTCCCTGCCCTCCCCTCCACTATGGGTTACCTCTCCCTCTTACCCATTCCTCTACTCCAGGGACTCTGTACCCTTTCATTAGGGACACTACCCCCAGAAATCAGCTACACCACCTAGCTCTTTTCTCACATCTGGGAGCTCATTGCCAAGGATGCAGTTTAGGAGTAGGTCAGGACTGACAACTATCCTCCTCTGGGCATGTACTCCATGCCACACTCTAGGGATACCAAGGCCACAGGGGGGACAGATTCCCACCATGGCATTCCTTACCTTGAAAACCTCTCCTGGTGGGCACTGATCTAGGGAAACCATCCTTTTCAACACATTGCTCTAGCTAGCATGAATCCCTCAGGGCAGGTACAGGGGCCCCATTCACTGTGAACCTGTGATTCCGACCACTCTGAGGGGCTGCCCTGAGGGTCACCAGCTTACCTTCTAGATTAATTCCCAAAGAAAGGCAATAGCCTCCTCTGAGTAATCCTCCAGCCAAAGCTATACTAGTCACTCCTTTGGAGTGACCACCAGTGTAGCCGTTGGTCTGTGACATGAGGCAACCCCCCCCCCTTGTGCCTGCTGCTGGCAGTCAAAGCATTTACCCCTCTCAAAGGGTTTTCCCCCTGAGCTCCCATTTTCTTCCTTGTCATGAGTGAGTTAGGACTCTTACAAGTTTTCTTTATTGGGCTAGCTGTGCCCCTCCTTTCTCTTGTGTGGGTCAGCCCCCCTTCCTGGGATCACCCTTTAAACCTTTTGGGCACCCTAGTGTGTACCCACACATCAGCTGCCTTCCTGAGCTTTTTGGGGTCAGTCAGCTTAGGGTCCACTCGATGATGGTGTAACTCTGAAAAACAATTACTAAATATGTGCTCTTACATAATCAAATTGTATAGGTCATCATGAGTGTCAAATGCATTGTCATTCACCCAGCTCTCCAGTGCAGTCATTGAAATGTCCACCAAATCAGTTTAAGTTTTCTGTAACTCTGCGCGTGTCATGGAATTTCTTCCTCTACTTTTCAGACCATACTGTGAGACCAAACCCCTACATTAGTGCCTCCTTTATGTGGGTGTATGAGTGAGCTTGGACCTCCTCTAGAGCCCAAAGTGTGCCCCTCCCCAGTGTAGGTACTAACCCCAACAACAATGCTCTCCAGTGCTTCTGCTTCATCCTGCACATACTTAATTCCCTTTCATAGGAGGGAACCCATTTGACAATGTCATCACCCACCACAAAGCTAGGCATGTGTGGCCCCTCTGTAGACACCCAACCATTGCTGCCACCGTCCTCAATGGATGTCAGGCCCAGTCTAAACTTCTTCTCTTCTAAAGCCAGTTTCTTCTCCTCCAGTGCAACACTCTTCTCTTCCAGAGCTAGGGCAGCCAGTTTGACTTTGAGGTACCTCTCTGACTGCTGGTCCTGAAATTACATTTGGCAGGCTGTGTGCACCTTCAGTTCCCACCTGGGAAGATTCACATGAGAAGCTTCTTTGAGACACAGCATCCTCTACCTTTACCCCTACTGGGGTTTCATCAACCTCTTCAACATTCTTCCCTGTCTGAGGTGAGCCTTAGCTGTTAGACTTCCGCCGAGGCTAGAGGACCTTACCATAGCCCTTATTTCTGAATTTTAGGCCCAAATTTCAATTGACTATCTCTGCATAGGTATTTCAACACTACTGTTAGAGTTTCCAAATAGCCAGATCCACCTCCATGTTCCGTTTTAAAGGTACAGAAATTGGAATCAATAACAATTTAGAGAAACCAAAAATTACCCAATTAAAGATCTGATTACAATAATTCAAAAATCACTTGCTTTCACTTCAATTTAGGGGTTTGTGATCTTCAACCTAATGGCTGAGTGGGACTGCTAAACAAAAGTTCTGGGTCCCACCGCTGTCACCAATAAGAAAAAGTGAATTATTAGTTGGGGTAGATTGTAGGCAAACACAAGTAATAATGTCACTATTGCTGTTAGGTCCACCAAAGGTTTTAGTAATTTAAACCTGAGCTCATCCCCTGATAGCTATCTGAAAGCAGACATGTTTAACCTAAGAAAATTTGTAAAGCATTTTGGAGCACCAACAGAGTCAAAAAGTCAAAACACCACATAATAAAAATCCCACCTAACTTTCTCAAATTATAAAATATTTTAATGAACAAAATGACTCCACAATTACGAAAATCCAATAGGAGGAACCCAAAATATGTTTTTTAAGCTTTGAGATATAAATAAGATAGACAAAAATAGAGCCAAAAAGTGCATTTCGACAACCATAGGAGACTGGTTGTGCTAGACCAGTACAAAGATAGAGTTTAAGGATACAAAGACCATGTTCATCCCAGTCGGACATTATACCTTATGACTTAGGGGAATATTTTTACTTTTTGGTGCAAAACTGCACTAACGCAGTTTTGCATCAAAAGGTTTTGCACCGGGTTGCCTGATTCCTGATCGCCTCCAGGCACCATATTTATGGAATGGTGCAAGCCGGTGCAAAGGGTCGGCTAGCGTAAAAAAAATGACGTTAGCTGGGTGGGGGTGGCGGTATGGGAGAAGGGGTTTTGCACCAAAAAAAGACGTTAGGCAGGTTAAAGTAAAAAAACTTACTCTAACCAGCCTAGCGTCATTTTCTGATGCAAAATCATCCATACCACATGACGCCTGTCTTAGAAAAGACAGGAGTCATGCCCACCACCCCAATGGCCAGGACAGGGGACCAGTGTCCCCTGGGCATGGCCATTACACCCAGTGCCATGTAGGGGGCCCATTTCAGGGCACCCAATGGCATTTTAAAAAATAAAATAAAATACTTACCTGTACTTACTTATACTTACCTGGGATGGGGTCCCCTATCCTCCACTGTCCCTCTGGTATGGGTGGGGGTGACCTGTGGGCTTATTCCATGGTGTTCCACCATGGAAATAGGTCCATAGGTCCCCTAACGCCTGCCCTGACCCAGGCGCTAAATGATGGAGCACCATTATTTGACCCCTCCTCCCCTGTGTGTGGTTTTAGCTCGGGGGATAAATATGACGCTAAGGCCATAGTCATTTTTTGCACAGGAACGCCTACCTTGCATCTCATTGATGCAAGGTAGGTTTCCACGTCCCAAAAATGAAATTAATTCCATAACTTTGGTGCTAGACGGGTCTAACGTCAAAGTATAAATATGGAGTTAGTTTTGCGCCGAATTTGCGTAAAAAAAATACGCAAATTCGGTGCAAAACAAGTATAAATATGCCCCTTAGTCTCTTAAATAGAAATCAAAAATGCCCAGGGAGAAAAGGCAGCAAGCTGCGGCCAAGATGGATTCCATCAGGCCAGATAGCCATCAGATGTAGTCCCAGTGAAGTTGTTGATTTTAAGTCAGAAGAAAAAGCTTCCAACCAGGATGAACCTTGTCTCACTCTCATTAAGCTGCAGACTCCATCCCTTGAATTGCTATCACTCCTTCAAGTGCATGTTTCTGACAATCTTCTTCTACACTTCCTTGAATCTCAGAATGAGTGTTATTTGTCACTCCAAGTGAAATTAAAACTTTTATCGAAGAAATCATGCTGTTCATTACATTCCAGTTATTTAACCCTAATAACATTACCTTCCTGAGTGACTTCAAAATTCACTGGAATACCAAGGGTGCAATCCAATGAACACCATCTCCTCCTCTGTCTCAGCAACAATGATCTTCTGAAAGTTTTTCAGAAACCCACCCCCTGCAAAAACTATGCTCTAGATCTGATCATTTCGAAAGTTCCTCATCTAACAGCTGAAGATCTCATCCTGGTAGATTGAACTGACCACTTTTAATCCCCATTCACAGTGATCTTTATCTACATTAAAACCTCTGTTTAATGAAAGAAAGAGAAAATTTGCTTATCCAAATCTCATCTCTGTAGTTCCACAAAATTACAACAATGGTGCTACAGACAAATTCAAGAACTGCATGGAAACTTAGAGAGAGGAATTTGCACCTCTCAAGGGCAAGTGCAGGAGATCCAAACCTTATCAACCTTGGTTCCCAAAAGACATTTATGAGAAAGCTTATGAAAGAATGGAGACAATCACCCTCTGCTGCTGGTTCGAATGAGAGCCACAAGAAAAAGCTACAAAGACCACATATACCTATTCGGGGCCAAATCAATGCATATCATGACTCTCTTGGACTCAGCAAAGACCCTAAACATCTTTTTGAAGTAATGAAGCAGGCATACAATCCTTCTTCTAAAATCATACCCATGTCCTTAGACCTGATGCAATGACTTTTGAGAGTTTTTTTTTTTTTTAAGTAAAGGCCATAGACATTTCCCCACCGGCCACCTGTGACAAAATAGCTGAGCATAATGTTGTTTGAAAAGTGCAGTGGTCCTGGTCTCCTTACCATGGTTTCAGATTCAGAGCTACTGGAGTCCATACCTAAGGTGAAACCATTAAACCAACTTTCTGATTTTATCCCTGGGTTTATCAGATAGGACCTCACCAACAAGCTCTTCCATTTTTGATCCACCCGGAGCAGTTCTTCCCTCAGACAAAGTACTTTCCCATACTGTCTAAAGGTTGGTCAAATCACTTCTCTTTTCAAAAATAACAAGGACTCAGATGATGTAAACATCTTCTGCCCAGTCTCCACCTTTCTCTTCTTAGGTAAGCCGATAATAAAGCTGCGTAGTCTGGCAATCATCGTCTCACATACATGAATGTAACTTCTTAGACACTTGTTTGTTTAATTCCTGTTATCCCTGCATTATCCCTGCATTATTTTTTTTCTGTCTTTCATTGACCATTTTGCAGTCCACCCCTTCATTGCTCTTCAATGATTCCGAGTCATCGTTAATCACAGGCAATAGCTCTGCCCCTCTATTATGCAAAGCTTTTGGTTGGCTTGACTACCTGGCTTTTCTAACATTCCAACAAAATGCCCAGACTGACAATTTTAACAGAAGATACTTCAGTGCTAACCAAACTGATCGAGGTTGCATTTTTTATTTTAAAAAATTAAGAATGGGAGGTGTAACTGGCATCTAAAAACTGTATACTGTTTTTATAGCCACACCAACCAGTGGAGCCGGCTCAAGTCCGACTGCTGCAAGAGCAGATGGATGAGGGGGAGATGCGGCAGCAGGGATGGGCGCTGGTATATCACACTGCTTGCTTATTGACAATCACTCTTACTCACTAGCTACAAGGACGTTGTTGTGATCAGATTCATGACCCCCCCGTAATACCACTACAGCGGTCGTTGGGTTACTTATGGCCTCTTCTATTTGCAACTTAACAAAAGCACACATAATGTATGGTAAAAATGATGGCTTGGTGGAAACGTGAAAGAACGGAAGGCTAAAAGGAAGGATGGGTGAAAAGAGTGAAAGGAAAGGATGTGTGGGTAGAAAAAAAGGATGCATGGGTATTGGTATTGGGTAAATGGATGGATGGATGAGAGGATGATTGAAAGAAAGGCTGAATGGATGGATAAAGGATTGTGAATTTGGGTAAAAGACTTGATGACAGAAAGTAAGGCTCAAATCATGGTAGCTATGGGTGTATACAGGGGAAGAATGAAAGGACAATTGAATAATTGCTTGGATGAATAAAGAAGGAAGCTCTTCTTCTGTAGAGAGATCAGTGACACCCCTCTATTCTTCCATAGCAAAAGCTCTACCTACTTGCCTAATCCATATTCCTAAGTCTGCAGTAGAATGAGTCAAGTTTCTTTACTTTCCTTACTGCTCAGCTAATCGATTTGTTGGAAAGAATTTGTGATGGTGGGCGAGACCAGTGAGTAAAGTGGGACTAGTAAGTGCCGATTTGATTCCAAATTTGTCCTAAGGGATACTTTGTGATGAACGTGCTAAATACACTCTATGTAGCCCATTCCTTTCCCTGTAGTACATAGCATAGTTTCCCCCCATCTACTTACGGCAGACAGGACAAATATATTTGCATTTTATACATGACATAGGTGACATATCTAATTTATTCATCTATCTCTTTGGAGTCAGGGTAGAAACTTAACTAAGTGAAAGGCATGTGGGGAAGAGCAGGGCAAATAGAATTTAAGATAGATAATTGCAGCCCGAGCTCCAGACAGTAGCAACGTACTTGAAGTGCTGGCTAGCATGCCTCCAATTACTTGGCACAACAACTTGTACTCCATAGTGCATAATGCTTTACTCATCATAATGAGAAGTAATTCATTTTAATTTTTCCACTACATGTGTCTGTTTAATTACTAGAAAAGCCTTTAAAAGACAAAAAATGAAATCACTGTTTTTTTAAATCTGGTCTTATTCTGCCTTCATTCTTTTATACCAGACAGTTAGTGCTTCTTATGTGAGGCATGTGTAGGTAAACACATCAAATATTGGTCCTATGACTCTCCTAATTATAAATAATCATATCAAATTCCAACATCCATAGGGGACCAGCAATGTAGGGGGTCATTACAACCCTGGCGGACGGTGTTAAAGCGGCGGTAAGACCGCCAACAGGCTGGCGGTCTTTTTTTCAATATTATGACCATGGCGGTTACCGCAATGGTCATCCGCCGCTTCACCGTTCCGCCCCGCCAGGGTGGAGACGACCGCTGGGCTGGAGACCTGGGTCTCCAGCCCGGCGGCCATCACAATACCGCCGCCGGTATTTCGACCTGGCTTACCGCTGTGGATTTCCAGCGGTAGGAACCGCCATGAATTCCATGGCGGTAAGCCCTATCAGTGCCAGGGAATTCCTTCCCTGGCACTGATAGGGGTGTCCCCCACCCCCCACCCCGACTCCCTCCCCTACTCCCCCCACCACCCCTGCCACCCCCCAAAGGTGGCAGGGCCCCCCTCCCCACCCCGACCCCCAACATCACATAACTCACACACACACGACACGCACGAAGGCACCACCAACACACATACACGCACACACACCAACATACATGTCTACATCCACACACTCAGTCAGACACGCACACCCATATACAGACATACACGCACACATCCATACAGACATACATACAGACATACACAACCTCATTCCCAACACACGCAACACACCCGCAAGCATACACGCACTCACACCCCCCTCTACATACACAGACGCACACCCCCATGCACCCACACAACACACAACACCTCCCCGTCCCCTCCCCTAACGGATGATCGACTTACCTTGTCCGTTGATCCTCCGGGAGGGGACGGGAGCCATGGGGGCTGCTCTGCCGACACCACACCGCCAACAGAACACCGCCGCACCGAATCACAGGACGTAATTCGCTGGGCGGTGTTCTGTTGGCGTGGCGGTGGAGCAACCTCCACTTCCCCGCCGCACGCCAGTATGGCTGTTGGCGGCTCTCCGTCGTAAAAAGGACGGAGAGAAGCCAACAGTCATAATACGCCGAGCGGCAAACCGCCACTACTGGCAGTCTTCCGCACGGCGGTCCCTCAGCGGTCTTGTTAAAAGACCGCCAAGGTTGTAATGACCCCCGTAGTGCTACTGTGCCACCCACTATCTATCATTTGAAGAAGTGTTTGTTCAGAGCATTGTTTACAATTTGTCTTTTGTTATTCTTCTTTTTCTCGATATAGCAACTCCTGCCTAATGGCTACCACCAACCAGGCAGGAGACAGCAGCCCGTCTGTGGCAGCAGAGGCTGGGGAATATTCAGGCAGGGTATTGGCGACTGGTGAACCTGGAGGATGAAGAGTCTGAAACAGCTGCCTCTGACCCAGGACCCAGCAGAGTAGCACGCCAGCCCCCAGCCAGTACATCGCTGGCAATGCCGCCAGCAGTCAGGGCCCCTGACTGCACCTGCTGCTGCACCCTTCCACCCCACCAGGGCATTGCTATGGTGCATCCTGCAGCGGATGGACCGGATGGAGAGCCGGCTCACCAGCATCAGCAGAGCCTCGACCAGCTCTGGACCCGTATTGACAGTGCCCTTCTTTAAGCCCTTTTTAATATTTTTTGTTTTGGTGGGAGTGATTTGCTGTCTGTGGAGATGGTGGGGAGGGATATGGGCTGGACTTTGGACTTTTCATTGGACTTTTTGGGGACAAGTTATTTGTTCGGGGAGAGGGGTAGGACTGTTGTGGGTAGCGAGGGAAGGTTTTCTATTCGTAAAAAATAAATGGGATTTGTTTAATTTATTTGCATCTCAAATCTTGATTTTGTTTTTTTAGATTTTTAGTTTGCACTGCCGTCTTCTAATGTAGCTTTTATTTTTAATATGCTAAACAAAATGTATGTCATTTACTTAGACCCTTGCTCTACTGCCCTCTGCAACTATTATTGACCACTAGGGGATGATTGCCCTTGCCCTTTCCTATTTTGCCTACAAAGACCCAGTACACACAGACAACATTTTCTTCAGTAGGAGTCAATTACTAACTAAACAAGTTCTTCTCTTACCTGAATAGTTGAAGCTAGGGAGTCTTCTTAGTGCAGGGATTTTCCCAAGATGGCATCTTAAGTGGGTGGTAGGTAGTAGTCGTAGCAAGCTAGCACGCTAACAGGGAAGACAGAACTTCACAGAAGGTGCTACTCCCACCTATGCACACTCCAGGAGAAGGCCTGTGTATTGAAAAAAAACAGTAGCTGTATTATAGAGTAAAAGAAAAGGACAAAAGAAAGCAAGGTAAGCTTAATGAGGAGTCAGGAGTGTGCCAAGAAGACTCAGAGGCAGAGCAAGAACATAAGAAGAGTTTCAATTTTGAGCTAGCAATGCAGCAAACAACAGCATTTCCAAATCAATGCACCTCTCTCCAGTTCACAGAGCTGAGTGAGTACTAGGCCTCAGAGTCTTTGCCATCATTGCTTCTCGTTGAAGGCAATAGATTTCTCCTATCTAGCTGTTGAAGTAGTCCTGCCTTGAGTCTTTTCATCTTCCCTCTCCAGATTCGGAGTAATTACGTCCCAGTCCCAAACCAAGCAAGGTAGACCTGTGAAGTGCATTGGTGTTGAAGAGCAAAGAGAGAAACAGAACTGGAGTATTTTTTGTGTAGATTTGTGTTTGGTAACTAAAGTGGCAGGGTTGTTATGAGGAACCACAAAAAAGCAGAAGACCCTGCAGGTAAATTGCAATACCTTTGTAAGGCCATTCACTTTCAGGAAACAAATGATCACCCATCAGCCCCTAAAGCTTGTCCAACCAACTGCAGCACATGGTGATATGACACTGGAACAGCAACTCTGGCAAAATAGGTCCAGCTTGGAACCTTCCATTTCTAGCAAATACCACTCCTTCCGCAGAAGAAAAAGGGGAGAGGTCCAGCGCTAACATTTTTGCCAGCTTCCCATTGCACAAACGTGCCATTGGGTGGTTGCTGTCCTGCCTAAACAAGCCCGTAATTGTGCCTGGATTTTCTTTTTTTGTGGGGCCACCGACATAGCTGCCTTTTGAGATGTAGGTGGTGGTAGACTCAATGCGTGTCGTGGTGGTGCGGTCACTATATACTGTGGTGTCTCCATCTGATTATGAGTCTTCCTGTGCCATTGTGAGGTCACTGAGGTGCCTGATTCTCGTGCACTGCTGGGAACAGCACAGCTTTGCATGACGATGTCACCCTCTTATTCCTCACCATCCACCATGATTCGACCAGTTTTAGATGACGTTTCCTAGCTGTCCTCACCTTCACCACCACAACCATGTTGAGACGTTTTGTTAAGGTGCTCCACCCACCAGATTGCGTGATGTTTTTTTCCTATGGGTTGTCTGGCCTCCAGTACCATAATGTGAACCAGACTTACCTTGACAAATACTCACTTGGCAAATAAAGCATACAACAATGTTCTACTCCTATTTGCTAATCGGAAAAAGGTCCCAAAGTAGGGAGGAGTACTTTCTTATTGAGCCACTGCCAATGCCTGAAGAAGAACTGAATGTAGGTGGGTGTGTTGATTGCCTCTCTGTAGTACAAACTTCTACTGAGGTATGGGTTGGTGCAGGTCTCTGCTGGGGCCTTACAAATACCGGAGCTATCGGTGCTGCCTATGCCATATCCCTCAGAGCAGGTTGGATAGTAATGTCAGCCTCCTCTGTGCCAGCTTCCACGATGACTGGATCATTGTCATCATCCTCCTTATCATCCCCTTCCCTGATTCTAAGGCTTTCTGGAACTTTTATTTTCCCTTGCCACTCCTGGTGTCTCCCAGACTCTGCCGGGGTCCATGCCATGTCCCTATCATTGTCATCAGAAGTGGTGCTTGGAGAAGATGGTAGAGTAGTACCCTTCCTTTTTATTGCTGGAGATCTGGGAGATATTGATTCTGAAATATGTTTTTGCTCAACAGGAAGCTCGATGTCCTGTTCTGCTCCAGCTTCAGGAAGATCTGGCTGCTGCCGCTATCCACTTTGCTCAGTTTCCTACTTTGTGAAAGGAAAAAATACAATTCAACATCACTGCTCGTTGGCGTCACCATGATTGCAGTGACTGCCTCACTGTGGGACATGGTCTTGCGCTTGGGTTAGGGTAGTGCTATTGATGCTGGAGTGCTGCTTACAGGTTCCTCCCTGGAGGCGGTTATGGCAGGCACACGTCTCCTGAAAAAGGTTGCAGTTGGAACCAATGGCAGAAAGCTGTTTCTTCTCTCTGGCCACTTTCTTGGGAGCAACTTTCTTTGGGGCCATCTTAGGCTCTAGGTTGGCAGTGGCACTAAGATGCACAAACAAAAGAGTTTGTTGCCTATGGACTGAAGTAGCTGTAAGGCCTTCTCTCTGACAGTACTCTTCTCTTGTGCACCTCAAAACAACCAAGCAAAACACATATAGTTAGTGAAATGTGGCATTGTTGCAGGTTGAACATAATACAGAGAAATGCAATCTTTGTGTGGTTGATTACTTATGTAATATACCTATTTAAGCAAACATTGTAAAGGCAAACCACACCTTTAAAAAATTACATTTCAAATCAGACAGCACAACAGGCAGCTCTAGCTCTTTGCTTTATCTCCATCTGTTTTAAAGGAGACACCTGGGGTAGTCAGAAGAGGTGCATGGGTAAATGGAATAATCCTTTAAATACCCTTTGGCGGCAAGGTGGTCCAGGGTAAATGGAATAATCATTAACAAAATGAACTATGCTGCTGATTTGTCTACGGTACTTCACAGACAGGGTTTCCTGGAGGAAATGGAATTACACTTAGGAAACTGAATGCTGTAGTGCAGTTCTGCGTCTTTGGTGGAAGGCTGGACGGAGGAATGGAATGGAATGGATGGATGTGGATGGATGGAGCAAGGCAAAATGCAGAATTAAATTAAAAGTAAAATTAAAAATTATAAAAAACATTTTAAAAATTAAATATAAAAGTTAAAATAAAGAAAAAAATTGATAATTAAAATAAAAAAATAAAGGAAAAAAGAAAAAAATATAAAAAACAAAACTAAAATACAAAAATTAAAGTAAAAAAAATTGAGTATAAATAGCATAATAATTAAAATTAGAAATAAAATTGTAAATAGGAAAATTAAAAAAAAAAAAAAAAAAAAAAATGATCAATAATTACATTTGTATGTAAGCCTATGTCAAAGACACATTGGCTGCATGCACAAAATGGATGCCAACCAGCCACATGGTCAAACAACAGGTTACAACAACAAAGAGCAAGGAGGAGGCATTGAGAACAAAAAACATATGCAAGCCTATGGCAAGAGACACTGGCTGGATGGAGAAAATAGCTGCCAGACAGCCACACAGTCAAACAACAATAACAAGGAGAAAGGAGGCATGGTAAACAAAGACAACATGCAAGCCTATGGCAAGGGACACTGGCTGGATGGACAAAATGGCTGCCACATGGTCAAACAATAAGGAACAAGGAGGTATGGAAAACAAGAACACATGCAAGCCTATGGCAAAGAGAGGGACACTGGCCGGATGGCCACATAATCAAACAACAACAGGAAGCAAACAGGAAGCATTGAGAACAAGGAACACATGCAAGCCTCTGGCAAGAGACACTGGCTGGATGGACAAAATGGCTGCCAGCCAGCCACATGGTCAAACAACAACAGGGAGCATGGAGGCCTGGCAAAGACCACATGCAAGCCCATGGTAAGGGACATTGGCTGGATGGACAAAATGTCTGCCAGCCAGTCACATGGTCAAACAATAGGAAAAAGGAGCAAGGAGGCATGGCAAACAAAGAACACATGCAAGCCTATGGCAAAAGAAAGGACACTGGCTGGATGGACAGAATGGCTGCGAGCCAGCCACATGATCAAAAGATAACAGGGAGCAAGGAGGAGACATGGAGAACAAAGAACACATGCAAGACTATGGCAAGAGACACTGGCTGGATGGGCAAAATGGCTTCCAGCAAGCCACATGGTCAAACAACAACAACAAGGAACAAGGAGGGACGGCAAACAAAGACCACATGCAAGCCTATGGCAAGGGACACTCGCTGGATGGATAAAATGGCTGCCAGACAGGCACATGGTCAAACAACAATAACAAGGAGCAACGAGGTAAGGCAAACAAAGAACATATGCAGGCCTATGGCAATGGGAGGGACACTGGCTGGATGAACAAAATGGCTGCCAGCCAGCCAGCCACATGATCAAACAGCAACAACAAAAAGCAAGGAGGCATAGCAAACAGGGAACACATGCAAACCTATGGCAAAGGGACACTGGATACATGGTCAAAATGAATGTCTGCCACATGGTCAAACAACAACAACAAGGAGCAAGGAGGCATGGCAAACAAAGAACACAGGCAAGCCTATGGCAAAGGGAGGGACACTGGCTGCATGCACAAAATGGCTGCCAGCCACATGATCAAACAACACAACAAGGAACAAGGAAGCATTGCAAACATAGAACACATGCAAGCTTATTGCAAAGGGGCACTGTCTGCATACACAGAATGGCTGCCATCCACATGGTCAAACAAGATCCTCCAAAGCCATCAAATATTATTACCCGCCAATATATACACTTTTTGCAAAAAAAGTGAAATGCAAACAATACATTTTTCCAATGCCATCCCTGCTCTAAATGAAGTTTTAAAATATCTACCACTGAAACATTTATTTCATGAACTGATAACCACTAGTACCGGGCGGACTGGCTAAGTGGTCCTTTGGAAATCTAGGCCACATACTAAAATAATATTGCAAATGTTACAACATGTAGAAAAGGTATTAAGCTGTGCAGCAATTTTCCTTAACAAAAGTCGAAAAATCAATGAAATGCAAAATAAATAATAACTAGGCTCACACTTATAGTCCAGCCCACCCAACACTATAAAATTGTAAAATCAAATATCAAATTACAGTGAAAAAGAAATACTGGTGCATGCCCAAGCAAACAAACACAATGCCCTTACACAATCGTTTTTGAACTTACTTATGTGGTTCAACAAAAACAAAGTCCTTATCCAAAGGTATATGCAGGAGACAAAGAGAGTGATCCTTCCACCTTAAAATCCAAGTGAAAAGTGACCAGGAGATGGACAAAGAACTGGGAGGAGTCTACTGGACAGAAACAGGAGTTGTAGACTCTGAAACACTTTCTTCCTGTTTGAAAAAAAAAGAAAAAGGCTTCTCAATCTGGAAAACAAGTTGCAGGATCCATTGGAGAAGAAAGACTAGTCAAAATCTCTTTTTGACTAGATTTAGTGGCTCTGTAGTAGAAAATCTACTTCAGAAGTGAATTTTTTGTCCACACCCTCTTTTGGCAGCTGGTGTGGCTGGAACCAACACAAGCGAACACAAAGTCTTGCGAGCACTTACTAGCAGCCCGGGAGTATCATTGCGCTCGCAAAAGAGTGCCAAAACCTATAATTGCGAGTGTGAACACACTCCACTCCACATCAGAGTGCGGAATTCGGGAACTCTGTGCTACTCTGCGTAGCTGAAGTGCCTGATTTCCACAAACTCCACTGGCGGAATGGAGTTCAATGCCCAGGCCTACTCACATCTCCAAAGAAACCCAGCCTATCTGTCCAAGAATGGATGGACCCCTCTCTGCCCTCAACTGCCAATTCATGATTGTTCAGAATGCTTCATCCTCAAAAATCAGTTCAACCTCCAGAGTCAAATCACAACCATGGCCAAGAGTGCCCAATTCAAATGAAGGATTTTCTAGGGGATTGTTAGACTTTTCATCCTTGGCGTGGTCTCCCTTAACTTTTTGCCTCTGTTCCCCAAGTTGTTGATGTGTGCTGGACTCTGTGCTGTTTTTGTCACTCTGGGCACTTTACCACTGCTAACCAGTGCTAAAGTGCAAGT
The DNA here is from genome assembly GCF_031143425.1 of Pleurodeles waltl. Classification (NCBI taxonomy): domain Eukaryota; kingdom Metazoa; phylum Chordata; class Amphibia; order Caudata; family Salamandridae; genus Pleurodeles; species Pleurodeles waltl. The sequence goes on along the minus strand of NC_090440.1, from coordinate 89,182,694 downwards.
GCTCCTTTACAAAATGTGTATGTAATTGGTTTATCCATGACTGGCATATTTGATTTATTAGTAAGTCCCTAGTGCAGTGCACTAGAGGTGCCCAGGGCCTGTAAATCAAATGCTACTAATGGGCCTGCAGCACTGGTTGTGCCACCCACATAAGTAGCTCTGTAATCATGTCTCAGACCTGCCACTGCAGGTTTTAACTGTAAATTCGACTTGGCAAGTGTACACACTTGCCAGGCCTAAACCTTCCCTTTTTTACATGTAAGACACGCCTAAGGTAGGCCCTAGGTAGCCCCAAGGGCAGGGTGCAGTGTATGGTTAAGGTAGGACATATAGTAATGTGTTTTATATGTCCTGACAGTGAAATATCCTAAATTCGTTTTTTCACTTTTGCAAGGCCTGTCTCTCTCATAGGGTAACATGGGGGCTACCTTTAAAAATGATTAAAGTGTAGATTCCCTTTGGGAGCAGATGGACATGTTGAGTTTGGGGTCTCTGAGCTCACAATTTAAAAATACATATTTTAATAAAGTTGATTTTAAGATTGTGTGTTTGAAAATACCTCTCTTAGAAAGTGAGCATTTTCTTGCTTATACCATTTCTGTGACTCTGCCTGTTTGTGGATTCCCTGTCTGGGTCAGTTTGACAGTTGGGTTGGTTGCACCTCACACTAGACAGTGACACAAAGGGAGTTGGGGTGTAGTCTGCATTTCCTGATGAGCCATCTGTGCTAGGAGGGAGGGCAGGAGTGGTCACTCACACCTGAAAGGGCTGTGCCTGCCCTCACACAATGCAGTCTCCAAACCCCTTGTGAGTGTCTGGGGCCTGGCCTGGGCAAGGCAGGATTTCACAATCAAGAGTGACTTTGCTTTGAAGTAGGCCTACTTCAAAGGAGAAATTGGGTATAAGAAGGGCACCCAAAACCACAGACTTTAGAACACTTCTGGAAACCAAGAGGCATCTCTGCCTTTAGAAGAGCTGAAATGCTGAGGAAGAAGCGCTGCCCTGCCCTGCCTGTGACTGTGCTTTGTGGAGCGCTATCCTGCAGTTGCTGCTTCTGCCAGAGTAAGAGGGCAAAGACTGGTCTTTGTGTGCCTTCCATCTTGTGAAGATCTCCAAGGGCTTGATTTAGAGCTTGCCATCTGTTGTTTGAAGTCTCAGGGACAGCAAAGATTTCTCTCTGCCAGCATCTGCAGTCTCTGGTGAGACTTCTACTCTGCCAAATGGTGCCCATCCAGTTCCTGGGACCCTGAAAGGAGAAGCTGGCAGCCTAAGAGGAAGAAATCCACACACAGAACGTCGTGCGGGGAAAAGATCGACGCAACTCCGATCTGCGGCTGAAAAATTGACAAGCCACCGGCTTCGCGGCTGAAAATCAACGCTCGCTGCAACGCGACTGGAACATCGATGCACGGAGCTGGGGAAAAGATGCGCAGCATCTCTGATGAAGACTGGTGAGTTTGCAACCTGCGCTGTGTGGTTTTTGGATCATTGTGCAGCTGGATTTCCGACGCAAACACTGCTGGGCGTGTAGAAACAACGCAAAGCCTGCTCGGACCCGGGAGTGCTGACCGGATCAACACGCATCGCTGTCCTGCGGAGAGAAGAAACTACGCACCCCGACCCGACGAAAGGAGAAACGATGCAAGGTCTCGCTTGTGAGTGAAATCGATGCATCGCAAGCCTTTTTTGACACACACTCGCCCACGCTGGGTTATTTTTGACACACCCATAGTACATTCTCACGCTAACAGTGTAAGTGTGTGTTTAAAACTACATGAAGACTCTTTTTGCTTTTTAATTGATGACTTGTTTATTATGGGTTTTTGTCATTTTAGTGTTTTTTTGCTTAGATAAATATTTCCTATTTTTCTAAACCTGTGTTGTGTCATTTTGTAGTGTTTTCATTAAGTTACTGTGTGTGTTGGTACAAATACTTTACACTTGGCACTCTGAAGTTAAGCCTACTGCTCGTGCCAAGCTACCAAGGGGGTAAGCAGGGGTTAGTTGAGGGTGATTCACTTTTACACTGACTAGAGTGAGGGTCCTTGCTTGGACAGGAGGTAACCTGACTGCCAACCAAAGACTCCATTTCTAACAGGGATCAAGTAGCTGAATTCAGAACATGACTTAAAAGCAGTTGTTTAGACATTGGTTTTCTCCAGGCTAAACTATGGGAACTCACTCCTCTCAGGCATCTCCAAGGCACACTTAGCTCAACTCAGAGCAGTTATACATAGTGCATCCCTCTTTGTTACTAGACACAAGAAAATTGACCACATCACATTCCTGCTATGCCTCCAATGGCTCCATATTGTGGTGAGAGTTCAATTTAAAACAAATTAAAACTGCCTGCTCCACACTCAAGGTGCTGCTTTCACTTTGCCCATCTACCTAACTGGAAAACTGGAAATCTTGGGGTCAAAATGGGGTTTAGGAAACGCACAGTCCCTTCTCCTGGAGCATCTCACCTTAAAAAAAAAAAACAATAGCATGAAGCAGTCATTCTCCAGAAGTGCCACAAGAAGAATCTGGATCTCCCTCTGACCCCCTGTATGAGTCCTTGCCATGGTACCTTTAAAAGGGGACTTAAAACTTATATTTTAAAGCTAGGTAAATCTGTGACATACCACACACTCTCGAATGTCTGTTTTTCTCTTTTCCTGTACTATATCTCACATTTATTCACACAATGACTGTTGTTAACTATAGTCTCTTACAGTACTGTGATGCTCCTAGGCCATGTCCACGCTATTTACAGTGACAAAAATAAATAAATAAGACCATACTCGGGCCTTCCATCTGAACTTATCACCCGTTTCTGAATAAGCAAGTTTGTGTGATCCTGGGCATTCGCTTCATTTTCCTGTGGAAATGTTCTACTGTCTGCCGAAAATGTATGCGTTCAAGGTGTGCGCTATACAAAAAAATAAACGCTAATAACCCCCCCCCCCCCAAAAAAAAAAACCACACCTCTTCCCGCCGCACCCTTTTTTGAGTGAAACCTCCAGGACAGCACTAGCCTGTGGGTGGACGGTTAACTCGCCATTCACTCTGCTTCAAATTGTTTCCATCCAGGGCACGTCATGTTTGCTATTTTCTTAATTAGCGCCATCATCATCATCAGTTCGCTCTTCCCAGGTCTGCCCGCCTTCGGCGTCCGGCACGCCAAGTTCAGAGGGACGGGGGCGGGGGAGGGGGAAGTTTGTGGTCCTTATTGATGGCATTGTTCCTTTTCCGATGAGGACCAGCGCACATGACCTGCAGTGGGGGTACCAAAGGGGAGGCCCGGGCCCGTGTCTCACTCCACGAGGCTGTTGCTGCTAAACCTCCAGGCCCTTCATGCGCCACAGACATCCATACACTAACCAGTGGGCCCCACTCTTGTGACTTGTAAATTGTCTGGTGACCATGTTTTTGCACACACAAGAAGGAAAAAACACTGCCGCTTTGATGTGGTTCTGTTTCTGTTAGAGGATGCGGCCTGCACTTGTGGTCTGGACATACTTTTAATTACGCCTCTTATCCAGCAAGGAGCTCCAAAGCAGCCAGTGGTCCCTGGGTGAGAATCGGGGGTGGTTTGTTATAGTTCCCCCCCGCCTTATTAAAACACAGGAAGCTTCTTGCTCAAGTAGCCGGCCACACAGGCTCCCGTGCTCTATCCGGAAGTGTGCAGTTTAGCATGACATAGGGAATAATGAATTCGAAATTGACCTTATTTAGCCCCTGATTAATGTTTTGACCTGGAAAAGGTGGGGAATGTGCCAAGGAGGACCGGGGTGGGGGCACTGAACCAATAATAAAATATTTATGAAGTGCTCTACTCAAACTGAGTTGCGTCTAGGGGCTTAGATAATAGGCGCTATAATTACCCAAACCAGTAGCAGTCATTGTATTGAGCTCAGAAAGACGAAGGCTGGGTGGTTGCTAGGAGTAGAAATGGCGGGCTGTGGATTCCTGGTCCAGCGTTTCCCCGCTGAGCTATCTCACTAGTTTTATCTGCACATTCTCTACCTTCACTATCACCCATAACCGTTTTGCGCAATGGTTAAACATAATCTAACGTGCTTTTGCTCGCACAATAGCAATACATGTTTCAAAAGCGCTTTGAGACCGTACTAATGGTAGAAGTGGGCTTTAGTCATTCTGATAATATTACTTATATATCCATATGGTTCTGTTTATGTAGTCCTGGCTCCAGGTGTCAAGCCATATCTTCCTCGTATCAATGCACAGTCCTGAATGAACAGATGAATGGATGGATGGATTAATGAATGAATGAATGAGTGAATGAAACATCATTGTAAATACCAAGCTTTCTTCGTGCCATTTCTGATCATGGTAGTAGAAATATCGAAATTATTCACCCAGCATGTTTATTCAACGAAAGACAATTATCAAAAGGGACCAGATCACTCAACAATGACATCCCATTCGAGAAGGGTTTTGCTATGAGCATGTGTGTTTCATTTTTAATTTATAGGTTTTTGGAAGCCCATAACCCTGCTTTTTGGCATCTTCTGAGTATTAGAAGTAACGGATAAGGTTTTGGATACACTGCGGGAAGGAAGTCCGTCTTGAAAGATAGGTACAGTCAGATTCTAAAAGCGCTTTGGAAAATGATGGGATTGCGTTACACAAATGCACATAACTTACTTCAGAGTCAGGCGTGATTTAATCCTGCATTTCACTTGTCTGATACCCAAATAATTGGAAAAGAACTTTGTGAACCAGGCCAAAGTCAGCAGCCATGGCTGTAACACCACATCTTCTCCTTGTAGGAAGCTACATGGACGTCAATTCACCGAAATGCCAGGGGTGGCGCAAGTGACATCACACACCACTTTTACTCATACAGATTTACACATACCCACAAATGTACACTTACTTACACTCTCACATAAACACACTCTCACCCGCAAGCATGTGCGAAATATACATTTAAAACCATTTTTTACTTACCTTGCTGCCATGGATGGCACGTACTCCATTTTTTATCACACTAATAGTGAACAATGTGTTATTATTCACTATTAGTGTAATAAAAAAAATAACAGAAAACAAATGGAGCCTTAACTGTCCTCCAAGCTGCCACAGTGTTCCTTGAACTATATTTGCCACCTCTGAGGCCAGGGGTTGCAAAGACAGCGCCAGGGGTAACACGCCCTTGGAAAGCTAGCTATGTATATACTATATCAAAATAAGGTATAGTGTAGAGAGTCCAGTGGATCCCCAGAGGCTTAACAGAGGCCAAAGCAGATTATACTAATGCTCTCTTTTGTGGTTGTGTGGTCGAGCAGTTAGGCTTATCAGAGGATAGTGCAAAGTATTTGTTGTACATACACTGTCAAGAAATGAGGCACACTCTCAATGACTAACTCCAGGCCAATGATTTTATATAGCAAAATACACTTTGTTACTTTATTTCTAGAACCAAAAGGATCTTTGTTGCAGGTAAGTACAATTTTAAGTTTGTATCAATCTTATATAAAAAATGTACTTTGTTTAGGTTTTACAGATAAACAGTTTACAAGTAAGTAACACTTTTCAATTTCAAAAGTACACACAGTGCAATTTCTCATAGGAAGCAATGCAGTACTAGGGGAGGAAAAGTGTTAATACAGTTTACAGGTAAGTACTCAATTTACAATCCCAGTATTAGGGGGGTTAAGATGTCCACAGGTCAAGGTTCAAGTTGACTCCAAAAGTGTACAACCAGCAACACAGGGTAGAGGTTGCTGGCCTGCAGAATGCATCGCCTTTCTGTAGCAGGAGTCTTGAAGCTGCCGACAGGCCGGTAGGGCTGGGGCCAAGTCAGTTGCCATCTGGAGTCTCCACTGCTGGGGTAGGCTCTTCAGTCCTCTTCTTCTTCTTCTTCTTCTTCTTGAGGTTGCCAGGAATCTGAAGAGCAAGGTTCAGGGTGCCCCTAAATACTAGATTTAGGAGTGTTACAGGGGTTAAAGGGCAGTAGCCAATGGCTATTATCCCTGAGGGTGGCTACACCCTTCCTCTGCCCACTCCCTTTTTGGGAGGGGGGCACATTCCGATCTCTATTTGCTACTCTCCTCCAAAGCAAGATGGAGGATTCTGAAAGGAGGGGGAACTTCAGCTCTGGACACCCTATGGGTGGTCCTAGCTGAAGTGGTCACTACTCCTTGTTTTTCCTAATTTTCCCACCGGACTTTCTGCCAAAAGTGGGGCTTGGTCCGGGGGGGGGGAGGGGCCAGGCATCTCCACTAGCTGGAGTGCCCTGGGGCAGTGTAGAAACTGTCAGGAAGCCTTTGAGGCTCACTGCCAAGGGTTGCAGTTCCTGTAGCGGGGAGGTGTAAAGCACCTCCACCCAGATCAGGCTTTGTTCCTGACCCCAGAGAGCACAAAGGCTCTCACCCCATGTGATCAGAAACGTGTCTGTTAGTGGCAGGCTGGAACAGACTGGTCAGCCACAAACTAATAGCTGGGCAAAATACAATGCCCTCTGCATGCATTTTTCAATAAATCAAACACTGGTATCAGTGTGGGTTTATTGAGCTGAGAAGTTTGATACCAAACTACCCAGTCTTCAGTAAAGCCATCATGAAGCTGTGGAGTTTGTAATGACAAACTCCCAGCCCTTGTACTCAGTATGGCCACACTGCACTTACAAAGTCTAAGAATGGACTTAGACACTGTAGGGGCATATTGCTCATACTGCTATGTCCTCACCTGGGATATAGTGCACCCTGCCTTAGGGCTGTAAGGCCTGCTATAGGGGTGATCTACCTATACAACATGCAGCAGGTTGTGGGCATGGCATAAAGGGAGGGATATCATGTCGACTCTACCTTTTTCTCCCCACCAACATACACAAGCTGCAATGGCAGTGTGCATGTGTTTGGTGAGGTGTCCCTTAGGGTGGTATAATACATGCTTTATCTCTTAGGAACCTTCCCTGGCCACAGAGCCCCTGGTACCAATGGTACCTTTAACAGGGGACTTAGCTGTGTACCGGGGTGTGCCAATTGTGGAAGCAGTGGTACAGTTTAGGGAAAGAACACAGATGCAGGGGCCTGGTTAGCAGGATCCCAGCACACACTCAGTCAAGTTAGCATCAGATATCAAGCAAAAAGTGGGGTGGGTGGGGGTAATCATGCCCAAATGGGCATTTTTCCACACTCCTAACAGGAAAATCCTACTTTTCCTCATAGATCTACCTCTTCTCCTAGCATCATCCAGTGGTCATCATTCAAAGACTTATCAATTTCAGATCTCACCAACGTACTGCACTGCCTCATAGCCACTTCTTATGACAATGATGACTTACCATCCATCTTCTTCAAAGCTTTCTGCAGAGAAGGTCTCTCATGCCCAATCATCATTGTCAAAGCCTCCCTCCCCCACTCAAGGCATTTTACCATAAGTTCTCAGAACAAGTCATCTCCCAGTCCTGAAGAAACACACACTACACCATGATGACCTTGCCAACTACTAGACTATTGCATAACCACCCTTCATCAGCAAGATCATCAAAAAAGAAGTCTTATGTTTTCCTCTAAGATAACATCAACCCCAAGCGTTTACTGCATTACTAGCAATCAGGCACCAGATAATGCTACAGCACACATTGTAGGAGACTCTCCCTTAATCACAGGTGAAGAAGATCCCAGCCTACTGATATTGCTGGACCTTTCAGCTACTTCCGAAACCATTGACCATCCCACCCTCACCCACCCTGAAGCATTGAATGGGGTTCACTAGAAACATTGTTCACTGTTTCTCCTGCTACCTATCAAATTCACTCCAGTTCATTCATACAGACACCCAGGTCCAAGACGATTCCTATCACCTGCAAAGTCCTTAAGGCTTCCATCTTGTCCCATGTTGAATGTGCTTGCCTACACCATCTTCAAAATGAGCTGCATCATTTACAAATCTATTATACCATTATACCTGCCTACCTGACTGAGAAGCTCACCATCTACATCAATATCTGTCTCTCGGCACATCCACTGCTAGGACACAATCAGACCGAAGGCAAAGAAGTGTGAACAACATTCAAAGCATTATGCCTTCTCTATCTGTGGACCCAGGATCTGGAAAAGTATCCCCTTATAAATCAGGACCTTCAAACAGTTTCAGTTTAGGAAAGAGATGAAGACACACCTCTTTAGAAAACACTACATCACAATGCAGTAACAGTACATTAATGCTCCCAGAATCAGCTACCCCTACAGTCACTCAGTGACTGTATTTTTGCTGATGATCTTGTACAGATTGTTGTGCATTGCCTTTTGGCAAGGCTTACAATTTACACATACAACATTGATACATACGCCTACATACAAACCCTTCTAATGATCTCTCAAAATCACAATTTAGGAATGTATATAGAAAATCTGTAACTTTCTCACTGTAGCTATCCACAGACAATGATAAGTTATCAAGTGCTTTCATAGAGCAAAAGGGTTGCACGACTACTTTTCATAAGCTGAACTCTAGTAAGAAAGAAGACTACCAAGAATTGGCTAAACTAACCAGCCATCATCTAGGGGGGTTGTGAAAGTAGGAGTGGGCTTAGGTAGCAGGAGTAGTGGTACAGGAATGGCTGTCACACCAGAAGGCACCAGGAGCCTGTTGGATATGCCTTCTGGCTGAACCAGAGCTGTTTTATGGCCTTTGCCATTTGAACATGGCAAATGTTACCCTTGTTATATTTGAGCTATTGTCTTTTGGTGGGGAATGTAGGCTCATGATATGCATAGATAAAAGCAGGCAGCCCTAGTGTGGGGGTACAGACGGGGGAGGTGGAGCGAGGCTTACTTAGCTGTTTAAACCCTTTGCTGTACAATGCATCTTAAGGCCCACGGGGTGGAGTGAGATGTGCCTGCGTCAGGGGACCAAGTTATGACCTGCATTTCCAGACACATCTCTTAAAATGGTGTCAGGGGTCCCACAGGGATCCTCTGACAGTATTTTGGGGTCTGTTTAAAACCAGGACCTTGTTACTCTGTAAGGCAGTGGAGTTAGAAAGTCTACCATGTAACTTTATATCCCAAGGTGGTGTGGTATGCGGTGTAGAGAAGAGCTACAGGGAGTTGAATCATACATTTACATATTAATTTTATATTATGTTCAGGTTAGATTCTGTTTCCTGCACACATTCAGTTAGGCAGCATCCTTTTAAGCAACAGCATGCTGGAAGAGATAAGAAAGGGTCCTGCTTCCTGTCCATGCACCCCACAGAGTTCTGTAAATGTATGCATGTGTGCTCCTTCTGTTACGGTGCCCCACACCACAACTTCAAATGTGCTAAGAGACCAAAGAGAAGGACAAGGAGCCCAGAAAACCTTCCAACTAGGCAACTGGTCCCCACACCAGTACTGTGGTACAGGCTCTTACCATGGTTTAATTTGCATCCTAACTTCAAGGCAGCACACATGTTGCACTTAGGTTTTCCCCAGGGTTTGAGGAATCCAACTTCGCCGTCCCCCCCGTGCTTATTCCAGAATTCACTTTTCTGTGCAATCAATTACCTGGCATGGTGGACAAAAACCTCCAGAAATAAATGCCTATGGAGAGGATTGCAGGTCCCTTTGTAGTGCCTCGTCATGAAGGTTTTGCATGTGCTCATCAAGGCATTGTTCATTAAAAAAACAGTCAGGCTAGTTCAGGTTAATTCACAATCTCTCTGGCCCAAAAGGATTTTCAGTCAATGACGCCATTGACTGTACAATATGGTTAGTCCATCCTGAAGACTGATGCCTGCTAGGATTCCAGTACATTAACTTGTACTGTTGGCCGATAGACTCTTCCATATACTTTGCTTACTTTGAGCAGTTTAGTTCAACAAAGTTGAGCTTCTTCAGTGTGATACGTTGCCTTTATGATTTAGTCTTCATGGGAGCCACCAGTTCTTTTGAGTACAGCTGGGCACTCAATGCTTCTACCACCCAAGTCCAAGAAATAGGGTTTCCTCTATCCTGGAAAAAATATAGATGGTCCCTTCACATGCATTACATTGCTTGGGATTGAGATTGACTCCTTTGCTGGTGAGTGTGGCCGGACATAAGAAAAGGTGGTCAACTTCATCTAGTGTATACAGTCAGTGCTGTTGCACACAAAGTTTGCCCTTCATCAGCTGCATGTCATGTCAGTTGAATTTTGTCCTAAGGGTTATGACTGTGGCTCGCCACAATTCCCAGTCAATTGCCAGGCCCATGGCAGGTCTGACACAGAAGCATCACCACACAAGGCTGTCTGGTGAAGGAAGACTTGAGCTGACTTAGGTATTTTAACCAGTTTGATGGTTCTGTGGTGATGCCTTCCCTTCTAGTGTCCAACGAGGTACAGGGCCTGTACAAGGATGTGCAGGCAGCATTGTTTTTGCGACAGTCTTGGCTAACTAGTGGTGTAGGGGGGATTAACCTCTGCCTTGGCATGATCAAAAATATTGCTTTCCTGGAGTTGTTTCCTATAGTAGTTGTATCAATTTGGTCTGGTGACTTCAAGTACAATTGGATCATTTTTAGTTCTGACAACGTCATTGATTCAAAGGCAGAATGCCTTGCTTAGACATGCTACATTTGGTCCTCCTTCGCTTGAAGCTGAATGTGGTATTTAAGGCTAACCATTTATATGGAATTTTTAATAATGCTGCTGATGCCATATCTCACTCCAAGCTACAGGACTTCCCGAAGTTCCACCCCAGTTTAGTAAAACAGATTCCCCGAGGACCTTAAGAAGACTGGTGCTGTTTTGTCAAACTTAGTAGCCGCCTTCCTTTATAAACGAATGCACACTTCTTATGGTCAAAGTTTTCCAAATTAAAGGGCCTTTTAAAAGGATAGTAAGGCACTGATAATTTTTTAACACAATCGAGTTGCTTTCTCTTTGGTGCGCTGTGAGCTCAGGGGAGGACACTGTCATACGCCAGGGCTGATGTCAAGGCCCTAGGGCGTTTTATTAAATTGTCAGGGGCTTGTGATGCGACTAATAGCTTTTTGGCATCGAATGCTTTGGCAGGTTGTGGCAGGTTATCTATCCCTAAAGAGGATTCTAGACATAAGACAGCTTTTCACAATTGTATCACAACCGCACACAGTATGCAGTTCACTGTATGAGGTGACACTGTTTTCCGCTGCCATTGTGCTCGCATTATATTGGTCCTTTAGTATTGGTTAGCTAGTGAGGGCGTCTAAACAGGATCTACTGGGTAGCTCACAGTGGCAGGATGTGTGGGTGCCTCCTGAGAGGTTGGCATCAAGTCGCTGCTGTCAAAAATGGATCAGTTAAGAAAGGGTGCCTCCCTCATATAATTGCAAGCTGTTCCATCAAGACTCATTAGCTTATAAAGTGCATGTGTACAACCAGAAGCTTCTCTGCACTATTGAGGATATTTCTAAGATTGAGCATTTATTTCTGCTTAGGGTGAAGTGATATCGTCACCTCCTTCCTACATTTCAGTAGCTTGAGGTCATTTTTATAAATCCTAAGAAGCAAGCTTCGGGTCCTGACTCAAGCCATAGGTAACGCTTGTCCTCCCAGAGGATTTCTGGTAAATGATGGAACTTTGAAATAGATGGAACCTGCTGAGCGGTGTGGGTCGAATTAACAATATCCAGTTAGTCAAGATGGTCTGTGGTTCAGATACAAATTAAACTCAATCCATTCTGAGACAGGGATACATTGTTTTGTGGTCAAAGCCTGGCTGATATAATCTGTCCATGAGCACTTGGGCTACAGAAATCTGTGATTGTATGTTATTAACTGAAACAAACTACAAGGTCCACAATTCAGTGGGAGACCAGAAAAAGTGAAATGGTATTATAGGCCAAGATGCATACCTAAAAGACATTGACAATGCTTTGATGGAGTGTGGTACTCTAGTAATGAGATTGTGTTATCAGTGTATGGCAGCTATCTGTATTACATTGTTATAGTGCACCTATAGACACGAGAGCATTAGGTATACACCATTTCAGACAGTGCTTTAAAAGGATGTATAGAGGTGCAGATACTTGCTATTTCAAGTATCAGTTTGTTAATCAGAAGTACCAGTACTTTCCCATTAAATGTATTGCAGCAGTGCTGAGAAGTGCAAGTACTCTCCCTTACAAAATAAATAAGTGCAGGTACTCAGTTCCGGACAGTACCAGCCCATTTAAAGCACTGACTTCAGAGGTCTAAACAGCATCTGGTCAGTGGTGTTACATTTTCAAAATCAAATGCAGTGTTCACGTTATGGGATGCGCTTCTGAAAGCCTGCACGTGCTGCCTTAAAAACAAGTCTGCTTGACTGGGTACCACATTATGGGCAGTTGGCCCTTGTCCGTGACCTCCATCCTTGCTCGGATGCTTCCTCGAGCCTGCCCCCCTTCTGTGGCGCAATCACCGAGCCCATCGGTCTCCGGCCACGTTTGTTTCCCTTCCAGGCAGCTCTGCTGCCCCCACGTGAATGATTTACAGTTTAAGTTGCAGCTAATGAAAAAGGGAAGTCACAATTTGTAGGGCAATAAATACCAAAGGGGAGGAGGATGGGGGTCTACCGGTAGAAGAAACGACCTCCCTCTCCAATTAAAAAGCCATTACCAGTTCAAACATGGAATGTCTCCGAGTCTCAAGGACTGCGCGGGGGCGAAGGAGGGGGGCTGACAGCTGCCTCCAAAACTCCCCGAGCCACAATCGCCTTGAAGCCCAGGCTCCTTGCTAGGCTCTCAACAGCAACGCCGCCCGTTTCTAGATCTGGCCGTGCCAAGAAAAGAATGTTCAGGCGGAAGACAGGTGGTATCATTTTTCTGTAGCTAGACACGAGTGTCTTTTAATAATTTAAGTACTCACGCCGCTTGCAAATCAATGTAGCGGTTATGGCAAAAAATGCAATAGACTTGGTGTTATGTTATTTTTCCCATGTGTGCCCTTACATGACAGATATCTGTTAGCTTCTTCGCCCTCCCATTTTTTTAGGTTTCTCGTTATATATGTATAGTATAGTTACTTAAAGAGGTTTTCTGCTTCTGCTCACTTGTGCTGGAACGATTTTTGAGTATGCGTGCTGTCCAATAATGTCACCTCAGTACAGTATCTGACAGTGTTTCTTTTGAAATAAAGGGAGGATTCTGGAAAAAAGCCTTTATTGTTCATTTTCCAAATAAATTATTTCATATTTTATGTGGGTACTGTAGCACCGCCGCACCTCTTGCTCCAAAGCAGCTGCCTCCTCTTCCATTGGTCTCTTTTTGTGTCATTCACAGATTTGTTCTGCCCACTACAGCATACAGCATGGGACAGTCACTCAACTACCTTCAGCCATTGGGCAAGTTCACCCTGAGTGATGGCATTCTGTTCTTTCCCAAGGAGCACATCCGCACACAAAGTAGTTCCCTTCAGTCCCAGGGACTGCTATAACATCGTTTTCTTTTAGAGATAATATTAGTTTTTTGTTGCTTTTAACTATTTTTTTATATTGTCAAGGGCTCAATAGCTTCCCCAGCAATAAAGTTTCACAAAACTCATGACAAACAAAACAAGCATTGGCAAAAACAGAAGGCTGGCAGTCAACACCAGACCTACTGGCTTTGCCAATGCTTGTCATGCCTATGCATTCACTGTAAAAACACATTTTTAGACAATTTTAAACCTTAATGTGCCTCATTGTTGCAATTAAAATGCATTAAAAATGTCTGCACTTAATTATAAATAAATGAGTTTGATATGAAGGCTCTGGGTTCTACTCATTATATCAATACAATGTTTAAATAGGAACGAGTAACCAACAGCCCAGTTGTTTTGCTTATGGCCTCTGCCAGGCCAGTTCTCAAAGGTCCAGTCAAATTAAGGGCAGATAAGCAATCCTTGTAATAAGTATTGTTTCAACCCTGGAAATACAGAAACCTGGTACCATTGTAATTTAACTGAAATGCCACGGTTCTCCTTTTTAGGCCTGGGTTTTGTCAGTGCAGTTGTCAACCAGACCTAATGTGTACAATATATCTAAAGTGGCCTTCATATCTAGACCCTCAAACTATTGTTTTTTATTGTTTTTGTAGCAGCCTCCTTCAACCATTGAACTGTGCATTCGTCAAACAGATTGGTTCAGCCCAGTAAAATGTTTGTCTTCAACCTCATTCTACTGACTAATTGGTGTATGCTTCCACCTCATTGCAAAGCATGACAAACTATTTTACAAGGAAGTTTCTAATATACATGTCTTTCTTTTTTGTGAAATTTGTCTGGCAGTGGTAGTGTTTGTCTGGAAGGGTTTGCATGCATTCACACATTAAACCCAGCTGGTTTTGCCAATGCTTGTTAGCTCAAGTCTGACAACACAGCTGCCTGTACGGTCTATTTTTTAAATGTAGAGAGTGTGCTTTAGGTCAGTCCCTTCAAACATAGTAGTTTTTGGGTCAGCACTTTCTGGCCAAAAGGTTCAGACTGTGCCATGGATGCCATAATCCTGGTAGATCAGAAAGGTCTTTATGTAAAATGTTTTATCAATGGAAGATGCACCACTTGCCTTATTGACATCAGTGCCAGCCCCCTGCCCTAAAAACCTCTGATTTTCCTCCATTGTCTCTCTCAGGGTTGTCTGTAGATGCACTTGATATTTCTAATTAGCGTGTCCCCCATAACGTCTCTGATTCCCTTTGTGTCTCTCTCAACCCATTACAGATGAGCACTCATTCTTACTCAGCCGTAACTCACTAGCTAATTTGTTGGGGTGCCACGTACTGGATAAGTTCAATAAGTATTGCACCCTTGACAGTATATCTCAGCACAGTGAGAATTAGGTGTTGGCCCTTCCCTTCTCTGTGAGACTACCAGTGGCGGCTGCTTACTGGTAAAGTGGTGGAACATAAATGTGAATATTATAAAGAGGCTTAACTCGATGATGCAAGCCCGAGGTTAATGCTGTCGCCTCGCGCTGCCTGCTTTTAAAGATGTAACCTAGCCGAGAAAAATAAGTCTGAGCTCCCCAGCTAATCCAAGTGCTGTTCTTATGCTGCATATAATACTAAGCAGCATAAGAGCAGAACTAGGATGAGCTGGGGCATGCAAACACAATGCTCCATGGAAGAGTGATGGGGCTGTGTCTTTGCCTATGCAGCTCCATGGTAGCCTTCAATGTGGAAGCCTGAACTGCGCCTGTGAAGAAACTGCCACTGGAAACTACCAATTGTCAAGTTAGTACTAGTGATAATGGGATGCCTCCTGATTTAACCGATTTGCTTTTGCAGGTACCACCCACAATGTGGTCCACAGGACCCAATGATGTTGGATTCACAGCCTGAATGAAGCCTTTGAAAAATCAAAATCAACCCACAAAACAAGCTTCCTTAGTATCCATTTAAATCTTAGGCAGAGAACTGGATTAGCCGTATAACAGATGATCTGAAAATTCATGGGCTTTTGTTAACTATTGTTAAAAGATGTAATACCCTTATTTTGCTTACCAAAAAGGCTGGCAAGGCCAACATGTATGGGTTATCCAAGATATGTGAGCCTTAAATAATTTGGTTTGCTCTAGCTTACCTGTGGTCCCCAACCCTGCCTCCATCCTTTCATGTATCTTCAATAAATTATAAATGATTTAGCCTGTTAGACCTTTGTTCTGCCTTCTGCTCTATCCCCATACACAGTCGGTTTCTTTTTACCATCTCATTTGGCGGGTTCTCACTTTCACGACAGAGGCACACTCTGGGATTTACAGTCTCTGTCAGTCTTTTCTGAAGCTCTAAATGTAAATAATTACTTTTGGCTTCTGTTATTTTGGATCATTACAAGGTGGATTCACTCCCCCTCCATATTATATTGGCTATAAGGTACACAAGGCTTCAAAGGAGAGAAAACATTTTTGCCTCCCTGCATGTGGTAACTTCGCCATGAAATCTCAGTTAGTGAGTGCCATTTCGCAACCTACTGTGCTGGAATCATTCAAATGTTGCCTCGTCAAGTGACCAAGTACGAATTTTCTTAGGTATGGCTGAGCACTGTATACAAAGGATCAAGGGCTATGCTGCTGCTGAAAAGACACCCCTGAACCCTTGAAGTGGTCTAAAGAGGCTGAGAAATTTGTACAAATAAAACAAGCTCTAACTTCTGCTCTTTGAGACTTCCTGAGTATGCCAAACCCTTGTCTTTGTATTGTCATGAACACAATGGATTTGCCCTTGGGGTACTGCTACAAGATCATAAGTGTTGGACCTGGCTTTTTGACAGGGACATCCCCAAACTTTTTGCCTCCTTCCTCCTATTTTTTCTGACCTGTTGTTGTTGGCTTTTGATCTCTGGGCACTTTACCACTGCTAACCAGTGCTAAAGTGCATATGCTCTCTGTGTAAATTGTACTACTGATTGGTTTATCCATGATTGACTATTTAATTTACTTATAAGTCCCTGGTAGAGTGCACTACATGTGCCTAGGGCAGGTAGATTAAATGCTACTAGGGGGCCTGCAGCACTGGTTGTGCCACCCACCTCAGTAGCCCCTTAACCTTGTCTCAGGCCTGCCATTGCAAGGCCTGTGTGTGCAGTTTCACTGCCACTTCGACTTGGCATTTAAAGGTACTTGCCAAGCCTAGAACTCCCCTTTTTCTATACATAAGTCACCCCTAATGTGTGCCCTAGGTAACCCCTAGAGCAGGGTGCTGTGTGGGTAAAAGGCAGGACATGTACTTGCATGGTTATATGTCCTGGTAGTGTAAAACTCCTAAATTCGTTTTTACATTACTGTGAGGCCTGCTCCCTTCATAGGCTAACATTGGGGCTGCTCTCATACATTGTTGAAGTGGCAGCTGCTGATCTGAAAGGAGCAGGAAGGTCATATTTAGTATGGCCAGAATGGTAATATAAAATCCTGCTGACTGGTGAAGTCGGATTTAATATTACTATTCTAGAAATGCCACTTTTAGAAAGTGAGCATTTCTTTGCACTAAAATCTTGTTGTGCCCTTCAATCCACGTCTGGCTAGGTTTAGTTGACAGCTCCTTGTGCATTCACTCAGACACACCCCAAACACAGGGTACTCAGCCTCACTTGCATACATCTGCATTTTGAATGGGTCTTCCTGGGCTGGGAGGGTGGAGGGCCTGCCCTCACACAAAGGACTGCCACACCCCCTACTGGGACTCTGGCAGACAGGATTGAACTGAAAGGGGGCTTGGTGCATTTCTTAGAGACTCTTTGAAGTCACCCCCACTTCAAAGGCACAACTTAGTATAAAACAGGGCCTCTGCCCTACCTCATCAGACACTTGCTGGAGAAGAAACCTGAACCAGAAACTACATCCTGCCAAGAAGAACTGCCTGGCTGCTCAAAGGACTCACCTGTCTGCTTTTCTACAAAGGACTGCTGCCTTGCTGTTGGCCTGCTGCCTTGCTGAACTCTTGTCTGGCTGTAAAAGTGCTCTCCAAGGGCTTGGATAGAGCTTGCCTCCTGTTCCCTGAAGTCTCAGGACCAAAAAGACTTCTCTCTTCCTCTTGGACGCTCCGTGCGCCGAACTTTTCGATGCACAGCTTGTTCCGCGGCAAGAAAAACGCCGCACTCCGACGCTGATCAACGCGACGTCTTCGGGACGACCGAAACTTTGACGCACGGCCTCGCAAGGACAACGCCACCCGACTTCCCGGGAGAAATCGACGCGACGCCTGCCGTGAGATCAAAACTTTGACGCACGGCCTCGCAAGGACAACGCCGCCTGACTCCGCAGGAGAAATGGACGCGACGCCTGCCGTGAGATCGAAACTTAGACGCACGGCCTCGCAAGGACAACGCCGCCCGACTTTCCAGGAGAAATCGACGCGACGCCTGCCGTGAGATCAAAACTTTGACGCACGACCTCGCAAGGACAACGCTGCCCGACTCCGCAGGAGAAATCGATGCGACGCCTGCCGTGAGATCGAAACTTCGACGCGCAGCCCCGCAGAACGACGCAGCCGGGAAACAAGCAGGAAAATCCACGCACAGACCCGGGACATCTGGTACTCCCCGCAAACCACAGTAAGAGACTGTCCGCGTGCCGGAAGATGACGCCCGACTCCCCGCGTGGAAAATAACGACGCAAGTCCGTGTGTGCTGAGGAGAAATCGACGCACACACCAGTTTTCCACGCACCTCTTCTCCTGTGGCCCTCTGAGGAGATTTTCCACCAGAAACCAGGTACTTTGTGTTTGAAAGAGACTTTGTTTACTTTCTAAAGACTTAAGACACTCTCTATCACTTTTCAGTGATATCTTTACAAATTCGTATTGCAACTTTGATCATTTTGACCTGAAGATACCCAGATAAATATTATATATTTTTCTAAACACTGTGTGGTGTATTTTTGTGGTGTTATGCTATGGTGTTGTATGATTTATTGCACAAATGCTTTACACATTGCCTTCTAAGTTAAGCCTGACTGCTCGTGCCAAGCTCCCGGAGGGTGAGCACAGGCTGATTTTGGATTGTGTGTGACTTACCCTGACTAGAGTGTGGGTTCTTGCTTGGACAGAGGGCAACCTGACTGCCAACCAAAAACCCAATTTCTAACAATAAGCATTAGAAAAAAGCCTGTAGCCTGTTACTGTGCAACCGTGGACCAGTGAGCTCTACTCTGATTTTTGCTGTGAATAAAGCAGTTGTTGCCCTTCTTCCCCAACACCAAAACCCATGACCTCTCTATTGCCAGGTTGTCTCAATATGAAAGACTGTTACTATCTACTTCTCATATTACCCTTGTTATTTGTCCAGCTTTAAATCCCACATTGCTGATGCCTCCTGTTGATGAGAGAGCCCCTTGACTGCTTGTCATTAGCCATGTCACCAAATCCCATATTGATTTAACTGACATTCCCATCCTTATGAGAAAATGTACATAAAGTTAATCATACACCATAGCTGCTAGGCATCTGTTTATTTTTATTATGTTGCCATGTGCTCGACAAACCTCCTGAACTTTGATGATTGACCTTGTGCTCGCAGCCTTGGGCTGCAATCTGCTTATCGCTGCCATATTACTTTTTCCAATTACAGTTCCGAGAATTGTCGTGCTTAATCAGTAACTGCCAGAACAAGTTTTTACAGGTCGTTGCCACCTCCTGCCAGCTGTATCTGTACCTTCTCCCACCACATGTGTATCCCTGAAATATTCTGAAGGCCGTAGAGGACCTTGAATACGATAGGGTTGGAGTTGTCCTCTGACTAAGCAGTTTTGTGTGTATATAAGGTTGGGTGCCCCAGAGTGAAGGGGCAGCCTCCGTAGGATAGTCACTTGACTGTCCTGGGACTCTGTATTAGCTCGAGCTATAATCCATGTAATAAACTTCTCTTTATTCCTCCAGTTGGTGACTCCGTCTGATTTGTGAACTCTGCTAAATTGACCCTGAGGACATAAAGGGTGTCCCTCCACCGCTGGGAAGAAGACCCCGGGTGGGGGTCTAATCTTTCCTGGTTCCTCACTTATGTTCTTTGTTGATGGTTCAAGTTCAAGAAACAATGAAAGTACCATGGTTGCAGGTTATGCTGAATGTATATATACATCACTTACAGTCTTGCCTAAATGTTAAATCTGCTCAGGTTGTTGGACCTATTATATTGACACAGGCTGGTATCCTGGTTGAGGGACAGTTGGTAACCATTGGTAACCGTGCTTATGGATTCAAATTATCCATCTGGAATTACGCATGAATTATGGGCTTCTCTTGAAGCAAAATGAATTCCTAACATCTGCTGGAACTCCCATAAAAAGGTCAATATGTGCAAAATGTATTGAATTCTTTAATACTGCCTCAGCAACCCACTGTAGCCAAGTGCTCTACCCACCAATATCCCTATGAGGAGGTGCCCCAAGGGAATACCCTTGCTAATTCAGCCACTAGAAAAGCTAGCTGCATTCCCCCCCCCCCAGCCGATGTTGCCATGTATGTTGTATGAACTATTTTCTTCCTCTACCTTCTCTGTAATATTTGTCACTGCTGCTGGAACAAGCTGCTGAAAGTGGAAAATAGTATTGGATCAAGCAGAAATGCTCAATGGACCTTGAAGGAGTGTGGAAAGACAAAAGGCATGTGGCTATACCAACATTTCCACCAACCATGCCCAGTTGCATCATGTTGCTACCCATGTCATTAGGGATGGCATGATATGTGCCCAAAATAATTGCCATTATTGTGTCACTTGTCAATACTATGATACTGAGAAAGGGGTCAAGACCATCCCTGCTGCTCACCCTCCTGCTTATAGCTTCTTTCCTAAGGCAAGGTGTGCTTCATATTCATATGTTCTTGTCTGCATGCTTTTGGGGTGGGTGGAAGTTCACCCTTGCACATGAGAGGATGCCATTACAGTTCCAAAGTGCTTGCTTTGGGGCTTTATTAAAAGGTTTGGAATTCCAATTTGCCTCTACAGTGATGGAGGTGCACACGTAATTTCATCTGCAGTGCAAGAGATTTGCAAAGCATGAGGGATAGATCAGAACTTCTGCTGCAGTTAGCAGCCCGAGTCAGCTGACTAAGCGAAAAGGAACAATGGTACACTGAAAAATAAGATAACCATCATGTGTCCTGGGACCCAACTGAAGAGGTATGATGCTTGCCCCCTTTTTTGCAGTTTAATATATTGCAAAGAGATTTCTTGCACAAACTCTATTATTTGCAGGAACAGTCTCCTACAAAAATGTTCTATGGAAAATTCCATCTACAGATGACGGACTAAACTTTAGCAAGTTAATGTAAAGCTATACATATAGCATTACTATTTCATACACCACTAGAGCAAGTTACATAACTCTTATTGTTAGGAGATTACATTTGAGGACTGTGTTGCCATTAAAACTCTGTTCAAGTGTGTCATCAACAGTAAAAATGACCAGATTAGTAAACAAACGAAAGTAACAGAACCTGCAACTAGTGTTGCTGGAAATAGATGATTAATTCTGGGATATGCAGTTTCAAGATGTATAACTGGCTAGAAAAATGTATGACTTAATATTCACATAAATAATTTAATGTTAATCGCCTTCAACTATTGGTACTTAAAAATAGCATTTTTTATATTTTAATAACATTGTGGTGACTTTAATAGTTGTATGAACATTTTACACAGCTGTGTGAAAGAACCAATCACCCCAAATCCTCTGTTTGAGTTTTAAATTATATAAATTAAACTAGCTATTAGACGTATGCAAGCCACTTTCAAGAAAAGTAACACTGAAAAAAGAAGAGATAAAGATGATCAGACGATCAAATTGCTGTCTTCCTAGTACAGTTGAATACTTACACTAGTAACAAACATATTGTTACTGCCAAATATGGAAAGGCAGATAATTAATAATGGCCCAATACTTCTGTTTATTCTTTTTATCTATCTATCTATCTATCTATCTATCTATCTATCTATCTATCTATCTTATCTATCTATCTATCTATCTCAAGTCGTCAAGTCAAGTCAAACTATCTCTATTCGGCATAAATTGCCATAAAAGTAGAAAGCATGTAAACACAAGGCAATAAAAACAATATCAAGTATATATTTGATTGTTTTTAATTCCAATATTAAAACATAATCAAACTGCTGAAAATGAATAAATAAATACAAAACCAGCGTGAAGCATAAGTTACAATCAGTTAGAGGGCTACCTGTAGGTATCGGTTTCTCAGTTGCAGCACACTCAATAAAATTCAGAACCCCACCACATGTCTGTCGAAAAAACTCCAAAGCGGGCAGATATTGTTTAAAACCAGAATGACGCAATAAAGGTTACTAAAAAGGCAGCTCTGAAGCTTGAGCACAGAGGGCAAAATAAAATAAAATATCAAGTGCTTTGGTTTGAAACATGGTTACAGTGGCATGATGGTAAATCGTGCTTTCATGAGCCTTGAATGGGAAAGATGACTTTAAAATGTATAAAATGTAATCTAAATGATGTTAGACAAAGACGGTGGGTTGGATTCTCAAACGAAAACAAGTATGGTTCGGCGTGGTTGACCATGGCTATAGGGACATATACCTCGATGTTCTTCAATCTCAGCACGTTGTGTAGTCTTTCATTCATGCAGAACTCTGCATAGCGAGATTTCACAATATCTCTGCATCACCCTTCATCAGCGAGGGATGTGTAAACATTTCAATGAGCCCTAATTTAACAAAAAAGTGATTCTACTTATGCCTACCATGGTATCTTATTCATATTTTATAAGGCTAGGCAATCTGTGATACACTCTCTCACCAGTTTTGCTTCAGGGTTCAGCCAACATTTGATCCATAATAAAAGTGGGGATATTTTTATCTGGTCGTCTACAAACGACAAGCCCAATTCTTCATGGCAAATGAAATTTGCGATGTTTTTAGAAACTGTGAATAGTCTACGTGCAGAACTATTTTCAATGCACTACAGTGCATCCACATTTTCGTACCTGCAAACAGCAACCCCCTAAACAGCAGCCGAAATACATATTAACTTGAACAAAGTTATGAACTATAACAAAGGTTTGTGATTTAAAATCCTTGAAAAATAAAAGATAGTTTCCATATTCCTTGCGATTTGTTGACATTTCATTAAAATATGTGCTTTCCAACTTAAATTGGAGCTAAAAGTTCTACCTGAATAGGTAAATTTTTTGCCCTTTTTAGTATAATCCACCCATTCTAAGAAGCTTAGTTTTTGTATGTATAGGACCACGTCATAATGTACAATTGTGACTGTTTTATTTTTAAGTCCAGACCCTTCATATACTCGGTAAAAAGTTCTAGTAATTTCTGTACACCATTTGGTGTACGGACAATTAAAACCACGTCATCTGCACTTAAGAGTATGAGGAGAGACTGCTCACACATCTTTGGTACATCCTCTCCTGCATAAAGATGTTTGGTAATGCCATTTATATATACCAGGAACAGAAATGGGGCCAAAAGGCATCCCTGTCTTACCCCTCTGAGTGATTTTAGTTAGGTTGTTAATTCCCACTGTGGGCCATAACGTACAGCAATCTTTAAATCATGGTGCAAATGTTTTAACAGGGCGAGGAGATCCAACTCAAACACCATCTTCTCCATTATTACCCAAAATGTGTCCCTATTTACTAAGTCAAAAGCACTCGATAGATCTATAATTACCATATGGATGCCAAGATTACCTCTCCGGGATTTTAGCAGTAGCATCTATCACGGGGATTGCAATGTCCTTTTTTGAAGATAGGGACTAAGATGGCAGATATCCAGGATTCAGGGATCTTAACCACCACCGCCCTTCTTATGACATTAGTTAAAATCGTTACCCACAGATATATGTCTGATTTAAAGAAGTCTACTGGCATCCCGTCCAGACCGGGAGCTTCACCAGGTGCTGAAACATTATGGTGGTCATTATGACATTGACGGTGAGTGATAAAGTGGTGGAAATACCGCCAACAGACCGGCGGTAATTACCGCCAAATTATGACCATGGAGGTGAGAACTCCCATAGACAACCAATGTACCACACCATCCGCAAGGGCATTAACACCACACACAATGGAGGTAACCATCAACAGCCAGGTGGAAGACAAAGTACAGCCCACCATATCAGGACACAGCACACTGCCATGATTTCCGGGGTGGAACCAATGCCATCAAAAGCCTGGCAGAAACACTGCACAGAAGATGAAAGACTCACCATCAGAGACACAGAGAAGGACAATGCGGCCATGGAACCGGAACTGAAAGTCTTCTTGATGCTCTTCTACGCCATGCTTCACCTGGAACACCGACGAAGACAGCGACCGTGAGTACAGCCGCCTAGCACACAAGGGAGGGAGGGAGGAAAAGAAGAGTGACACACACACGCACAGCACACCCTAGACACACACAAACCATACTCACAACCAACTGCAGACGAAAAACAATTGCACACGACACACAGCATAATAATACAAGGACTACAAGAAGGCAGTAATGAGAATGTATTGAACGGCAACAGCCACCAAATTAACGTATTGGATAACAAAGAGATATGTACAAATGTCCACAAAGGGCCAATGCCCAGTCCAAAGTACTAAGGGCCCACATGGCCACAGGGCACAGTCCAAGGCCCAACTTGTTTCCTGACATCATCCGCACAGAACTCTGCAGGGGCATCATTTTGCAAGTGGGCAGGCACCTCAGGGAGATGGGTGGTGGGGGGCACCTCAGCCGAAGTCAGGAACTTGCCCACTGGTTCTAGAGGGGACCCCATGCCCATTATCTTTGCTGGGGAGTGCAAGGTCACAGTCTCTCAGGTGGGGAACTTGCCCACTGGTGCTGGAGGGGGCTCCATGCCCAATATCTTTGCTTGGGAGTGCAAGGCCACAGTCTCTCAGGTGGGTGACTTGCCCACTGGTTATGGAGGGGGCTCCATTCCCATTATCTGTGCTGGGGAGTGCAAGGTCACAGTCTCTCAGGTGGGGAACTTGCCTACTGGTTCTGGAGGGGGCTCCATGCCCATTGTGCTTTCTGGGGAGTGCAAGGTCACAGTCTCTCAGGTGGGTGACTTGCCCACTGGTTCTGGAGGGGGGCCATGCCCATTATCTTTGCTGGGGAGTGCAAGGTCACAGTTTCTCGGGTGGATAACTTGCCCAAAGGTTCTGGAGGGGGGCTCCATGCCCATTATCTTTGCTGGGGAGTGCAAGGTCACAGTCTCTCAGGTGAGTAAACTGACCACTGGTTCTGGAGGGGCCTTCTTGTACAGCAGTCCCTGGAGGGTGGCCTACATGCCCTCTGCTGGAGGTGAGGGTCGCACTGTCTCAGCAGGTGAAGGTGCAGCCTCTGCAGGAGGAGTGGGCTGCACTGCCTCAGCTGGAGGTGTGGGCTCCTTGACCACTGGTGGTGGTGGTGTCACCCTGCCAGCCTCATCTGGAGGTGAGCTCTGCACTGTCTCAGCAGGTGAAGGTGCAGCCGCTGCAGGAGGAGAGGGCTGCACTTTCTCAGCTGGAGGTGAGGGCTCCGCTTCCACTGGTGGTGGTGGTGTCACCCTGCCAGCCTCTGTTGGCGGTGAGAACTCCTTCCCCTTCATGGCAGGAGTCAAGGGCTCCTTCCCCCTTCATGGCAGGAGTTGCGGGCTTCTTCCCCTTCAGTGCAGGAGGTGTGGGATCCTTACCCTTCCTGGCAGGAAGAGTGCGATCCTTCACTGTCTTACGTCCACAACTAGGAGGTGCCTCCACTATCCCTGTTGACTGTTAGGCTGAGGTGCTGGGCTGGGTCGTTGGGACCCTCCTCTTATGGGTAGGACTGGGGGGAGGGGGAGGGAAGAGGTCAAGTTGGGCAAGGAAAAGTCTCTTAGGGACGGTGGGGCGGGAAGAGGAAGGAGGGATGGGAGTGGAGGTTGAGGGAGTGGTTGTTGGAGGTGTATGTCTGCTGGACTTGGGTGCAGGTGCATGGGCAGTGTGCGTGTGTGAGGTGGATTGCTGTTGGGTGTCTGGGTGCTTGTGTTTGTGTCCTTTGGGGGGAACCGACAGGGTGGGAGAGGACACATGGGACACGTGGATGGATGTTATGGAGGTGTCTGCTAGTGAGGTGTGTGTGCTGCTTGGTGTGACGATGTTGGTGGTGGATGTTGAAGCAGTGCATGCAGGTGTGAGTGTGGACGTGACTGTGAGGGAGGTGGAGGAGGAGGAGGAGGGGGAGACAGTGGAGGCAGTGGATGTGGTTGTGTTTGCAAATGTCTGGTGTTTGCGTGAGTGCTTGTGGGCTGAAGTGTGGTGACTGTGTTTGACTGTGCCACTCTTGTGTGATGTCTTGTGTGCAGGCTCGTCTGTATGTGTGCATAGGATGGGTTGGGGTTAAGGAGCCTAGGACTGGGAAATGGTAGTTGAAGGGGGGACGGTAGGTACAGGGACAATGGCTGCCATCAGAGAGGAGGCCAGAGCCTGAGTTGACCTCTGTTGGGCCACCAGTCTACCGTAGATGCCCTCCAAGAATGCATTGCATTGCTGCATCTGGGATGCCAGCCCCTGGATGGCATTCACAATGGTTGACTGCCCTACATAGATGGATCTCAGGAGTTCAATAACTTCCTCACACAGGGCAGCAGGGCACTCTGGGGCAGGGCCTGAGGTGTCTGGGGCGAAGGAGATGCCCACCCTCCTGGGTGAGCGGGCACGGGCAACTCACTGGGGGGCTACTGGCAGGGCGGTGCTGGTACGGGGGTGACGGCTGTACCTGCAACTGGGGTGGTCACAGAGGTGTCCACCACCACCAGGGAGCTTCCAACAGAGGAGGTATCAAGTCTGTGTTGTCACCTCCTGTCTCGGCCATGGTACTCGCCTCGCCCTCCGTCCCACTGGTTCCCTCGGTGTCGGTGGACTTTGCCTGCTCGGTCCTGTGGGATGCAACTTCCTCTGTCGTCGGTTCCACTGCTCCTC
This sequence comes from Pleurodeles waltl, assembly GCF_031143425.1. Lineage (NCBI taxonomy): Eukaryota > Metazoa > Chordata > Amphibia > Caudata > Salamandridae > Pleurodeles > Pleurodeles waltl. The sequence goes on along the minus strand of NC_090440.1, from coordinate 89,156,373 downwards.
CGCCAGATGATGCTAATGAACACATGGACAGGATGACAGAAGAAAAAAGGGAGGAGAGAGAAGGGGAGCACTAGGTCAATTTCTGCACCAATGGTCGCTTGAGGGCATCACAGCAGCCACAAGGGGGTGAGTACAGTGGCCATTACAACAATAATTGTTAGGTGGTATGGAATCCATGTGGTGGGTGTCAGTTAGTGTGTCCCTTAATGCCAGGCCAGACATTGCAGCGTGAGCCAGCTCAAGGGTAATGGTTGAAAGGGAAATCAAGGTAACCTAGCTAGGTTGCATTCCATGTCAGACAGGGCTTAGTGGGTCCCAGGAGGGGTGCAGTTGGTGGTGGTTAGCCCTCATCTTGCTGTGGCATCTAGCCAATTGTTTGGCAGTGCAATGCATAGTGCTCAATACTGATCCTTGTGTGTGACAATACTGTGTAGCTCTGGGTAGGCCACTGCCACTATGTTGACCATCAGGGGGGTCAGGTTTCGACGGGCACCCCTTCCTCGCTGGGAGGCATTCCCCTGCTGGGCCTCCGCAGTCTTCCGTGTCCAGCGTCTCAGGTCCTCCCACCGTTTCCGACAGTGGGTGCTCCGCCTGCCAAAGACCCCCAGGGTGCGCACTTCCTTGGCGATGGCACGCCATAATCCCTTCTTTTGAAGGGTGCTGACCTGCAGAGGCACTACAGACGGAAGGACACCATTACACATACAATGCAGCCTGTCACACATATGGCCCACCAATCCCATTTCCATCACCACTGGCAAACACATCGCCAGACGCCCACCATGTATACCACCACAAGACATTCCCTCCGATGACACGATGCTTGCACACACATCTCCATGCATTCTTCCCACATGCATCGTGCCAAGGTGTATTCACCTGTTGGTCTGGAGGCCCATACAGCAGTCTGTACTGGGGTAGGACCCCATCCAACAATCGCTCCAACTCCTCCACAGTGACGGCAGGGGCCCTTTCGCCCACAAGTGCCATGGTAGGTTCCAGACACAGGTCACAGCAGCACACGCAGTGTAGGTTTCCTGTTGAAGGTCGAGAAACAAGTGAGGATTCAGATAGAAAATGGCGGTCATGTCCGCGGTGGTGTACACCATCACCGCTGGTGCTGATCCACACTGGCCACTGTACTCCCTAGAGCCCCATATTATCCAATGAGGAATTGCACAGCGATGCAAGACCAACTTCCGCCACAATGCCAAACGTCGGCGAAGTTATCTCACTTCCACCTGTCCGAACATACAGGACAGGCGGTCGCCATTTCATGGTGGTGGACAACGATCAAATTAACCTTAACTGCATCACTGCCTAGATTTGCATACCTTGCCATTCCCACTATTCCTTCACATAAATGCACTATGTATACTGATGTGGGGGTTCCATTGTTCAAATTGTGAAAGGCCTACTCACTCTTGTATCCCTTAGATACCTACCACTGCAGAGGAATAGGAGGAGACAAGACCCAGTGTACAGACCCCTTGTGGACTTGGCTACACTGGAGGACAGGCACATAATATTGATATATAAACTGGACAGGGCCACAATCACAGAGCTGTGTACTCAATTGGAGCCTGATATGATATCAGCCATCTGTCATCCCATTGGGATCTACCCTGTTGTGCAAGTGCTATCAGTGCTCCATTTCCTGGCAACTGGTTCTTTCCAGGTGACAGTGGGCTTAGCAGCAGGAAGGTCACAGCCAATGTTCTTATTCGTGCTGGCAAGGGTTTTGTCTGCCCTGGTGAAACACATGTGCAGCTACATTGCTTTCCCCCAGGTAGAAGATTTGGCCACTGTGAAGGCAGGATTCTATTCAATTGGGCATTTCCCCAATATTATTGGGGTGATTGACAGTACACATATTGCGTTTGTCCCAGGAATTGTAAGAGTTTCCACTCACTGAATGTGCAAATGGTGTGCCTGGCGGACCAGTCCATCTCCCACGTCACTGCCAAGTATCCTGGGTTGGTGCATGACGCCTCTGTCCTGAAGAATAGCAGCATCCCAAATGTGATGGCCGAACTACAGAGGCACAGGTTGTGGCTAATAGGTGAGCCAGAGTTCCCATCAACTGTATGTCAGTGTATGCCTTCAGGTGTTATCCCCATAGCATTGTGTAAGGCTAAATGTTGTCCCTCAATAGTTGCAGGTGACTCTGGCTACCCAAACCTATAGTGGATCCTGACCCCTGTGAGGAATGCCAGGACAGGGGCTGAGGATCATTATAATGAGGCACATGGGCGAACCAGAAGAATAATATAATGAGGTACATGGGCGAACCAGAAGAATATTCTAGAGGACTTTCGGCCTCCTGAAGGCCAGGTTCAGGTGCCTCCATCTGACAGGTGGATCCCTGTGCTGCTCACCCAGAAAGGTCTGCCAGATAGTAGTGGAATGCTGCATGTTGCACAACCTGGCCCTCAGACAGCATGTGCCTTTTCTGCAGGAGGAGGAGACTGGAGATGCCCCTGTGGCAGAAGTGGCCCTGAGGACAGTGAGGAGGAGGAAGCATAGGATGAGGATGTGGACAACAGTTCCAAAAAAGACAAAGAAAGAAAAAGAGAATACTAGGGAGTCCTAATTAATAGGAACAAGAGTCCTCACACATCCCACAGGGAGGACTCTTGTTCCTATTAATTAGGACTCCCTAGTATTCTCTTTTTCTTTCTTTGTCTTTTTTGGAACTGTGTATTGCATTATATAACAATATTCACTGGAGGGTATACACTGGACCATTAAGCCTCCCATCCCCTTACATTTTTGAAGGTGTGGACAACAGAACATCAGTTATACGTCAATACTTCCAATGACACGCAGGTGAGACAGTGGAACTGATCATTGCTCTGACTAGTGATTTGATCTGTGTGACTTTAGCATGATGGCATTCACTTCCTTTGCATCTCAACTTACTGTCACCTATGGCTTCTTATTTTCCAGATGTTGGTGATATGACAGCAATGTCCTGATGTGATCACTACAGATAGTTACAGGTCATTAATTGTATGCTATCACAGTGTTCAGGTCATTTGCAGTAGATGTGACTGTTCCCACAAATGAAAAATGTCAACACATAATACAGTGTCACTCAAATTGTGTTCAACTGTGTTTATTGTAGTGCAAATAATTGACTGAAAAGTGCAATGGAATGGGGTGATGGTGGAGGAAAGTCCAGGGTATTGTTCCAGTTGGTTTGTAGCACAGGTCCAGTGTCCAAGGGGCCATAGGAAGGTGAGCAAGGCAGTTCAAAGTGGACAAGGTGACAGGGTGGGACAATCAGGAGAGCCTCATTTCCTGGCAGTGGTCTTGGTCTTGGCAAGTGTCTCTGGCTTCTGTCTGGGTCGCAGGGAATGGTTGCGGGGTGGTCACCTTCTGGAGGGGGGGGGTGCTGGTGGCCTGCGAGTCCTGTGGTGGGGCCTCCTATCTACTAGCTGCAGCAGAAGTGGTGGACCGGTCAATAGACTGGCTAGTGGTAGGGGCCCACTGGTGTGCTGTCCATTCCCTCATGATGTTGGCCATGTCTGCCAGCACCCCTGCTATGGAGATCATGGTGGTGTTGAGGGCCTGCAAATCTTCCCTGATCTCCTGATGGTGTTCCTTCTGCAGTCGCTTGTTCTCCTGCATGTTGTTCAGGATCTGGCCCATTGTGGCCTGGGAGTGTTGGTAAACCCCCAGGACATTAGTGAGTGCCTCCTGGAGAGTTGTCCCTATTGCCCTAAGCCCCTGTCCCCAGGTCCCTGATTGTCTTGGGGGTGATGTGTGGGCTGGGGTCCCTGTACAGGTGGGCACACTGCTGATTGACGTGTCCTGGAGACAGAGGTGTGGGGACGCTGGGTGGGTGCTGTGGTGTTGGATACTGATGGGGGAGGCTCTGGGGTGGACTGTGAGTGAGCTGGGGTGGCCGACTGTCCAGTGGTCCCTGATGGGCCAGGTTGTTGATCCAGATCTTGAAGTCCAGAGTTACTGTCATCACTGGGGGCATCTTCTGTTGGGGGACTGGATAGTCGTGGCACCTTCTTCCCGCTGACATTGGTGGGGCACCTGTGGGGATGTAAGTGATGTATTATGCTTCATGCCTGTGACATATTGTACATCCCTAGCTTCCCCTCTATCATTGCTGTTGCCCTGCCACCTTTGAATGTGTATGGGGATGTATTGTGGAATTGTTAGTTCCCCTATGCTGTGCATGCTTTGGTGATGGGTGTCATGCAAGGCTGGGAGGGCTGTCCATGCATTGGTGTGGCATGCAGGGCTTGGCATTGAGGTTAGTCATCTGTGTTGGTGCAGTGTGTGGGTTGGAGTGGAGTGATGGGAGTGAGGGTAAGGGTGTGAGATGGCATGCAGGTATGGGGGGTGATAAGAGGTAAATATTGACTTACCAGTGTCCAGTCCTCTGGCTACTCCACTGAGTCCTTCTGGATACAGTAATGCCAAGACTGGCTCCTCCCATGCTGTCAGCTGTGGGGGAGGAGGTGGGGGTTTACCGCCAGTCCTCTGCATGGTGGGCTGGTGCTTTGCTGCCACGGAACGCACCTTCCCCCCTAGGTCGTTCCACCTCTTCCTGATGTCGTCCTTTGTTCTTGGATGCTGTCCCACGGCGTTCACCCTGTCCACGATTCTCCGCCATAGCTCCATCTTCCTTGCAATGGATATCTGCTGGACCTGTGCTCCAAAGAGCTGTGGCTCTACCCTGACTATTTCCTCCACCATGACCCGCAACTCCTCATCTGTGAAAAGGGGGGTGCCTTTGTGGGGCCATGGGTGTTGTGTGGTGTGTGTAAGTAAGTGGGTGTTGGGTAGTATGGTTGGGTGTGCGTAGTGGAGTGCGTGAGGGATGTATGGGTGTGTGTGTATAGCTGTCGCAGTGGTCTTGATGTCTGTCTGATGGCAATGATTTGAGTTCATAGGGGGTTGTGGGTAATGAGTGTTTTGTGTTTTGTAGTGGTGTGGGTGGGTGGGTGTGGTGTGTGTATGAGTGTCAGGTGTGTGTTTTTTGAATTGGCCAGTTTTGTGTAGTTTAGTATTTGGATGTCCATTCTGAGCGCAGAGGTGTGTATCGACAATGGTTTACCGCAGTTGAATGTCCGCCGTGGTGATTTCTGGGTCATAATGTGGTGGGTGTTGTTTTGTTTGCGTAACGGTATGGGTGTTGATACCACCACTTTAGCACTGGCCTTTGGGCTGGTGGATTTGTGTATGTGGCTGTATTCTGTCGGATTGGTGTGTGTGTGTGTGTGATAATATGGGGAACGGATATCCGCCACCGCGGCAGTATGTTGGTGGCCGTCACAGTGGCGGTAAGCAGGAATTACCACCAAAGGTGAGGGCCTATACTGTATGCCCTGACTACCTCACCCAATGTGATAAGCATGGAGAGGAGCACTAATGGAGCATCTAAGGATGACAGGCCGGATTGGTTGTCTATATGTATTTGGTCTACCCCCTTTGGTTGAAAAACTCCGACAAAGTGAGTTACCCACTCCACTTCCAGGATCAGGATTGGACGTTGGACGTTTCTCACTGTGAGAAAAAAGGTTGATTCATTACCTCCCAGAATTTCGCACTGCAGCTGACAATCTTCCCAGGATTTTATTCTAATCTCCATTTTGCCTGCCTCCACTATGCCCTTATATTCACGTCTCTCTTTACGCACAACCATGTTCAGATCTTAATGCAAGCTTATACATTTATGGGCTGCTGAACATGCAGCATCGAACCAGCAATATAAAGGGGTACCCTGTGATGATTTATAGGCCATCAAATCCTCTCTAATTGTCCCACAGAAATGGTTAAATGCCCTTAATAATCACACCAGAGGAATCCTCTGCCAAACGTAGATTCTATAGATTCCATATTTCTCCTTTACTACTGTATCTACTCACAGGAAACATCTGCTCCCATCTCACCTTATACCTTTGTTCCTATTAAACAGCTGTTTGCATCCTATGTGTGAGAAGTTTATCCTGGTGTTTAATTGAGGGTGGTGCAAATCAGATTATGGTCACTGAGGCAGTTGGGAATAGTTTTATGATCTAAGGCCAGGGGGACAGCATCCACCGAAATAATGATAAAATCTATAGTGCTCCCCATGGTCCCTCCTGTAACCGTAGCGATTATTTCACTGGGGTCACACTTGGATTCAGATACAATTTGTAAGTCTAATTTAAAAATAAGTGTGCTCGAAGCATCGCCCAAGGAATTATGTTTGAAATGAACCCTGTTCAACCGATCGTCATCCAGTGTCATGCCAGACAACTGGCTCTCTCCCAGAGGACAAAATGTGATATTAAAATCTGCATCCCATGCCACAATTACTTACTTGTTCAGGTGGAGAAAGTAGCTATCTAGGAATTCATCAAGATCCTGTATAGATTTTAACACCTGGTGGTTAAAAATGTTGTTATAAAAATGAATTCACAAGATGTCTCATTCACTCCTTAAAGTTATCTGTGATACATAGAACTGAGGGGATGACCATTTGAGTACAACATTGATTTTACCAATTTTTACAGAAACAAAAGTGGCAAGACTGCCCCATTGTCTGCCTGCTGTAGGATCCAAAGCGGTTAGGACCAAAGCATGAAAACCGCCAATATAGAAAGAATTTATCATCCAAGTCTCTTACACACAAATCAAATCAAAGGTGGACATAAAGTATAACCAATCAGGGTTATCTAACTTGCGGTAAGCACCTGCAATGTTCCACGAGGCCATGTTTAATTCTTTTTGGTGATTATTGTTCGTTGATAAGGGGAAGGCAATATTTTGGGTTCCTATGCTTTAGGGGGACTTTAATCAAGACAAATAGCTCTGATGCAGAAAAAAACCCCAGTTGATCCCCCACTGGCCAAAGAACCTGAGTTAGAAGATGCTATAACACAATTTAAAGGGCCACTCTTAGGCACCAGAAAACTGTTATGATCAGAGGTACTAAGGCCCAGATTTACAAGAATTTGGCGTATCAGTACTGATGCCCCAGATTTCTTGGGGCCCCTCCATCACCACCTAACCACACCATGGGTACGATGTATTTACAATACGGCGCACCATGGCTCATGTTAGGTCAACAGCATAACAATTTTTTACGTTATTGTGGAGCTTTGCTGCACTAGCATAAAAAATGTTGATGCTAGTGCAGCAAAGTGCAAGGAGGCCCATTGATTTCAATGGGTGCATCCCTTTAACTTCTGCTTTGAGCAAGCATTAAAAATTAAGCCAAAATTGATGAAATGAAATCTTGTAGATTTTATTGAGCCATTTTTGCAGGCCTCCCAATGCCAGAACGCCCCATTGCATACATTATGCCTGGCAGTCATAATGTGGCGATGGGGTCGCAAAGTGGTGCAATGCATGCATTACGCCACTTTGTAAATATGGCATGTCGATTTTTGCCTCGCTGAGCTACATTAGTGTAAAAAAAATTATGCTAATGTGGCACAAGGAGGTGCTAGGGCCTTGTAAATCTCGCCCTAAGATTGTAAACACTCCGCTGAAGAAAGTCAATCATTTTGTTCCAAAGAGGCAAGAGCCATGAATGTACTTCCTGCCAACACCTGAAGATCTGCACAACACCTATTTCCCTCATTAGAGCATGGTTGGGCAAGTGTTTCCTTCCTAAAAAATGGGCTTAAATGTCTGTGAAAAAAAAGTCCAAAGGCAGGATTTTTATGGGGCTAGATTTTGTTATTCCTGCTCTGGCCATTGCCAGGGTTTCCCCTGCTATCCTGGGATTTCCAAAATGTATGATAATAGAATCTCCTGGAAACTGGCATTCAAGCCGGCTAATACTCCACACACGCGCACAGACATTATCTCTTTAAACAAATCCTAATGGCCCATAATGTTCTGTTTCAACCAATACACCACCTTGTTTGTCAAAGCTGATGTTGGCTCAGCTGCACCATCAGGTATAGTGAGACATTTGCCATGACAAACACATATGAACATGCTGCAGGAGGAAGATGAATCACTAGGAACTTGACTTCTCTGATCTCTGGGGCCATATGATCTATTATTGGTGCTATTGATGGAGGCGGCCACCGATTTCTCATACTTCTGCGTTCGGGGACTGTTACCATGGATTTATTTCACAACTTATTTCCAGTCTTATTTCCCATCTGTGTGATCTCTCCAACTCCTGCTCAACGTGTGTCAGAATAGATGGTGGATGGGCATTTAATGTAGCAGCATTTTCTGTCTCACCCCTTTATGTCTGACCCAACAACGGAGGGTTCAAGGCACCTTTAATATGTGTGGTGAGAGATTTTAAATCATCCTCAATGGCCGTGAGTCAGTCGAGCACTGAGCATAATTTCAAATCCAACAAATCACTAGGAGGCCCATTAATGTTAGCCCACGGAGCTGCACTTGAGAGAGAGTGCGATGATGCAGTGAGCTGCCCTAGGGCCTCCTGATCCCGCCCTACTTTGCCGACCAACCATCACTCCCAGTGGCACATCCGTGACTTCCCCGTTTGATTTAAACTGGCCGGTTGGAGACACAGTTATGGAGGAACTGTCAGATAAGGATAATCTAGATGGCATGGGAGGCGATGTGGGACTTCATGTGAGCTTTTAAGCATGTCCGTCACCTCCCCGCCTGCCTGGCGTTGGTCTGGGGATGTAGTCCCACCGACAGCAGGAAAACAAAGTTCAGTATGGCAGGAGCAGCATCTAAGAACAATCTATCTATCTATCTATCTATCTATCTATCTATCTATCTATCTATCTATCTATCTATCTATCTATCTATCTATCTATCTATCTGTCTGTCTATCTGTCTTTGTGGCTAGATGACCTCAAGGATGGACCCATTTTGGAGTCAGACTTAAGGCCTGCATGGTTTAGCTAGGGAAACTGCACCAAAAGTAAGGAACAAGGATTTAACAATGCCCTCCATGTGCTCTCATTTCCTAAAGGTGACTGAAGGATGTTTTCTCATTTGTCTTTACTTCAGACATGCTTGTCTTCTCCTCAGAGCGCCCAGCTTCTTGTGACTATTTTGGTGGGCACTGTGACAAGTGTTTTGTAAGCAATTGTCCTTCATTAATCAGCTAAATAGAGTGAAATTGCCAATTACCTGTAGCTTACTGTAACTTGACATTTCTGATCTCATCTTCAATGATTTCACATATCTAGCATTATTTTGGAACACAAAACAACAACCAAATTGGTGCTGTGTTAAAAGGAAATGTCTGAAACTTTGTTCTAAGCTTTATTTGAGTGATAGCTAACAACTGTTTATAGTGTGAGCTCTGTTCATTAACCTTTAGCTTCACCATTGTTTGCAAACTCCACTCTACTACATCTAGTGGCCCAATTTATATTCTTTATGGGTAGATTGAGAAAATTAAAATTATGTCAAAAATGTTCTACCCGCATGTTCAATAGACTCTCTGGCAATACAGGTTTAATCTCCAATCAATCTACTGTGAAGGGTTCTGCTTCCTCAAAGTCACTGAATATGACTTCATCTCTCATTCCAAGAGTATTTTATGCTTCGGTGTCATCAGTTAACACTAAATCATCTATAAATTCTACTAAGGGCATCCTATTACAAGTCTGGAGGTCAACAGACCGCCAGACTCGCGGTGGTGGTCGGACCGCTGCGGTTGTTGTGGTCCTACTGCCACATTATGAGGGTTTGGCAGGCAGACCAGCCCACCTACTGCCGTCTCCTCTGGGATCTCTAATCCTGATGGGATGAAGGCGTGCGGAAGTCAGCGCCACCCTGCTGATTACAACACTGTTCTCCACCAGCCTTTTATGGCAGTTCAACCACCATGAAAAGGCTGGTGGAGAAGAAGTGCAGGGGGCCATGGGGGGCCTCCACTGCCCATGGCCATGGCATGGGCAGTGGAATGCCCCCCCTGCCCTACACCCTCAAGATGCGCATTTCAAGGGTGCTACTGCCCCCGGTATAGCAGCATTGCCGTCTCCTCCATTATGAGCTGGTGGAAATGCTGCTGCATCCTTTTCCAGTGGGTATACCGGTGGGAACCTTGGTTCCGGCCCATCAGCCCTGTGGGAAAGTTATAATAATAGGGCCAGTGGGGAGACCGCCACCCTAAAGGTGGTCTCCTTATCACGGGTCTGGTGGTCGGCTTTGTTGTAATAAGGCCCAAAGTCTACTGGAAGGTGAGTAAAAGAAGATCCTCCCTCTCCAGTGAAAGACACTTATCATGTTTCTCTAGAAATACTGTTGGATGAAATAAGTAGGGCCGGGTGTTAAAACTCCGCTCCGCCCGTCGAGTTTGCAGAATTCAGGCACCTTGCTCCTCATAGAGTAGCGATGAGTTCCCAAACTTGGCAATCCAGCGTGAAGCAGAGTTCGCTCATGCGTGCAAGATTTAGTTTTGGCACACGCAAGCACCATTATACTCTTGGGCTGCTAGCAAGTGCATGTGAAACTTTGCATTCACTTGCGCTGCTTCCGGCAGCGCATGCAAAACTGCTGTGATGGCGGCCAAATTAGTCCTACTCACAAGCACAAATGTACCTGGAGTAGATTTTCTACTGGGGAGGAATCTAAATCTAGTCAAAAAGAGGTTTTTGAGTAGATTTTCTTCTCCAATGGAACCTACAAGTTGTTTTTTAGTGAGAGAAGCTTTTTTTTCTCTATTGTTTCAAACAGGAAGTAAGTGCCCCAGAGACTCCAACTTCCTGTTCCTGTCAAGCAGGATCCTCTCTCTTGATTATACCTTTGGATTTAAGGACTTTATTTTTGTGAAATCACACAAGTGAGTTAAAAAACTATTTTATAAGGATGCTGTTTGTTTGTTTGAGCATGACCCAGTATTTCTTTGTACTTTGATTTGATTTTAAGATTCTACAATGGTGGGTGGGTGGCCGGGTGTTTAAGTATGGCCCTCGTTATTATTTATTTTGCATTACATTAATTTTTCATCTTTTGTAAAGGAACATTGTTGTATAGCTCAGTACCTTTTAAACATGTTTGTAACATTTGCAATATTATTTTACTATGTGACCTAGATTTCCAAAGGGCCATGTAGGCAGTAGCCCTAGTACTAGTAGTCATTAGTGCATGAAATAAATGTTTTAGTGGTATATGTTTTTAAAACTTCATTTAGGGCAGGAATGGCAATTGTTTGAATTAAAAATGTTGGCTATAGTTTGCATATCATTTATTTTGCAAAAAATGTATATGTTGTGGGGTAATATTTAATGGCATAGGAGGATATGTGAAGTTTTAATTGCTCCATTAATTTTCATGTTTTGCATTGCTGAATTAGTCTTTTCTTCAGTGTTACCACCATGCCTCCTTATGGTCCGCATGCATATGTGTGTGTGTTGGTTTTTGTCATTGTCCACCATTTGTCTTTGTTCTTCATGCTGTGTGGCCAGGGGCCATTTTGTGTAGTCTCTATCCATAAGCTTCCATGTGTTCTTTGTTATCCATGCCTCTTTGTTCGTAGTTGTTGTATGACCATGTTGCTGGTGGCCATTTTGTGCATCCAGCCAATGTGTCTTTGCCTTAGGCTTGCATGTGTTCTTTGTTTGACCATGTGGCTGGTGGCCATTTTGTGCATCCAGCAAGTGTCTCTTTTCAATAAGCTTGCATGTGTTCTTTGTTACCCGGGCCTCCTTGCTCCTTGATGTTGTTATTTGACCATGTGGCTGGTGGCCATTTTGTGCATCCAGTCAGTGTCTCTTTGCCATAGGCTTCTATGTGTTTGTTTGACGTGCCTCCTTGCTCCTTGTTGTTGTTTAACCATGTGGCTGGCAGCCATTTTGTGCATGTAGCCAGTGTGCCTTTGTCATAGGCT